>NW_019102414.1:229707-637203 GCF_001856785.1 Myzus persicae
CATATAATAATATTTCAGTTGATATAACTATTTTCTCATTACATTTAGCAGGGATTCATCAATTTTAGGAGCAAATTAATTTAATTTGTACAATTTTAAACATAATACCAAATAATATTAAATTAAATCAAATTCCTTTATTCCCATAATCAATTTTAATCACAGCTATCTTATAAATTTTATTTTTAAAAGTTCTAGTAGGTGCTATTACAATATTATTAACTGATCATAATGTAAATACATCATTTTTTGACCTAGCAGGAGGAGGTGATCCAATTGTATAATAAATTAGTTAAAATATGTTGAAATTGCCATTGTTTGAAAAAATAAAATAATTTGAAAAAATAAAATTATTGGAAATTATTAAAAAAATTTGAAAAAAAAGAATAGGATTAAAATAAAAGAACATAAGACATTAGCCCGGTAGGATCAAACTTGATTGCTGCACTAGTTCTTAGAATTAAAATTCAAAACAACTCGGGATCCACGAATTTTTTTTTTTCATTAATTTTACATTCCTTCCAGTTTTACAAAGGATAAATTTGTTTGAAATAATTAGTATAATATAATATATCGTTATAATTTAATCATATTTTGTTAATAGTTCTTACAATAAGTACATATAGGGCTATGTAAACTATTATTAGTAATATTAAAGTAAAATTATCCACATTAAACCATTAGAAAAAGAGGTCGGTAAAAAAAAAAATCATCAGTTGTGATATGAAAATGTACTTAGAAAAATGAATATTTTGTTACTACGGAAAAACGAATTATATGTAAACGATATTTTTAAAATCGTTTACAGCCTTTGCAATCGCAATAATCCGATCCGGAACCGCAGTACCCGTTCGGACTACAACAACTGAATTTGGTGTTAGGTTCGCACTCGGCCTCGTATTTTCCATCAACCTTGTCTGCTTTCGGACCACAAGTGCCAGCTCTCTTATCGCCATCTTCCAGAGTCCACCACTTCTTTGGTCCAAACCGATACGACGGTTTCGTTTTGAAATTCACACATCCTTGGCAGTCACAGAAATCAGCTCCCTTACCGCAATAGTTGCCGTTAGAACAGCAATACGCATTCTCGTCGTCTGGATTACACGTGGGAAACACACCGTTGATTTTTGGTATCTTTCGACCACACCTACATGCATGTATACATATATCTTAAACATATTCACATTAATTTTACATTCACTTTAATTTTCGCATGTAAAGAATAATATTGTACGATTTATACTAATATTATGACTAAATAAAATAAATAAATGTTAGATTACCTTCCACGTAGGCCTTCTTTCGCGTCCAGGAAATACCACGAAACGGGAACGGTTGGTTTGATTGGTTCGTTCAATATTATTTTAGGATTATTTCCAAAGTCCTTACACGTTGGGCAATTACAGTATTTATCACCGGATCCACAATATCCGGACGGACCGCAACAGCTATAACCAGGATCATCCGGATCACATACCGGATAATAACCTTTGTACAATGGAGCGGAGCGACCACACAGTCCAGCAAAATCATCTCCGTCTTCGGATGTCCACCTATATACAAAACAACATTAATCTAATTTTTAAACATTGGATCCTTCAAAGATGTTTTTATGCATAGTGTAAACGGTGATTTGACTCATTAGGACTAATTTATGAAGTGATTAAATATTTTACCTAATAAATGTGTGGCACTGTTATTGTTATATGTAGTTATATGTATGTATTTCAATATAATTTATACATACCAACGTTTTTCATCTATTGGTGAACACTTGTGATTTACGTCATTAGGATTTGTTTTGTCACATAATGGCGCGGTATACACAGTATTTAGAAGTGTGAGATCATCGTCATCCAAATCTACTGACCAAATCATCAAACCACCTACATTTTTCTCGGCCGCGTACTTGACTTTATACTCTAAAGACTTCTTATTTTCGTAGCCCAGAAATACTTTAGTAGCTGCGTTCCAAGCGTACGGTGATTTACTCTTTTCATGAAAACTTTGTTCAAACCGTTGGTCCGACAAATGGTCTTCTTTTATCTTAAACCACGGTGTATAACCACCCTGGAAAACACCATTTATAGCATTCGCCGTTCGCCACATCTGGTCCTTGCCGTCCACAGAATCACCAACGTTATTCCAAAACCGACCATAAAACGGAATGCCCATGTTGATCTTATGAGGAAGTTTGGATTTGCATGTGTAATATTTAATGGTCCAATCCACGTTGGTTTTGCCAGAAAACCTAGGCGGCATTCCAAAATAAAGTGGGGCTGGTGGTCCCGTGTACGCGCCCCATTTACTTGACCAGGCACCGAAAAAATCATAGGTCATTACGTTTACAAAATCTGCGTACTGTAGCAACCCTGGCAAATCAAAACCTGGATCCAGCGTCCATTGTCCAGCAGCTCCAGCAAAAGATATAAGAAATTTGTTTTTACGGCCTAAAACAGAAAGAAAGGAAATGTATGTATTAAAAATATGATAACACGCTTAAGTATAATAATATGCGTACCTGCGTCTGCGGCAAAAACGTCCAGAGCCTTCCGTAAGTCTTTCATGAGAAGAACGTAATTAGACTTATCTTGTGGCACACCTTCTACGGCTCCACCGGTAACTGGATACTCCCAGTCAATGTCCACCCCATCGAAACCTACCCAACAACAAACACGACGCGTATAATATATAAGTAATAATTATTATTATTATATGATATAACTTAATTTTATTGACATACCGTATTTTTCTATGAGTTTAACGACCGAAGCAATAAATCTCAACCTGCCATCGGACGAAGCAGCAATTCTACTGAAGTATTGGGAATTTTCCCATCCTCCAACGGCAAACATGACTTTTACATGTGGGTAGAACTTGGCCAAGTTCATGAGATGCTCTAGCCTACTCCGTGATTTGGCAGTTTCTTCTTCTACGTTAGGACTGTGTGCTATGTCCGGTGATCCCAGATCAACGGTGCCATCGGCTCGCATTTCCAAAAAAGCGTAAATTACGTGCGTCAGCTTAGCCAACGCATTACTCTTTATCTTTTTCAATCCCCACGAAGTGTAATACCCGATAATACGTTTACCGCAGTTTTGTACTGAAACCTCGACATTACCACTCGGAGGTGAATTATCGTCATCCGAATCATTGTCGTCATCACCCTCCAAGTCACCCACCACTGCAGCTTGACGTTTTTTGATTAGATCAAACAATTCTTGTTTCTCGTCTAGTTCCGACGGAGTACAGCCCCTAGAAAATTTATCCGAAATATCACGTTTTTGCTTTCTCTTTTTACTCGTTAATTTATTTTCCCATTCTTTTTTCTCATAGTCATCAATTGTTTTAACTTTCATACAGTCAAAAACGTTCACCGGCAACCAAATTGTCCCTGAATTTGCATCGTTGTCAAATCCAGGATTAATACCGACTTCTCGAGCAGCTGTCACTTCAATCGACTTAACCCACGGATTGCCTAATGTGCTGTCATACAATTTTTCGATTTCTGATTGTGATCTCGCTGTGAATATGTCTTTTTCTCTATCGGCTATTGTGCTAGGTTTTATGAGTGAGTTATCCCCAATGAAACCAACTACTTGTTCTTTATTTTTTTCGTCTTTATAGCATAACATTTTCCAAAAACACTTGGGGACATCAATTTTTTTTTTTCCGATTGTTAAACCTAACGATTCTTTACAAACACCAGTAACGACGAGGGTACGACGTCTCGTACTGAAACACTCCACGTGAAATTCCAATTTTTGCCAAGGATGTTCGTTTATATACGGTACCTGAGGGGCAATATTTATGAATGAAAATGTACTTTTTGAAGCTTTTTCAGACCACCGAGCTATATTTGCAGGAGTCAAATGTCCTTGATCCCATCCAGAATTGCTATAATCGCTACCAACAGCCTGATGTTGGAGTAAAGCAGTGCACGGATACCTGAAGAAACTTTTCCGGCCAACATCTTTGGCATCATTGTAGCTAGATTAACATTAAAATTTAATTTAATTTAATTGCGTTTACTATTATTTTAACATATAACAATTAATTAACTAACCTTTTTGACTGAAATTGGTTACTTTGGTGTAAAGCTACTGACCACACGGGTATTTTTCGTGATTTATCGAACATAACTACATACACGACTATATATTTACTTGTCGGAATCGAAGTAAGACTTTCGATCTTTGGAGTTTTCACAGCAACTATGGGGAACATACTATCACTACATTTATACAAGGAACATTCTGGTTGTGGATCCCACGCTGTCATTTGATTTGTTTTCTTGGTGCACGTTGCACTAGGGCCTTTTTCTTCATATCCTACTTTACACTCGTAATGACATTTAGATCCAACTTGTTTTTTAGCACAACTTTTAAAAGACTCTCCTAAAGAAAAACGAACACCCTTTGGCGCATCGCACTCGGCTCGTTTACAACTATGCTTTCCTTTTTGCGAGCTGGTTGCCCGCGTACGTCGACTCTCACAACGGTCGACGTCGTCTTTTTTTTTATCATTGTCTTTAGGTTTCAGTTTTTCATTTTTGTTTTCTTTATTTATATTATTGTTTTGTTTTGGTTTAATTGTATGTTCTACTTTATCCGATTGTTTTTTTATATTCTTAACAGCCGTCTTGGATCCTTTGGCTATGGATTTCAACCCTGTACCAATAATTTTTCCTACACCAGGTGCTATAACAGTAAGACCGACATCCACCAGTGATGATCCCAATAAATCAACTCCTTTCTCTTTCGCTGTGTCCCAGTCTCCAGAAATAACGGCCCCACCAAATTCCACTGCATTTTTTATGTCTTTGACAATAGGTATATTAGTAATTGCATTTTTTGCACCTTTTAAATCTCCTTTCACTACTTTATCTACAGCCTTCACAACTCCTTTTGCTGTGTCAACGACCCCTTTAACTGTATCCTTTACTGCATTTACCACGGTATTAGCTACCGATTTCACCGCTTTGCCTATCCAGTCAAAAAAACCTCTTTTATGCCGTTTTATCACTTCAGTCGTTCCACTAGGATCTCCATAGACTGTCAGTGACGTTTGTGTTTGTTCATTTGTACCGGAAAAACATCCCAATATCATGTTTTCGTCTTGGCTGAACGGATTTACTAGATCTAACCCAGCCAGCGTAAAATTAGACTTGCTTTGAGCAACAAGAATCATTGAATTTGTTGATGGTTCCATTTTCAAACTTGTCTCCAAGGAATTAAAAAAGTGACATCTCGAAGAATCAGTAAAATATTCTAAAGATACGTATGCGCACCATTCATTAGATGGCTGGTTACAGATCTTTGCACACGTTTCTTCACAGTTTGTTTTACAATCGACTTTATGAACTGATAATTTGGGATCCAGGCGTAGTCCTGGAGTGCGTATATAATTCAATGTCGAAGATAAAAATAAAGGTTTTTTAAATAAAGTAAAAACATTTTTATTTTCTATCAATTGCACAAATTCGGACGACATTGAACACTTCCTTTCGCTTACGGAGTAAGTCATGCGTTTATAATTAGATTTTTCGTAATCCAATACGCATTTGTCAAATGTGACTTCCCGTAAGATTTGTATGGTGCTTACTGAATTCGGTAGAGGGCTGATTTCAAGGTTTTCAATAAACTCGTAATTGTTGAGGTATTTATGTATACCAACCATGGTTTTTTGAGGATACTTTAACATAAATGACTTGACATATTGACGTTGACCAAAGTTTGCTAATGTTATAGTTTCAGCAAGTTCGGAATTCAATCCAAACCCCATACATTCAGAATTATTTAAACATCTACTCATTTCAGCGTCTACAAGCTTGTCGATTCTTTCTAAATAATATAAATCACTATCTGGGCAAACGCTCAGGTTTTCGGTTCCACTCACTTTCTCTGGGTAATAACACGTTTTGCAACCTGTTTGGACATTACATCCTTGAGACGGAAACGTAAAACACGGTTTAGAATAGAAACTATTGTGTGTATCGTTTTTCGTCAAAGAACATGGTTCATTACTTATTTTCATCGGTTTTAAGGACAATAAATTGTCGCCTCCTATCTCGTAAAAACGCCATTTTTTTCCGTTTCCCATTGGTAAGACTTTCATACGAAACGCCGATACATAACCGTATTCAAAATCAACTCGTTGCAACTGATTTTCTACGTCCCGATAAGTCGTGCACGTCAAATTCGTTAGTGAATAGGAGATGACATTGCATTCCATTTGTGCATTACACTTATCCAGGCAGGCCAGGAATGTGCTTTCTTGAGTCCTACTCATGTAAGATTCACCGGCAGCCAATGTATGCCTTGAATACATCCAATCGTACAACACTCCAGTCGGCTGCGTCATAAACACCGTGGTCCAGCGGTATTCCTCCTCCAAGTTGCCGTCCGTACTAGAAAATGAGAAACATTTTTTCGACGCGTGATCGTAACTAAAAGCCACACAGTTACTGGTCACGAAGCACATCCCAAAGCAATCAGGGAAATCGAAGTTTTCCCGTACGTCAGTGGGATCTGAGTCCAGATACACGTTTTGGTACCGTTGATGTGGAAAGTTCGGGCACAGGTCACAGACACGTATCCCTTCATTTTTCACTCGAAACATGTGAGACTTTTCTACATCGACCAGATCGCACCGCAATTTGTCGGGTCTGATCGTGAAATTATTGCTCTTCAAAAGCAAATATCTAACGTAATCCGTAAACGACGTGCCTGATATCGCTTCTACATCATCTTTGTCTACGCCGATTGAGCTGTAATCAACAAATTTTTAGGTAATTTTTTTATAGATTTTATTATTTATGATGAATTTTAGATATCATAGAATTCTAGCATTTTTTTTTTTATTATTATTGATCATCGTGTTTGTCGGTGTCTCAGTGAATGAATTATCAAATTTTGGGTTTTAAATGGTTATACTTATTATACAATCTTAGTTTTATAATCTAAAGCAAAATAATTGTATTAAAACATTGATGTACCCATCATATTTCGTGGGACACTCCTTATCTGTTTCAATGTTCACAGAAAGGTTAACTATACTTAAATGATTTTGAATAATAAAAAAATACTATACGTATTTGTTCAATGTTTTATACTTAAACAATAGCGTAGGTACTAAGCACCAAATTTATATCACAAGTCAATAATAAAGTTGGGAATACGAAACTCTCACAAATCCTATTGATGTTTGAAAACAGTTCGATGTGAGTACATGACCTTAATTAAATTCATGGTTTTTATATTTATTTTATCAGTCAGCTGATGTACCATATCAAATTTAGTTGTATAATTTTCATTTCTGTAAAAATAATATGTTTTCATGATTATTTTCATTAATTTAATTATAACAGTAATTATTAACGCTAATTGAAATAAAAAGTAAAGATCACAGTATTCTTAAACAGAATCTAGTATCACAGTATCTAAAAATACACTTTTACACAGTAAAGATCTGTTGAAGACGAGACACATACGAAAACCTAAATCGTAAACAGACAACAAACCAGAAACAACGTTTACTCTATAAAAAAAAAAACCGTTCATAACAAAACACGAAAACATCTTGTTCTATAACATTAATTATATGCATAATAATAAAATTATAGTTCGTACCTATAGAGACAAACATTTTATTTTCAATCCGGGCTGTGAATTTCATATCATAACCATTTTAAATAAGACATTTGTATTTTTGTATTTTAGACATTGGTGAATATATTATAAATGCTTACTTAATTATAAAATTGTTATTTTTTTATGTTTTAACGCATATTATGCAGGAAAATTGTGGATTTTGTGTTGTTTACCAAATTTGTGTAATCAATTGATTAATTGTAAGAAACTAGAAAGTCAGTAGCTCAAATTCAAAATTTAGTTTGAGTATATTCTAGAGCTACCTATTTATTAATGTAATGTATATATTTAATGGCCGAAATTTTACTATGGTTTACAAAAAAACAGTGAAAATATTTTTTTTATATATACGAGTATATACATATAGAATTATTGGTTTTTTATTTCTATAATTTAATTATTTATAGTAAAATATAATATAATATATAAATATTATGACTTACATAAATAACATAAAAAAAAACTTTGAAAATTGATTGAGTTTTTAATGAAATGTTTATGGAAATAAAAAATAATTCATAGTTTTAAAAATACAATATAATATTTATTAATAATATCACGGTTTTTAGTACTTTTTACTCATTAATAGAGATATGTTTAGGTATATATTTAATAACTAACACAGTATTAGTTAATAATTATTGTAAAATTGCATATTTTTTATCACATTTCTATGTACACTGGAATATAGTTAACTTAATTTTATTACGTATTAAATTAATTTAATTAAATATGATTAAAACTAATATCAGAATGAAATTATATTAACATAACATTTAAACATCTGCACTATCAACAGATAAAATTATCATTTGTAAACAGTATGTATTAACACCTTATCGGTAACCTCACCAGAGTATAATCAATATTTTGAATACTATTATTAATTAGGTACCTACATAAAATATATTTAGTCTAATTTAATGTAAATATAGCATATTTAAACGATTCCTCAGATAAGATATGGGTTTATTTAGACTGCAGAATGCATTTCAAATTATCTAAGATATAATAACAGTTCATGGTGGGTATTTTGAACAATCATAGTAAGAAAATATTCAAAATATTTCATACAATATTAATGAGTACCAAGAAGTTACTAAAATATTCACACCATACATTGAATTAAATGTACCTACTGACTTTCCAATTAATTGATATAGAATATATAGATAGTCCATAGATATGTATAATTTCAAAATGCCATGATTTCATATAAAAAGATTATATTTTTCATAAATTCTTTTAAAAAATTATATATTTACTTCTCTATTTTTTTTCCCATAACAAATTACGAGAGTTACACCTGAGTTAATTAGTTTGCATTCATTTTAGATTTTGAGTGCAGAGATTAATGTATTGATTTTACAATAAAGTGTGTTTTTTTATTTTTTTTATTAACATTTTTTTTTGTGTCTGTGTCTATAAATAACCGAAATAATATTCCGATTTTCAATTTCAGTATCTTTGGCTGTATGACATAAGCGCCAAAGGTACAAAAAATGACCTATCATTTGCGCCAAAATTAATATTTTATATAAGTATTAAGTAGGTAGTTATTTAAAAATGTCTATATCTTATAAAAATTATATTATATTAGTATTATTATGTTGATAGTAAATTATAATATAGGTAGGTACATGCACATCAATCTTTAATACATTTAATAAATTGGTTGATTTTTTATAAAAATAAAATGTCGATGATAAATTATAATATACATGCACATCAATATTTAATATACATTTAATAAATTGGTTGATTTTTTAATCCCACTTTTCAATAATTTATTTATTTAATTTCTGGCGCTTTTGTACGATACGACTTTTTTTTCTTATCTTATTTTGGCGCATATGTCTTCCACCGGTATCTTTTTCAATGGAAAAGTGAATTTAGTTGGTGCATTCAGGAGGTTGCAATTCCAAGTAGTTTCCAAAAGTTTCAGGAAAAACAAACAAAAATTTTAGGAAACTCTAATATTTGTACGCAAAACCAGTTGTAGAGAAAATAGATTTTGTTTTTTAGTGTAACTCAACATGCAATTTTCAGTGAATGTATATATAAGTATTTTTATACTTGTATAATAAGATTTTGAAAACATTTTGCCTTATGTTGAACTATTTATAGGCTCATGAAATTTTCGATTGTTATTAGGTTTTTATAATTAATGTCGATAAAAAGATATTTGCTCTGTCAAAAAACCTGAAAATGTAATACAAGTCTCCTCGTAAGTTGCTGTTCCACGAAATTAAAAAAAAAGTTGAGCATAAATCCAGTCATTTTTTATGAGCATCTGGGGTTTTTACAAAATTCATAAGACTCTCGAAATTTTTTAATTATTTTGTTTAGAAATTCATAAACAATTTTCTTTTTTCACTTATGATTTTAAAATGTAATACATTACATCGTGGTTATACACGATTTTTCATAAGTTTGTCTGACTTTATCAACACTAAAAAAATGTCTACCGGAATTTTATTTATATGGACACTTGAAGTTCAAAATTTTACAACATTAATGTTATACTATTGTATGGATCAGTCTATAGATTATTTATATACCTACCCGTTGCCATCGACGGGAGTGCTCTTAGAACAGCACTGGAACAGATCGCCGCCGGGACAGGCGTGAGAACCCATTCGAACAGTGTTCGTCGGACACCCGCGACCGCTCCGGTCTTTCGGCTGACACCCCGACCACCAACAGTTTTCGCCTAGATCGGCGGTGTCACGAGCACTGCAGCATTCGTATTTGAAGCCGTCCGCCTCGCACGCCGTCCGCTCCCTTTCCGTTCTGTTATAACTGTCGCAGCCCTTGACCGCCCAGCTATTCGGCTGACACCCAGTCCACCAACAGTCTTCGGCTGGCTGCACGTCCTGATCGGGCGGACAGCAGTAATACTCCGAACCGCCGTCGCAGACTTTGACGTTTTTCTCCGTCCGATTGTACTGACCGCATCCGGTCACGGCCCACGTGCTCGCCTGACAACCAGTCCACCAACATTCTTCTTTGCCTGCATCAACGCGGAAGTGAAGGAAAACATCGATTTATGCAAAAAAATTAACGACAATTATAAAGAATTTCGTAAAACTTTGGAAACGTTTTAATGCTCACGTTGTATACATATACATACGTACATTTCAGCATCGACTATACGCGTAGTTATTACTTATCGCATTAGCTCACGTTAGATTGAACATTTGATTAACATTATATATTTAAATTTGTTTTAAACACTTAAACGTAGTGACTTATTGTTTCAACAACTGCGGCAGGAAAAGTATATTATTTATCTACGCAATAAAAATGTGTTGTTTTTTATTTTAGGTATTGTAGTTGTGCTATTCTGCATTGATTTACTTTTAATTTTGTAGACGATGCATGGCCATAAATAATGATAATATATCAATTAGGTGTGTTAGGCAAGTATTATGAATATAATTTTGTAACTGTCACACATAAATGTATTGTAATTGTATAAATATAAATCCTCTTCATTCTACAGTAAATCCTCACTCAAACACTTAAAATCTATAGAACATTTTACTTCCTTGATTTGTATTCAAGTATGGTAATTAAAATGAAAAAAGTCTGAATTTTAAAAACTTCAAGAATTTGTGTTAAATAGGAAAATATTAAAAATATAACTCAGTAATAATGAGTAGGTGGGTAAGTAATATTTAATATTAATGAGAGAGATCCGATTCTAATTGAATTCACAAAAAGGTCGGCGTATACAGTTCCAACAATTTCTATTTTTAACTTCTCTCCTAAACTATGATAACTAGAAAGTTGATTGATAGCTCATTATCAAGTTTAACAAATTGGTAATTTAATAAATAAAACAAGCAAAATGATTTTAATACTTCTTTGATTCAAACCAATTATATTCAACCTATTCTATATTCTACTATAATCTAATATTTCTCTATAAATTAATTTGCAATTAATAATCTCCTTAAAATACAATTTTAGTTTAATCATATAAATAATTCATATTGTAATAAAGCACATACATATTACATGCAGTTAATACATTTCTAAAATATAAAAATAAAAAAAGTTTACGTGTCGATCTCTCTGACTTGGCAAGGGTTTTTTTTACGTTTTCTATCATTTAATTGCAAAGTTCATAGTCCCCCATCATTGTTACATTAGTTGGTCTATAATAATAAATAACTAAATCAATTTTCATAGGATGTTACTTGAATTTAATTTTAAAATTAACACCACATTTACCCCCAAACATTTTAATGGCTGTTGGTTATTTTTGTATATTTAGATATATTTTACTTACTGTGGGTAATCCTATGATTTGAAAACTAGTTGTAAACCAATTGCATGGCGTGCGTACCTATTGTTAAATTGTTTTGCTTGATATATGAATATTGTACCTACCTACCTATTCATTCATATGGTAATTTATTTTAATTGTCTTATATTATGTTTAACTTTTAACTACAACATAATATTATGTTTATAGTAAAGAGTTTCCTGTAAAAAATAAATAACAATAGCATATATAACAATAATTATAAATTAATAAAATAATGTGAATGGTAATTTGAGTTATTGCTTATTTAAAGTTATAACTTACAATTTACAAGATTTTTTTATGAATGCGAAACAATAAAAATAAAAATATATACTCGGAACTATGTTTAGGTACCAATGCTTTCCTGCATTTTACAGTTACCCACATTCACATAGGTATTTTATATTTTTATTCTTTAATAGTACTTATGTATTTTACGCCTAATAGTTATTATTAAGATCTATAATAATAATTTGGAATACATATTATGTATAATATTATTTTGTTATTTGCTGCATACGGCTATATAGCATAAATATATTGGGTCTACAGAAGTCACTTGCTCAAGTCAGTATTGTTTCTATTGGCTAATAGCTAATGCTTAATAGTTACAATATCATTCATATAATAATATAATTGTACAATAAATCGACTGATCTTATCACGTGAGTATACACTATAATAGTATGCATAATTTGTGCAAATGAGTATAATATTATTGTACTCGTTACTAATTTTATACTCACTCGGAACGACTGCGGCATAGGTTTGTGATGCGATAATGGACAGTACAACGAAACATTGCCAATGTCCATACGACGCGAACACCATAATAATTATTGACAATAAGTAATAATTATGTTATTATTTCATATTAATAATATTTCCGTTTTTTTTCTAACCTATCTCTACAGTTTATGACATTTATGTGGATAAATAACTTTACAAGTGTACCTACACCTACTGCACAATATTATGATGATGAAGCGTGGCGCGCGAACGAATCTCCACAGTCCACTGAATGCGTCGAGCGGTTAAATTACATCGGCTGGGCAGTGATACAAAAATCACGTCTTCGTATATTATGATAATATGTAAATTCTAATCATCGTGCCAAGTTAATGGTAGTAGGGATCCGGTTCTGGACTCTAGACACCGTACTCGCGTTGAGTCATCGTGGGTTTATACGCGTTAGACGTCATTATTTAGGTACGAGTGCCAAATATAATATTATTATTATTATTATTATTATTATTATAGAGGTAGGTAAATAATAAATATTATTGTAATATCAATCTGCCGTCGATCGTTTTAATTACATCGTAATTCGTGACCACTATGGCATTGTATCAAGCAGAGGACGTCACAATGAAGTTTTGTCACACGATATGGAGGACTAGGATGACTTTAGTTATAGAGTTAAGAAAATGGTTTCATTATAAAACTCAAAAACCACTGTAATATTATATTATGGCATTGACAGTTGTATGAAGGAGAGATGCTGAAACATCATTGATTCTATGTACGAAAATTATATTTTTTAGGCATTTCGAAAATGGATTTTTTACTAATTCCATCTATTTGCTAAATAATAGCTGGTTACTGAGAGACAAGGAACTAAAAATTGTGAAGCTCTTACAGGTTATCACTTATTATAATATTCTGATACCTGAGAATTGTAATCGTATCCGGATTGTGTTACAGTTACGCACTGACAGTTTGTAGGTAGATGATGTTGAAAGAAGAACAAAAATTCTTTTAAATATAATAATTTTTACTATTATATTATACAATGTATGTGACACTGTAACGTGCTTAAAAGTTATACTAAAATAATATTGTTAAGTACCTAGGTATTTCATAAAATATGTATCCATAATATTGCATATATTATGCACATATAACACACCAAACGAAACACAAATAATCAAGCAACCAGCAACTTATACATGCTAAGGTGAGTGTGAAACACGTAGTGTAAATTTTAATATTTTAATTAAACCATTAAACTAAAATCACACGTCTCTTCTTGGAAAAGTCAAATTCCGATGTCCACGAAACAAATCGACCAGAATACCAAATGCTGTGAGACCATACTATACCCACTTAGTATACAGAATTACAGACACCATAATACAACGACCACCACTCTTGATGATAAGTTCATAATATATAAAGGAGACCGTCGCAAGAGCTTATCAGACGGTTTATAGTACGGGCCACCAAAATACTAGACAATTAGAGGTATCAAAACCGCTTATTATAGATGCAGGTCGTAAGCGTAACACCAAGTCTGCATGTACTCCATTGATTATAATAATTATAATCAATGGAGTACATGCAGACTTGGTGTTACGCTTACGAACATATAAATATAATTAATGATACTATCAATACACATTATACTATACATCAATAGAAAGTTAAATTACTTATTTTTACACATACTTTTAAATAGAGATTAAAATTTTCTCCTTCAAAATTGTTTTAAATAGAGGTAGAATACCTTATTATCGAATTGAACCCATCCACTACTCAGTGACAAGGTACACTGAAAAACCTGATTTACAGCAGACCATCTTTCCCAGCTTTATAAAACAATTTAATGTTTGATAAATTACTGCGTCGCTGTAATTCACGGTAGGTTCACAAGCAGACGTCAAAGTAATGTTCATGGTTCATCTATCTTATAATACATTCGTTATTCAATCCGTTCAAGTCATCCCATCCCTTAGAACTTTTCTCCAGACTGAATTTTCGTGGTGGAGGGGTAGAGTTTAAATACTATAATGTAACTAAACATTTATATAAACTAAAAATAAAAATTGTTGAATTTTGAGTTACATAAGAGCTTTCGTGTACTGTACTACTGTAATAATTGTAATATGACTAGTATGTACAACACTATTTACACCTACCGGCTACCACTTACTAGGCCCAGAATCACTTTATTTGAAACATTATCCGCCAGATAAGTTTATCTGACGAGTACGTATCTGGCAAATAACTGGATGAATTAAAAACCGGGCCTTAAAACCTAGAAGTATAAATATGTTATTATTCTGCGACCTGGGTATGCCGTCGTGGCGTCGTCGCTTGTGCTACCGTATTTTTCGAGTTCCGAGAATAAAACAACATGTCTACGTCACCCAAGTGCCAAGTAGCAAATTTTCCGTGGCAATAAATTTTAATGACTAAAAAGTAGAATATGTAAGCCCCCAAAATAATAGGTAATCAAACTTACGTACACATCGAATCTTCGGGTTAAGTATAGCTGCGCAGATACCATATCAAGGAACTGCTTTCTTCATATCACTCCAAACTGAAAGGTTAGAGATATTTTATAAAAATAGATAGATAATAGATAATAGATACTATAATATAATATGACATCGCCATCAGTTTTCGAGTTTTTTTACTTTTTTGGATGACATGATACATTTTTTATTTCAGATTCCGAAACAGAATATTATTCGGAGTATTTAAATCTATAAAATTCATAACGTGGAACTCTAAGTAGGTATAGGCTATTTAGCTACACTGCTGTCTCGAATAAATTAGTTTTTCCGGCATCCCACAATATGGTTTTTACTTTTTAGTTTTATTGTTAAAATTATAACTTAATTTAAAACTCTAGAAGTGTCGAGACTTGAGAGAAATTCAAAACTAGGCTTTGAAATTTGCAAAAGTAAAAAAAAACCATTAGATACCTACTTCAATCATGCCTATAATATTCTATCTGAGATCGGCATTAATGTTATATTAAACTATAATATTCTATAAACAGTGTACAGTCACTGATGTATTTGCCAAAAAATTGTGTGCTTATATCACAGATTATATAAAACGTTTAATATAATCTGTGATTATATACTACTACAATACTAAGCAACCGCAGTAACCACGATTACCTACCTATAGTAATAACTATCAATAACCATGTACCTAAGGCTTTCACGTAAGGGTAGGTGACGGAGGTAAAAACCATATCATAATGTCAAAAATGCATTTCTTCAATAGTACTTACCTGCCTAATTATTATTTTGGGAATTACCCGTTTCCGCCAAAATTTGAAATGACCGATTCCGCCATCGCCCGTTTCCGCCAATTTTAAAAAAGGTTCGATTCCCGTTTCCGCCAATTTACCTGCTATGGTAAAATTATTTTAATATATTCCATATTTTTGATACATGGTTTATAATATGATAATTGATACCATAAATATTGAAAAATATATAAATAACTAATAAATCAAATAATAAATACATAATATTTTGTCACAGTTTTAATAAATATAATAATAAAGTAAAAATCACTTATTCATATTAATTAATATATACAATATTTTGTCATAGTTTTCATAAATATAGTAGTAAAACAAAAGTGACATTTCATAAATACGTAATTGTAAAAATATGTTTTAATTAATTTGAGTTAACTGAGACTACGTTCACATGATACAGTACAAGGCAATGTTTTATGTTAGATACAAACGAGAAATCCCCTTGTACATTTTTACTCATTAATGATATATATATATCATTTATATGATAGTGTACACTCCAGCGGACAGTCGCGGATGCCGGACGGGTAATTCGGAATTCCATGATGAAAGATGATGCTATTCAATTATATATATAACTTAAATATGGAATCATCGACCATCGTATATAAATCGATAAGATTGAAGATACAATACAGATAAGAATATTGAGATATAATGTAATAACACATAGACGTAGTGACACAAGTGTTTAATACTTACAACAGGATAAACGTATTTGTGAATTTGTTATTTTAATATACGCATTATACAATCAGTACTATGGAATTCATAGAAAGTAAAAATGGTAAAAAAATGTTAGTTTTGGATGAATTTAAATATTATTTTGCTGCAAACCGGTGGAGATGTTACAAAATAGATTGTTCTGCTAGTGTTTACCTCAATGAACAAAACGACGAAATCGTTAAAAGAAAAGGTAATTTTTTTAAAAAATTATTTAACAGTGAATTTCACACACAATTCAAGAACTTGGCTTAATTGTAGATTACAAAAAAAATAATTGGTTAAAGCACACATTTGGATTGATGTATTTAAATCCAGAAGACGTATCAGATTGTTTTGTATTTGATTTAATGTCAGATATGCCAGATAATCATCAATATACGCAATATTCAGATTATTTATTAGAAACTTATATACACGAAAATTCAAAATTTCCTCCAAAAATATGGGCATGCATGACAGAAAGTTTATGTCTAACAACTAACAATTGTGAATCGTTTCATTCGCACTTTAATCAACAGTTTTATAAATCGCACCCAAATATAAGTATATTTTTAAAAATTTTGGTTGAAAATGTCCAAACGGACACTTACATTAAAATAAACAGCGCAAATTTAAATATTCCAAATACCCCAAAAAATAAATCCACTTTCTTAAAATGTGCTAGGACTAATAAGGCTATAAATGATTTTAAAAATAAACTAATATCACGTTATTCGTACGTAAAGAGTGTTGCATTTAATTATGTTAAATAAATTACAAAATATTATATATATTAATTAATTATGAACAAGTGATTTTTACTTTATTATTATATTTATTAAAACTGTGACAAAATATTATGTATTTATTATTTGATTTATTAGTTATTTATATATTTTTCAATATTTATGGTATCAATTATCATATTATAAACCATGTATCAAAAATATGGAATATATTAAAATAATTTTACCATAGCAGGTAAATTGGCGGAAACGGGAATCGAACCTTTTTTAAAATTGGCGGAAACGGGCGATGGCGGAATCGGTCATTTCAAATTTTGGCGGAAACGGTACATGCCCATTATTTTATTTAACCTCTCATTAAAGAAACTAAGTACAAGTACAGTTAGTACTTTGCAGATGTCGTTTTGGATATAGAATAGATATAGATAGTTTTATGAAAATTGTAGGTCTGTTAGTTAGTACACATACATTTACTAGACCAATTTGAACTAATGCCACGATTAATGCTAAAAAAATGTACTTGAAAATGTTCACACATCATTATTTGCACGAAAGTAAGCATATAATAGATATTTTTAAAATGTGTTATTATAGTAACTACTTATCGAGGTTATGGATTCAAAATTAAAATCATAAAAACTTTGGATCTTGAACTTGAGACGATTCTAAAAAATAATGTTGAATTACGAAAAAATAATAAGTCACATAAGTCTTATGAGAACTAAAATGAATAAAATATTAGATGACTATTTGAAATCAAGTTGATTTAGGTTTGTAATGTAGTATAGTTACAAGTGATATGAACTGGGAAAAATGCATGAAGAACATAAATGTATGAATCCTTTCACGAAGGGAATAAAATTCACTTTATATTACACAATAATTAGATGGTAGGTAATTAACTATACCATTAAAAATCTATAATTTAGTCAACCAATTGTGTTGTCTGCTTAGAAATAATATTATTTTAATACCTACCAAACTAATAATTGTTTAGCAAGGTTTTAACAACTCGGCTAGTAAATACAATATTATAATTTTATTAAAATTAATAAATGAATAAATAGTATATACTTGGTAAATAATTTAAATATAGAAAGGTAATAATGATTTTCTTTTTGGGCGATAGCCATTGATTTTAAAATATTTTAAAAAATCAATGGCGATTGCGAAGCGAACCGCGATCTCGTGGCGAAATAACAAGCACGACTGCTGATACAATGTACGAGCAATCGATACCGGCAGTCCAGTCTAAGGTGATAACACAAAAACGAAAGATAATAGAATCATTTAAAATTTCCCAATATTGCATGAATATTGCTGTAATCTGTCGAAAATATTTATAATTTCAAAACTTTGTGGCTCCTGTCTCCGACAGAGTCCTGGCGAAAAGAACGAGTAAGTGAATGTTGTTTAATTATTTTCTTTATAATATCTCATTAATGTATTATACCTGTTTGATATTATTGTTTACAGATTGTATTTAAAAAAAAAAAAAAATGTATTTTGGACTTAATTTTGGAAGAAAAGCTATTTTGAAAAATGCCCATGTGTGGATACGATGCATGTGCAATGTTTCAAAAAATAATGACACCAAGCAATTAGAATACATCCGAAATATTGGCATTTCAGCACATATAGATTCTGGTAAAACTACATTGACAGAAAGAATTTTGTATTATACAGGTAAAATAGCCAAAATGCACGAAGTCAAAGGTAAAGACAATGTGGGAGCGACCATGGATTCCATGGAATTGGAAAGGCAGAGAGGTATAACGATTCAATCTGCAGCTACTTATACAATTTGGAAAAATTACAATATTAACATAATCGACACACCAGGTCATGTGGATTTTACAGTTGAAGTAGAAAGAGCATTGAGAGTTCTAGATGGTGCAGTTTTAGTGTTATGTGCAGTAGGGGGTGTACAAAGCCAAACATTAACAGTTAATAGACAAATGAAGCGTTATAATGTCCCTTGTATAGCTTTTATTAATAAACTAGATAGACTCGGTGCAAATCCACACAAAGTTTTGACTAATTTAAGAAGTAAACTTGGACATAACGCTGCATTTTTACAGCTACCAATCGAACATGAGGGCAACGTTAAAGGAATTGTCGACTTGATTCATTTGAGATCAATTTATTTTAATGGTGATTTTGGAGATGACATAGAATATGGTGATATTCCAGAAAATATGAAAAAAGTAGCCGAAGAAAAACGTCAAGAATTAATTGAGCATGTATCCAATGTGGATGAAAAATTGGGAGAAATGTTTCTTGAAGAAAGAACTCCTACAGAACAAGAATTAATTGATGCAATACGACGGTGCTGTATTAAAAGAACATTTACACCTGTTCTCCTTGGAACAGCTTTGAAAAACAAAGGTGTTCAACCCTTATTGGATGCGGTTTTATCATATCTACCAAATCCTGGAGAAGTAGAAAATGTGGCATTAGAACCAACTGATGATATTAACAACCCTAAAAAAGTATTATTAGATCCTAGAAGGGATGGAACTCACCCATTCATTGCCTTAGCTTTTAAATTAGAAGCTGGAAGATTTGGTCAGTTGACGTACATGAGATGTTACCAGGGTAAATTATCCAAAGGTGACACCATATACAATTTTAGAACATCTAAAAAAGTACGTTTATCAAGGTTGGTACGTTTACACGCAGATCAAATGGAAGAAGTCAATGAAGTATATGCTGGTGACATATTTGCACTTTTTGGCGTAGATTGTGCTAGTGGTGATACTTTTATTGTTGATAGAAAACTCAACCTTTCATTAGAATCTATTTTTGTACCAGATCCAGTTGTGTCCATGGCTATTTCACCAGTCAACACAAAAGATAGGGACAATTTTAGTAAAGCAGTAGCTCGATTTACAAAAGAAGATCCAACTTTCAAGTTCCAATACGATGCAGACAACAAAGAAACTATAGTTTCTGGTATGGGTGAATTGCATTTAGAAATTTATGGTCAGAGAATGCTAAAAGAATACAATTGTCCAGTAACATTAGGTAAGCCAAAAGTTGCGTTCCGAGAGACCTTGGTGTCTCCGTTTGAGTTTGATTACTTCCATAAAAAGCAACATGGTGGTCAAGGGCAATATGCCAGAGTTATAGGTATTTTAGAGCCATTGCCACCTAATGAAAACACTAATTTAGATTTTGTCGATGAAACATCTGGACCCAACGTTCCTAAGCAGTTCATTCCTGGAATAATTAAAGGTTTCAAAATGATGGCTGAAAAAGGATTATATTCTGGACATAGAATATCAGGAGTACGTATGAGGTTATTAGACGGAGCTCATCACATTGTGGATTCCAGCGAGTTAGCATTCATATTAGCTACACAAGGTGCTATTAAACAAGCATATGAAGAAGCAGCTTGGCAAGTTTTAGAACCAATCATGGAAGTTGAAGCCGTTGTACCTATAGAATTCCAAGGATCTGTAATGGGCCAGTTTAATAAACGCAATGGTATCATTAGTGGAAGTGAAGGAACTTCTGATTGGGTAACAATTTATGCTGAGGTCCCATTGAACTGCATGTTTGGATTTGCAGGAGAGTTAAGATCATTAACCCAAGGTAAAGGAGAATTCAGCATGGAATATGTTAGATACTCACCAACAACACCCGAAACTCAAGAAAAAGTGGTTATGAATTATTTGGAGAGTACAGGTCAATTACAAGCTTTCCTTAATGCAAAAAAGAATACCAAGTCATGAGAAAAAAATATCATTAATCAGCTACATTGACTGAATTATTTTTTGTTTTTTTTTAGTACATCTTGTAAACATTTGTAAGATAACTGTTTTAAATAATAATTTTATTTATAAATTATTATTTTTTTTATGTGCATTATAAACTAAAAATATGTATTATTTTGTTAAAAATAAATATATAACAATACAAAAATATATAACTTTTGCTTCATTTGATTTTCAAATAATAAGATTTTAAAACCTAAAGCTGTAGACTTTGTGAAGTACGTAAGGAATTAAATTAATTATATCAAAATATATACTAATGGTACCAAAAACATAATCTTCGGGATGTAATTTCCACATCAATTTCTGTGAACAACAATGATTGAAAACAATAATTTATACATTATTATGTTATGATAAAAATATGGTTTTTTTAAATTATTTTACCTGCGCATCATGTACAAGGAACATTGAAAATAATAATGAACTGATACTTGAGAATACTAGTTCATACGTAGTACTGCCCAGTATTATTTGTACTAATACACCGGACGTAAATATAGTAATAATCAGCACAACACTAAAAATATACAACTTATTTATTAAGTAAACACATACAGAGGACCCGATGGGCTGGATATAATATTAAAACACTATTAACTATCAAACTTAAAACACTCACCAATATTCAGTCAAGGGTAAGCTCACTCGCTTTGTCTTACTCAAATATAATGTTGTTGCTATTATTGAAACTAAGGTGAGTAATAGTGTTTGTAGCAGTATGAATAAATCAAATGATGTGACTACAATTCCTACAGTACAAGCTTCTATAACAGTCTACAATGTTTTAAAATTAATGAAGTTCTAAAATAACAATTTGTGTAGTTTTTACAGCATAACTTTACCTATATTACCCTAAATAATAATATTAAAAGGTTAGGTCTTGGGAGTATAATTTTAATATAAGTATACTTACAAATATTATTAAGATAATGAGGTTAAAAGGATAATGCTTGCGTTTCATGTGTAAGAAAATAAGTACAACCACATTTAATATTAATGTAATTGATAAAATATATTCACTGAAACAAACATTTAAAATTAGAATTGAGACGTTTAATTTAATTTTAATGTTTCTATTCTTACAAGTTATAAATAAAAAAACGTATTTTCGGAGTGAATAAACAAAAAAATCCCATAAAGTTGAATGCAAACAATTGAAGTATCAGTAATGTAAACACTTTTCTTAAAAACACTAAAACATAAGTAACAAGATTAATAGCATTTTATTGAAAACATTGGAAATGTAAAGGTTGAATTTATTACCTTGGCATACTTTTACATGTTGCTTTTCTGTATTCTCTGTATTTAATAAATGATACGAGGTATTTATTTTGTCTTCATTATTGTTTGTAAAAACTACACCATAATAGTTGTCAAATTCTTTACCTACAAAAAAGCAATTGATACAAATAATTTTAAAACAATTAATAAAGAAACCACATACTGTTCTGTATATTTATATTTAGTAGTAAATTATAAAATTATTTTCAATGTCATTAAGTATTAATCCAATACATATTAGGTTTACATATCTTAATTAATTAGCATTAGGTATTGCCTTCATCATAGTCAATTGTCATATTCAATCTTTATTAATTTTATAAGTTATTACTAACTAGTGATTTAAATTTTACAAATTCAATTAAATTAGGAAATTAGTAATAACATAGTAAACTAAAGTAATTTTAGTAAATTTTAAAATAAAATGTTTACTATTTAAATATAATATCATACATTTTACTAATATAGATGCCATTTAACATTTTTTCAAAAAACACAGCAGAAATTATGCCTTGCCATTTTTAATTTAAATAATTCATTTTTAATAAATAGGAGGCAACATTACAAGTTGTAGTTAGTATGTAGTTACATATAAATTTTATTTTCAATACTTGTTCGTGATAATTCTTTAAAAGTATACCCTGTCTCAAAAGATAATCACTTTTTGAGCATCGTGAATGATGCGACTGTCACGTCAAGAACCACGGGATAACACTAACACCGGGAAGTTGGTGGAAGATGCGCAACACTGACAAAAATTGGTCAGCCAACTGATTCTTTTCTTTTGTAACAGAGTGTAGCTTACTAAGGGAGTTATGTCTATAAAAAAAATATTATTTGTATGTTTTATATGGTATACCAATATAAAAAATTTGTCAACCTAATTGAATTAGTTATATTTTGAAGCATTTTATCAAATTGATAAATCATAGTAATGAGAAAAAATATCTAGGTATTAAACAAAATTATTATTAATTTTTATATACAAATTTCATAATTATTAATGAATATGATATTTTCAAGGAGTAGGTATTACACGGTATTACATTTTACCAAACGATAAATATAAGGATGTCGTTACAATAAACTACTTGAGGGATATATATTATGTTAACTTTACAAGTAAGAGCTAGAAATACCCAGATAGACAAATAAACCTTAAATTATACTGGAAATTAATATTAATATTTAATAATAAATAGTTAGTTGTAAGGGGTAACTTAGTTATCAATTATAATTACCCAAATAATTTACATCATCCATAATCACAGTTCACCAATGTATTGACGATGGGTATTCAGTATTCACACAAACAATGCATTGAAAAAAATAAACACTGGGCTAGGAAATTCATTTGTCAAATATTGATCTTAAAAATGAGATAAAAAATAAAAAAATAAAATTTCTAGTGCGTATAATAATAACTATAAACTGAACAAGTATTAACTACTACTTCACCTTCCGCAATAATTAGAGAATATTATTTCTAATAACTTGTTATCAAAATTGACAGAATAATGGGTGTGCACTGTGTTCATGATTATCTTGTAGATCTTCAGTCTTAAAGACTTAATAACCTTAATTATTTAAAATACATTGTAAAACCTAAAAAATATACAATAAACATTGACTTTAGAACATTACATGTAGTATTAAATACAATAAGATAAAAACTAAATTTTCCTAATCTTCTTCTCTATAATTTAGGAACAATCAATATGTTTCAACAAGGATTAGGATAGCCAAGAAAGTTAACTGATGAAATCTTATCATAATATCATATAATGCATTTAAAGCATAGTAGAAACATTTTAAAAATGTTAAAGAGGTATAAAAAATCACAAAATAAATCAGAATCCAATAAACAAATACAAACACACAGTATTCCAGTAATTACCCAATTTACAAAAACTATTTAGAATTTTTTATGGTTGGTATAAATCACAGCAAGGTGGATTTACATGAGTCCACATTGAATCAAGGACGAAAAAAGAAAACTGAGCTAAAATATGATACCTTCATCCGTGGTAGTCTGTAGGTATTAATTACTATTACCAGAAGGTCCAAATTTTTACTAACCTCATAAGTTCTTAACTGTAAAAATTTATAAAATTTAATAAAATGTTTACAATTTAATAACTAGAAAAGTAGAAAAACATAACAATTGTATATACCTACGAAAAAGTAAAAACTAATGACAAAATAGCTACAATACTGATTGACTGGGGCTGGTCACTCCCGCCCACAGATTAATAAACTATTAAATAACATAATATAATATTAATCCGTGCTCCCGCCTGTCGTGAGCGCTCTTATGAGTCTATCACAGAAAGGACGATTCTGTGATACTTTTAGATCTTAGATCATATTATAGTAAACGAATAATGATCTGAGTTTTAAATAACATTTTGTGATCCCACAAAATCACAGAACATTGTGGCAACTACGAATTACGATGTAGAGATTAAGTCGAATATTATCTTCTCTGCATCGTGGTAGCAACCTTACCCGTGGTTGAAAATATTGTTATCAATGTCGTGGCACCTATTGGCTATTTCAGGTGGTTTATTGCAAGGTTTAAAGATTATGAACATGGGGTTTATCGTGGCAATATTATTACTCAACTTATAATACTTTCAAAAACTTACGATTTACGAATGAGAGCGGAGACATCTTAATATTGTCTTATATGAGTATAGCGACTGTACCGTAGACGTTGAACTTAAATGTCATACGCGGGATAGTTTACTCCAGTTTGGCAGTTCACTGAACGATATCGTATAATTTATTTTTTATAAGAATCTGAAAACTAAACTGATTCATCATGTCATCGAGCGATTGGAACGAAGTAAAATTGTTAGCTGCCGATTTTCAACGCATTCAGTTGACCACTTCGTCCCAGAGGTAATTTTTGTAACCGTGTAGCTGCTCTTCCTTAGGCATAGATACTTACTATGTAATATAATCTCATTTTATTTTATTATTTCTTTGTCTTCCAAGACTAGGGGAAAGAAATTGTGTGGAAATAGTTGCAAAACTGATCAGTACCAAGCTATTGGACGTAGTGTTCACAACTGATGGTAAAGAATATGTAACACCAGTACATTTGACCAAGGAATTAAAAGATGAAGCCTATGTCCAAGGGGGTGTGTATTTTAATATTTATCTATATATTCTAAATTTCAAAAATTTGTATATGTGTTTGTGTGATATGTCTACCATGAAGGCCTGCTTGTGTGTCTGTTGACACACCTAATTATTTAACTACAAAACATATAAGGCTATTAAAAATATGTATATAATATTCGTGGTAATATTAATAAAATTAAGTATTAACAAAACATTTATATTACATTTTTATTAATATCACTTGTCATCAGAGTCAAAAAAATCCTTTACCTTTGGTCTTTGAAAATGATATTGCATTGTCTATAACTATAAGACTACAATAGAAATAAAATTAGGAACATATTTAGTAATCGGATTAATGAGAATACATTTTCTAGGTCGCATAAACATACTAGATGCTGCCAGAGCTTTAAAAGTTGATCCAGATGTTGCTTCAAACTTGTGTGAAAAATTAGCCAAGGATGAACCTGATGATTATTGTATTGTTCATGGTCAATTAATTGGATTGACTTATTTAGATCAAATTGCTGAGGACGTACTTGACAAACTGGAACAGAATGGACACATAAATTCACTAAAAATATCTCAGCAATTTGATTTACCTGTGGATATAATTGATTCGGTAAAATAACATTTTTTTTATCCACTTCTTATAATAATTGTAATAATAATAATAAATATTTTTTACTATTTAGATGCTTGAAAAACGCAATAAAAATTTGGCATTTAACCTACACAAAAATAAAAACAATCCATATTTATATTACACTGATTCTTACTTTAATTCTATTAAAAGAATTGTTAGAGGAGCTCTTCTGGCTACTACTCGGCCAGTCTTATGTACGGCTATAATAAATCAATGTTCTCTTGATGAAAAAGAATTTTTTAGTAAGCACAATTATTTATCATATTTTACTTTTACAGTATTCAATTTTTAAAACAAATCATTTTTGTTATTCTCTTGAAGTGGTTTAATACTAACATGAAAGATAATCATCTGTATTGCATATGATAACCTAATTAATTATATAAATGATTTTAGAAAAAAAAATGTATATAATAATTATTTAACTTATATATTTCAGCTGTATTTGAGAGTCTGTTAGCAGAAAAACAAGTACCTGGGATTTTAACTGATCGAATTGGAAATTCATGTACCTATGTTCCAAACATTCATACTAAAACTCTAAATAATTGGGTTATGAATTTCTACACCAACAATAACTATTTGGGTATTTAATTTTAAGTATCTAAGTATCATAATGATGTTTGTGAATCTATGTCAATGGTAACCAATTTTTAAGGGTAGCAAACAATTTTCACCCATTATTCAAATTTCTTCAAATGTTAATTAGTATATCCTTCGAACTGTTGTCAATTGATCGAATATTAATGTTACTTAAAAAATTTTCAGATTATGAAGCAATGAATAGCGTTGGTATAACTGATCCCATTTCTTATATTTCACGTATGCAGCTTAGAAACGAATTAGTTGCATTGGCCACATGCTCTGTTGGTCCTAAAATATTGGATGATATTTCCGCTGCCATAGATGAATGTATTTCCTGTGGAACTTGGATTGATATAATGGTTTGATTTATCTACCCCATTTTTAAAAAATATTTTTTCATTTAAATATAAGTGTATAAAATGTATGTTTAGGATTTTGTGCCAATAGTTTTTGACACAAAAGATGGAGTATTGGTATTGGAATATTTGTTGAAAAAAAATAAAATATCAAAGGGTTTTCAAATTTTTGATGAAACTGCATTGGTAACCGATAAATTTATAGAAGTACAATCTGAACGTATTATCAATACATTAGATAACAAAGTAAAAAAGGTATAGACTATAGTTAGCTATTATTAAAATGGTGTATAAAATATGTTTTATAATAATTAATTATAAACATTAAACTATAAATTATGTCAATTTTAGATTATTGATTCTGGAGAATATGCAAATGCTTTGATAAATTGGAAAATTCAACAAAAGCTTGCAGAAGATAAAAATCCAGAACTCAGCCGAAAAGAGGAACGTAAAAAAAAATCTGGCGGAAAACATGGTGGTGGAACACAGGTAATTTATTTTGATTTAAGAATAAAAGTATAATTATTAAGATGTTTTAATAAATAGTTAAATTTGCTTACATTAATTTGCTGTTATTGATGCTCACTAAAATAAGATTAAAAAACAAGTATATCTTATTTTAGGGACGAGAAACTAAGATAAAAGCTGTTAAAAAGAAATATGGACAAAAATCAAAACAACATGACTCTGATTCTGATGAACAGGAAAATAAAATAGTTGCTAGTGAACAATTTATGATAGAGATTGTTAATGCAGGAGAAATTAGAGAAAATTTAGAAAACGAAGAGACATTTAAAGATGTTGATGAAGATAAAAATTCTTTAATAGAAAAAATTGTTTCGTATCTCTACCCGTAATAAATATATATATATATATATTAATATTATTTTGAAATTAAAATACATAACAAAAATTTAATATACTTCTTTGTTTTAGAATTTTGAATAAAGAAGCTCTAAGGAGATCACAAGAAATTTATGATCAAGTAATGGCAAACCGGATGGGTGATCGGCGTAAAGTGCATCAGGACTTTCGAGACAAGCTCTTATTACTTTTGTCTGATTTGCATCAATATATTAAAGGTATTCAGAAATTTGATAGTACTGAAACTCAAGGACAGCTCACGTCATTCTTGTTAAAATCTATTGGTGGAGAGATTGTAGAAATGGTTAAATGCTATGTAGCCCAGAATAAAGAACATAACTCAGAGGTATTATCCCCTAATAGTTATATTAATTTCAGCTGTAAGAGATTTTAATATTTCTAATTATTTTTCAGTCAAAATCTAACCAATATGATAAACAAGTTGAAGGTGCCATTGAAAAACTTCAAAAATCATTGACATCTAAGCTGATTGATGATTTTCATGAAGCTGTCGATGAATTGTTATCTTCTGTAGATATAGTACAAAAAAAACATGATCGTAAAAAAGAAAGGTACATATAATATACTTAACACATTATTTATATTACCCTTTTTCTCAAAAATTTAATCACCTTCTAATTTCTAACCACTTGTTGTTTGTTAGGGAACATTTACAAAATAATCGTCAACTTCTTTTGAAATCACTATCGGACATTGAGGATGACAGTGCACAAGTACTTTTAATTGCTACACAAATACTTTTCCAATCTATTACACAGACAATGATTAAAGTCTCGGGAAAATTTGTATCTGTCCTCTTGGGATTTTTACAAAAACACATAAGTGATCAGGACTTTACTGTTCTACAAAATTACCATGGTATGGTTCTGAAAATGCCTTTTATTGTAAGATGTATATTAAACGAGAATATCATTCTATATTTTTTTAGATCTTGTTGTACAACTCTTGAAAGCTGAAGATTCTGAAGAAAAAGATGATATTAAATCAAAACTAAAAGAAACTACGTGCGATGTGAAAAACCTCGTGATTAATTTTAAAAAGTCTTAAGACCAATAAATTAAGATCTTCCAGTTGATTTTTGAATGTTATTTGGAACAACTAGACCTGAGATATTAAATTATATTTATTTCATTTCCTAGTTGTACTTACATTGTTATTTAATAAAAATCATTTTTAAAAAATGTATATTATACATCATGTTACAAATCAAATTGTTTTATAATTATGTCATATTACATGTAATTTAATAATGATAAGAATAAATTATCATTGATAAGTGTGTAGGGCTAGGGTTAGAAGTACAAATATACAATAATTTTGTTAAGTGTGTACAGGTCAAAATGCACAATTACATTGAAATGTTTAACTTGTTCACCATTTGATTGATGTGGAATTCAAATGCCACAATGTACAGTTCTATATTGTTTTTGCATTTCATATTCACAGCCATGAGTACGTGACACGGCATAATTATAATCTATATTATTATTTTTGGCTTACTTATAAGCTATGGTGACATTTAAAATCAAGAGAATGTTTGCTACAGCCTTTCCTGAACTCATGTTTGAACTAAATAATATTGTTAATCTATTAACATTGTAATTCAGACAATTTGTATATGATTCTCAAGATTTGACATTACTTATGAAAAAAAAGATAATTATTCTAAAAGATAAAATAAATATTATTTGAATTTAATATTAGAACAAATATACCAAATGTCTGAATATGATATAAATTATTATTGTGTTCACGGAATACAATTGGTATCAGCTAGCATGACTTAATGACCTCTGAAGACATTATCACTGGAAGTATTTATTTACGAGACACGAATACTGCAAACAATGATAATATACATAATTCAGAAAAAATTGTATTTAGTTCTTGTTTTACTACATTAATTATGATACTTCTTAGCATTACCTCACTAGATAAATCAGCAGAAAATAAGCTAAATACATAAGCATAAAACCAATATCAATGCACAAACAAAATTTTGAATCAATCACAAACTTAGTGTCATTAAAGTTATTAAGACACTACTTTTTATATTGTATATCATTGGAACATCGATTCAATAATACTAAAGATAAAATTAACGATTTGATTTAATACTTATTGGCGATAGTAATAAAAAAATAAAACAAAAAACCACACATTTTTTGTTAACTGCAATAAAACAATAATTTAAAACTACCAATTGAAGCTTAACATATTATGAATACTTTGCACAATGGCACAATGGCTAATGTTACTCAAAAACGGACAAAAAAATCATACAATAATTATAATTTTTGTAGGTTTATTAAAATTGTATATTGACACCACGAAATTTTTCAAATATAAAGAAAATCGCCCATGAACATAATTACGTGATAATGCCAATAACGTAAAAATGACAAAAAAAAAAAACAGGTACAACTTATAATAAACATTTTTTTACAAAAAGAATAAAATAATAGAAATAAAATAATAGAAATAAAATAATAATTACAAAAAGTTGTATAATATTTATATATGTTAAATATTTTTATGATTATCTAAAGGATTGTTGATGAACATTGTTTTAAATTAATAAGATATTAAGATATTTCTACAATAATATTCTTAATTTTAGGCACCTATTCACCTATTGGAAAAATTTCATAATTTGACAGCAATGATATTTTCAATTCTCAAAAAAGATTTAGATCAATATTTGGCAAAAAACTGATTACGAGATAATATGAAATAGAAACAATTTCTCATTGAGATATAATAATAATATAATATGATAAAAATGCATTTTTGAAAATTATTAGACATCTTCACTTTCTAGTTTAATTTTTGAAAAATCAAATTCTTCTCCAGTGGCTCGTTTGTAAATATCCAATACGTCCAAACATGTTGTCTCGAAATGCGATGTAGCATCATACGACTTTGAAATAAATACTTTGCTATCTTTTCCATCATCAATAGGTTCATAATAATCAGAAATGGATACAAATTTCTGTTTGATAGGTCCCAACAAATCCAAACCGGGTTTGATTTCCAATTCTGGGTTGCTAGTTTCAACTTTGGAAGAAACCATAGCAATAAACCATCCTTGTGCAGACACTTGATGGGTGTTGCTTACTAACGAAACATAGATGTCAGACTTACGGTTGACCTGGTTCTGCGGAATTATGATCTGAGTAGAAAGCGCGTCACGTGTGTTTGGTATAGGATGATTCAATAAGCATATGCAACGGATTACTTGACCAGTTTTTTTCACTCTTTCTTTTACATAAGACGGGTCACAGAAAACTTGTTTGCACTTAGCAACAACCCCACCACTCTTAATGCCAACTACACTCGATCCTTCAAAAACGATTTCATCAACGGGAGTATTCAGCATGTAAGTACCACCATAAATAGCACTGAGACGAGCAAAACCTTGAGGTAGTTCTCCAAGCCCATACAAAGGATACAAGTACGGACTTTTTCCGTAACGAGCTAGAGAATCGCTGTACAACTTGATACGTCTAATCAAATTGGCAGCGGGTTCATTGATGTAGTCATCATTCAGATAGAGGGCCAGAGCGTGACCAGTGAAGTCCTGAGTGTTCTTGTCCAAACCGAACTTAGTGTACAGCTGATAGGCAGACATGCGCTGCGGGTCGACATCCTTCCATGTCTTGGGGTCATTCTCCTGGAAGTCTTGCACAAATATTAGGAAATTTCTGAAACGCCTCTTCTCAAATATTCCCATCAGATCCGACGACAGCGCTTCCTTCTGGTCGACTGGCACCTTGTAAATTTTGCCACCCTTGTACACATAGCTGCCCTCGACCGACTTGAACTCCAAGTAGCGTGTCACGCCTGTGTGTATGAGCAGCTTAACCAGCAAACCGTTGGCCATCAGGAACTTGGGCACAAGGTCGACATTCCAATCACGGCCGCGCCCGTGCTCCTTCTCGTCGGGCTCCTTCACGCCGAACTTCTGGAACAGCTCCTGCAGCGGCGTGATCGATGCCGACTCACCGCCGTAGTACTTATTGCGATCGACGTGCAACACTTTCTTTCCCGAAACCGACAGCATACCGGACAGGATGCATTCCTTGAGACCGGTGCCCAGCACGATGCAATCATACTCCTCATCCATCGCAATTAATCAATTACAAAATACGATGCGCCAACGACACGCTGCGTGTCCTGACCGGACGCCGTGACGGGTTGAAGCTCCGATCAAACCAAGAACGCGAAATAAAAAACGATCAACGAAAAACTGTTACCGCTCCAGGTATTAGATAAGTAGTTGTAAGTATGTTATTGATTGTTATTATTATCGTTCCGCGTGTTCTTTTATTTAGACGCGCACAAAAAGAAGTTAGTAAAACGACGAATTGTTGTGGTGCAGAGACACAATAAGGTGTACACTACTATAGTAATAATACTGGGTATACTATATTACTATACTATATAAATGACGTCGACGAAAATTCGTCAATCGGAAATATCAATAAAAAATTGATAAAACGCTGGGTAGCCCGTCAAGGTCACACTGTTTGGTACAGTGTACACAAAGAAAACACTTATTATGGACTACAGATTCTCCACCGAGAGTACAATCACAATTCACAACTACATTTGTGAGTCCAACAACACTACAGCTGGCAGCAATACTGATTATAATATAGTATTATAGTGATTACTGATTACCGCCGCAATATTAAAAATTAAAATATCATTATTATTAAATATAATTATTCCTATTACTTATGTGGTATGATATTTAATATGTGTATCGTTATACTCATAAAAACTAAATGTTAGCTAATTTTTAGCTTATCATGACTGATGTTAATGCTTATAAAACCATTGTCCTTTCCCCAGGAGCATGACAACGGCAAATTAAACAAGAGAAAAATAAATAAAAATTTACATCGTTTTGAATGCTCAAAATATGTAGATAATCGACTTTGAGGAAACTTATAAGATTCATTCAACTATCTCTCATCACACAAATCTTAATTTACAAGAAATAAGATACTTAATTTAATTTAAACAAATCAAATTAATGGAAATGTAATATCATACCTACAATAAACGTATAAAATATAAATATATTATGCATTTATGTTACCTTTAAAGCTCGATAGTTAGTTAATGTTAATTATGACTAATGAATGCTATGATGCATTCATTACATGATACAATAATCAATCATTAATCACTCAAAAAAAAAAAACCAATTATAATTTTTGATCATTAATTAAAAATATGTTGTGTAATATTTATTATTTTTCAACAAACCATTTACTATTGTGTATGCAGTTATTTTTTTTTAAATGTTCATCCCGTTCCTACATTTCCGAACTACGCATAAATTCAAATTATTTGCCTTGGAATTTTTATGTTTAAGACGATATTTTTTATATTTTGATTTTTTTACAACATCTAAGGAGTATTCTGTGGGTACCAACTTTGGTTTTTCAAATCAGAACTTACATGTTAATCGGGTGATTTTTGTCGACTTAGGGTTTAGTCTTGAAGTTCTCTACAAGAGAGTAATCTGTTTTCGAGCATCAAGTCTGACGGCTTCGGCGACGGTGGACACCAATTTCCTCTTCAAACATCCTAAACGAAAGACGTCACCAGAGACCGACAATTTTCTGACTCGTGCGTCGTGATGAACCGACCCTCTCTTTCCAAGTTATCGGGGCAACATTGGTCGGCGGACTGATTATTCTATCGTGGAATAGTCAATAGACAAAGTAGGTGCCTCTATATGCGTAATTCAAACTTACAAATGGGATGAACGATGAACATGCTTAAAAAATCACTCTATATAGGCTAAGATATTATGAATTTATTATATAATTTCAATAAAGAAAAAAGATTGTTTGATATGGAAATTCATTATTTTAATCAGTCTTTGAATATCAATATTATCAAATAATGAGCAGGGCAGCTTTGATTTTAAAACAGTCTAACAACTACTTAAATATTGCGTTTATAAGTTATACACTTATACGTTTATAATAATAATTACATAATCAAATCTCGCCAAGCTCAGTTTAAGGTGTATACATTGTGTTATAAGTTATAACTGATAGTATGTACTTACTAGTTTCTAATTACCAGGTACTTATGTGCGACACCAAGTTTTTGGCATTTGCTGGAAAGTGATACTTGGATTAGTCAATAATAAAATTGATTGTTCGGAAGTTGTAGAAATTGACCTTTTTATGTTTCCTCTGTTAATTTGCTTTCCAAAGATGGAGACAAGTGAAAATTACACGTCATGTATTTCATATTTGCAATAGGTGAGATAGGTACCTTTTATTTTAATTGATTTTGATTTTGTTAAAATCAATAGCATATCAACATAATATAGGTATGCAAGATTATTGATTTAGTACATATTATTCTGAAGGAGATAAAAGAATAACAAATGAAAAACATGAAATCAAAGTATTATATATTTACAAATATAAAATGTAATACCATATAGAAAGCAAATACAATAATACCTACCTAGCTAAAATTGTTCGGTTTACATAGATACATAGTATTATCCATAATATATACCTGGGAAGATATTAAAAGTTGAACACAGCCGTTTAATAACTTTGATTTTCATTTATTATTAATATAATTTAATATAATTTATATTATATAATCAGAAGTAGATGGGTAAGTAGTATTTTAGCGTCAAAAAAAAAAAAGAGCAAACAAAATAATAAAATACCAAAGCATCATAGCTAGGCAATAGGTAATAATGAAGACTAAAGCAGTAAATAAGGCCTCCTATATAGATCCCGATTCCCGATTATAATATTATGATCATTTATCATAAACTATATGTCTATATCATTGATTATAAAATATATCATTCACTGGTTGTTCGGCCGTCTTGATCAAATCGGGCGATGAATGTTGGATACTTGCAGATCAATTACTTATACGTCGGATCCACGTGGCATCGCAAGTATAGGTATACCATAGATCCCGCCATCCCAATACACTATACGTGTCTGCACACCCTAATAGTGTCTATGATGTCATTACACATCATTTCATTGTGTGTATCACGAAGTAAGATACCTAGTTATATCCGAGGTGGACTTATAAATCCACCTTGGTTATATCTTTGTTCATGCGGTATACATCACAATCCACGCAGATATATATATAACTATACGTCTATACATATTACATATACTTATAGGTATAGGTAATAGTTATATGTATATAAATATATGGTTTATGTAGTGCTCCAGTCATATACATAATATTATAATATATAATAATATTTAAATTATAAATACGGCGCCAGTTTCTGCGTTTTTTCAATTCCGCTGCAGCCTGCAGGTGACCAGTGTGACGCGTGTATATATTATGATATGTCATACGACTGCACACCACAGTTTTTTCTACATCAACAAAATAAGATTTTTACATTATATAAGTTTATAATTATATTTATAACCATTAACCAATAACCACAGAATATAAAGCACACGTGTGATAATACATTTTCAAATATTAGAACATAGAAGATCTGAGGCGGCTCCTTTATTCAATTTAATTATATAATATTAATAGGTATTATTTTACTAGTCGTTCAGTCGGAGTGGTAAGTAAAAAATTACTAGACGTACCTACATTTGAAATTGATGTGTTCGTGAGAAAATATAATAAATCTTAAAACTGTTCAGATTGTCTAACATTTTATCCCTTACAACTCAGTGTAACTGTAAGTAGAATATTGATTTCTGAAATTTTATTTTACAGCCAATGCCTTATGCCCGTATATTGTGTAGATGGGTAAATCGGTGCAACGCAATTGCGCACTTTTTCCTTTTTTATATTTGAGCAAACACAACACGATTGCTCACAAAAATTATTTTATTTTATATTATTGGCTTAAATTATTATATTTTAAGTTTTAAGAAACCCACCTATATACAATTACTACGAACAGTGGATGCTATAGGTATTGTAGCGACGCGAGTCTGTAAATAATATTTTATTACCAATAACTGATAGGTTAGTGTTCCATCCGACAATAAAGTAAGATAATATTTATTTTATCAGTCGCTTTCAGTCGCCAGTCACATATTCACATATAACCGAAACGTGAAATTGTAATGTCGCAGTCTCGTATCGCGCAACGTGTATATTTCTGTTTTATATTGTACAATTTTGTTTTTGAAAAATGGAAATACAAATACAAAAAAATTTGAAACCAAAAGAGATAAACCATGTATTTTAGTTGATGAGTATAAATTTAGTGAATCCAAAGTTCTGAAAAAGTTTAAAAATAAAATGCGAAAATAATTTTCCAACTAGACCCAATAAACTAATTAGACAAGAACTTAGAGATACGGAAAAAGATATCCAGCCGGTTTATTCTGATCTAAAGTTATGGAGAAAATGTATTTATGATAAACGTAGAAAAAATATTCCGAAAATTCCAAAATCCTAAGGACGAATTGATAACTCTGTTATTTGATAGTCGTGAAAATATTACAACTAATACTGGTAAATTATTTTGTCACATGGAAGAAATTTCAAGTGCAATTATATTCACTTGTAAGACTAATCTTGAACTATTAAGTCTGTCATCTCATATTTTTACAGATGGAACATTTTCATATGCACCCAAACTTTTTTAACAACTGTATACAATACATATTTAACAGAACAGTTTTTATGTTCCTATAGTTTGCTGTTTTTTAACTTCAAAATCAACTGAAACTTATATATACAAATGTGACACTCAATTATTAATTTATGTTTAAAATTGGTTGACATAGATATACAAAGTTCATTAAAGCAATCAAAATTTCATTTTGATTTCGATTTCGAAAAAAATGCTCACAATGCTGTTAGATATTTTTTCCCAAACTGCAAAATTATGATTTAGGCCAATCTTGGTTCAGGAAAATTCAAAGTGACAGTAATTTATTAAAAAAACTATAATTCAAAGTCTAAACTAGGTATTTGGTTGAAACAATTTTTTGCACTTGGATTTTTACCTCCAGAAGATGTAGAATATGCTTTTGCTTATTTAATTGAAAATAGACCTGCTGATAATTTTAAATTTGCTGATTATATACTGAACAATTACATATCATCTGATGCGACTTTCCAACCGATTTGATGTGCAACTGAACCTTCAACAGAGGCAAGAGCGACCAATGGGCCAGAATCTTTCCATAGCCACTTTATACTTTATACTTTGCGCAGTTTTATACATCCCACCCATTTATTTACTAATTTATTCACCAAATTATACACATTTTAATAGATATTCAAAGTGAATCTTATTTAAAAAATATATAGCATAAAACAACAAAATATTAACAAGCCTCGTAAAGAAAAACAAAAAAATATTATATTTCTAATTAATACGTGGAAAAAATATAAAAATAACCAGATATCGTCAAATAATTATTTACTAACACTGAGACACCGTTTTTGTGCTAAAAAGTTATAAGATTTTTGTATTATAATTATTTATTTTTGACTCAACGACCTACGTATTACATTATTATTAATGTTGGGACATTTTTTGAATTGTATGAACCTATAATTTGTTTTTATTATTATTACAGGATAATTGACAATTTTATGTGTGTTAATTTCTATAAATCCTACAGTATAAAATATTTGTTTTGCGTTGTGTTTGCTCATTATAAAAAGTTAAAAAATACGCAATCGTGTTATGCCCGGGTAAATATTGTAATACGAGAAGTGGCAATTAAATAACGAGAATTTGTTCCTAGCTTTTATAGTGGTAACAGTGATACCTTTAAAATTTGTTGACTTAAAGTTCACGAGGTAATACACAAGTCTGCCAAGTTTGATAGTGATCGGTGTTATATTTTGTGCTCTCCTATTTTTTAAAGTTAGTAGTGTAGTGTCGTGACGTACAAAAATGTGTGACGTAAAAAACGAGCAACGAATAGTCATCAAGTTTCTGGTGAAATCTGGTGAAAAAAACGGCCGAAATTGTTCGTAAATTGCAGCGTGTGTTCGGTAATGACTGCTTATCAAAACCACGTGTGTACGAATGGGCATAACGTTTCGCATCAGGCTGAGAATCGACGCAAGACGATGCAAGGTCAGGTGCCCCTAAAATCGTGCACACTTGGTAAAATGTCGAACGTTTAAGTGTGTTGGTGCGAACAGATCGACGCCTCACAGTCCGAATTGAAGTTTTTACACAATCGCTTTGTGTCATAGAATGTCTCGTGTGAGGTCGGAATTAGCCAAAAATGGTTGGGTCCTTCACCATGAGAATGCGCCTCCTCACACATCATTAAAAGTTCAACAGTTTTTGACCAGTAGGAACATAACAAAGCTCCCCCACCCCCCGTACAGCCCTGATCTGGCTCCACTGGACTTCTGGCTATTTCCAAAGTTAAAGGAACCAATGGAAGGACATCGCTATGAGGATTTGGAGGACATTCAACGTGCCGTAACAACGGTGTTGAAGAGTTTAACTTCTGGAGACTTCCAGGAGTGCTTCCAGAAATGGGAAGAACGCTGGACCAAGTGTGTTCGACTCGGAGGAGAGTACTGTGAAGGCATGGGTCCATAAATCATTGTAAATATTAAATAAATGTTATAAAATTTAAAATTCTCGTTATTTAATTGCCACACCTCGTATCGAATACAATGAAATGTGTTCCATTATCAATCGAAGATGGGAATACTATTTTTATCGAAAAAAAGGTCACGCTGACCGACCAATTCAATACAAATACCATTTTATTATTTTAGTGCAGTATAAATAAACTACAAAACGATTTTGTAAAAGTATTTTCAAGTATTAGGTATTATGTTCATATATTAATATTGTCTGGATAGGTTTGGTCAATTTTTTAACTCAAATAATACCTACATCGTAATTATTATTGTAATATTTATACAGTTATCCATAATATAAATATATAATACATTATACATACTATATATTATAGTTATAGAAAAAAAAAATATATCAGAATACTTCAACTCAATAAATGTTTGACTCGGTGGCTTAATTGCGGAGGGGCAAAGGGGCACTTGCGTACTTAAGTTAAGAAAGAATGCAATATACCTACTTAACTTTTACAAAATTGGGTGGGGGTTTTGATTTTAGGAAATAAATTATTCCCACCCCCAAGATTATTATCCAGTTACGCCACTGCAGGTTCGTCCCATATTTGTATAAAAAATGTATTTATAATACCTAATACAAATATATATTTATAAAAATTATATAAATACATCATATTATTATAGGTACCTATTCTTATTAGTCTTGCAGAAATAAATAAAATATATAAATTACCGTTCTCCGTGATCACACTCATGATACTCTAAAAAATAAATTTCCATCACAATATTATGACAAAATGTTTGTCACAATAACATATTAAAAACTGGTTAAAGGGTGAATTCGAAATGGTCGGAATATATTAAGCAAATCACGAACGTTAGTACAAACAGAACAGCTATAAACACGAAACACCACCTAACAGTTTTTGAACACTGCATGGCTACGACGTCAGAACTTAGAATAAAATATAAACATTAATCAACGGTGTTCGCATACCGAACTCGATATTATTGTAATGATTACTAATTTGTTATATTGATTATTATTTGTACAAAACACGTGCCTGCGAGGTTTAATACGGCAGCTATACACATAACTCACATTTATAGGTTTAAGTATATATAATATAACTATAGGTAGTAGGTACATCATATACATATATGCCTAGTAGATAATAAGGTGTTAGTGTTCGGCCATAGATTAAATCGCTCTGTATACATTCAAATATAATATTATGTATGTACGACATACGTACCACCACTAAAATTATTATACAGATATGATTTAGACATAAATGGTGTACTGTTAGTGTATTCAATGATAGGTAATAGGTATATAGGCTTTATCCAATCGGACGTCGTTGTTACGTCATTCAAGTGCACAAAGTTCATATTTATTTTAACATATTATAACGATTAACGAACGTATATATAGAATAATAACACATATATTTTACATACATAGGTTATAGCTTATAGTGCATGATGTATAATAAAAAATGAAAATCATAAAAAAGTGTACCCAACTAAAAACGTCCAATTTTCAATTGAATTTATAGTTCATAACACCTATATAGGCACTGCAAATAAATATGCTTATTTTATTTACCTATAACCTTAATTAACTATATTACCCTTTATTATATACCTTGTTTGACTACAGTACATACACTTTGTACAGTTGTACTTAACTATAACATTAAAATTAAATTAAAATACTACGTTATAAAGTTTTTAAAATTAAGAAAGTAATAATAGTATTATATTAAAGGTCGAGTTCACGCTTGAGTCGGTGGCGTACAGAAGGTAGATCATTTTGTCTGTAAAATTTCCCACTGTGAGGTTAGGTTATACCGCGTGTAGAATTTATTGATGTGGTTGAAGAAATTGATTGCTAATTTTTTTGTGTGCTCTGCAGTTAAAATACTTATGTTTTAGAATACAAATATCAAAAAAGCCTAGGCGGCAGACCCTATAGGGTTAAATATTATTATTTTTAAATTTGATAATAGATAAAATTAGTCCAATATAAAAACCCAACCGAGTAAAAAGGGTTGTTCTGGAAATCTGGACGTATAATAAGTGATATTATGAAGGTATTACTATCACCACAATTAAAGATAATCTTATCTTTAAAAGTGATTTTTACTTGCCCACTGCGCTCCCCTAAAAACGCCCTAAAATACCAAATTAATATTAAGGAAAAACGAGAATTTTTACACAAAATCAGTTTTGGTTTTTGATATAACTCTAAAAAAATTACTGTACATAAATACAATTTCTAATGAATGTTTGTTTCTATCAACATACAATTTTCAAAATATTTTGACTTATGTTGAGCTATTCTTAGGCTTAGGCATATGATATTTTCGTTTTTTATAAGTTTTCTTAAGTATTTCATATGTGCACAGTTATTTACAGTTGATATTATAATACAGTGTTTGATACTTTGATGTCCATATCTATTTTGAGCTCGGTATCTTTGGATTCGAAATTACTCGTGGTAGAATCAAATATAGGCGAGTTATCCGGTTAGTTTTTATAATATATTTTAGAAATAATGGTAGATGCGCGGCTGCCGCGTTTACGCGTGAAGTTCCTGGAAAATGAGGAATTCTCATTTTCAGTCAAAATATTTTCACTTTTCTAAACAAATATTCTCCACATTTAGAACTTTTACATGGGCATTTTAGACAATATTTTTAAAGGAAAATTATACAATTATTTTTTGATTCGACGGATAAAACTTTCTAAGTAAGTATCCATGAAGCAAACGCAAGTAAAAATGTCTTATAAGTTAAAATGTACCTATCATTAGTTATAGTGATTTTATATTTAAGTATAAAGTCAATTAAAAATTCCCAGGGGAGACAATGGCCACCTTGCCACCCTCTGCGGGTGCTGGAATGCCCTTTGCCACAAAGCGCCAATCATTGTTTATTATTTAATAGATTTTTAAAATTCTAAATATTTTTCATGTTTTTAGTTATATTTTGAAGTAGAATAAACATGTGCAATAATAATAGTCAGAAGCAGTTTGCAAAAAATTTGAAATGCATAAAAAAATCGATACATATTGGCAGCGGTGGGATTCGAACCCACGCCTCAGAGAGACTGGTGCCTAAAACCAGCGCCTTAGACCGCTCGGCCACGCTACCTCAGTAAAAATTTTCGCCAAAACAGAGGTACTTTCGTTATAACACTAACAATATTGTAACTTTAAATACCTAATTCATTATTCAATAATACGAGAAGTAGTGATGAATGATGATTAGTATTTTATGGCTTCATAGATATCGTTTAGGGTGACGAAGGTGGCGATAAAATCATTATCACATTGTGGCACCAAACTGTCTCGAAATTAATAGGGTTTAGTCAGGCCCACATTTAAGGGTGGGCATAATAGGAAATTCCTCACCCAGGTGATGAGGTGGTAAATTCGTATGAGCTTTTAATTGTGTTTAAATATAATATACATATGCGTGCGCATGTGGAGGGGAGGGGATGGAGTGGCCAACCTTCCTAGGCTCCCAGGTACGAAACCTAAAATATAAAAAGCTAAAAAACATGGCTAATAATAGTTATTTAGCCATGTTAAAAATAATATTGATATTCAATGATAACAATACTAATTAAATACCTATCTTGAAACAAAATTGATGATTGGGTATAGAGACCGGAATTATACATAGGTATTTTTCAAACTACTGAGTTACCAGCTCCTGCAGGGAGCCTTATTCACACTGCACGACTATGAGAAGTTAAAATGCTGGCGTTTAAAATTAAACTGATTTCATAGATAAAGTATTATTTTGCATATTAATGACCGATCACTGATGAAGGTATATATTTTTATTTTGTTAATCAACACTGAAAATTTTTTGAGAATCGAAAATAATATTTCGAAGAAAAATATTATGGTTTGCTTTTATTGCCATTAAAGAAAAGAAATAATTACATGGCTGCTACAAGCTTATGATAGACCTTTGTTTGTACCTGTTTTGCTTTTTTGTTGTATCAATGTTCATTAGGTAATTTTTTTAATCATAAGCGTACTGCTTATTTTGAAAGTTGTTGAGCATATTGTTGGATATTTTGTGATTTTTACCAATTTACCATGCCTATCTGTTATCTGTATCATATTTAGTGCATACAATTTCAGTCTTTATTGATAAATTATATTTGGTTCATGGTTGGACTGAGAAGCTGTAACCACGTTTATGAAGAACCTAATAAAACAAAAAAACACCAAAACATGCACTAAAAGATGAAATATGTTATAAAAATCTTTAAATAAGCCATAAAAAAAAAAATTTGAAAAATGTCGAAATGTGAAAGATATGCACCATACATTTTATAGTTAGTTTAAATTGTTGTCATGAAACAAATTCAGTGCTCTCTTAGCATATCATACAATCAACCAGAATAAATATGCAAATGCATATAAATCTGAGTTCTAATCAATAGAAATAGATTTTTCTTAAGCGGTTCAACATTTTGAGATGTCGAAATCTTGAAGTATTAATATTATGAGAAAAGATATTAGTAGGTACAGAACAACAAAAGACCAGTACATATTATAAAATTTAATATAATATATTATATATTAATACGTAAATCATAAGGTTGTAAAATATAATCTAAATATAATATTTAATAAAGGTAAATAACTATTCTTGATTTATTATATATTTTTTTTTTTGTTTATTATTTTTCAGAAAATTTTAATATACCTGCCAATTATTACATTAAATTCAATCCCACAAATATATTACTATATTAGATTTGTGAATTGAAAAATAATAGCTACCCGCTTAAAACTATGATTGGTGGATTGAGGGCCTCCACATTCCTAAATTCACTATGACCTTTTTTTAAACAACATATTCACATTCTTAGTTCACTCATTAGATTTTTAGCTCTGTTTTAAGCGAATCAATATGACTTGCTACAACATACTCCATCACACATTTAATAATTAAAATTGGGGAATTTATTTCACTAAGGAAAGTTTCCTTAGTAGTATAAGTTATATATTTTTTTTGCAGGTGACTTTGTATCCAGGATTATTAATACTGTTCACCTAGATGTATTATTGCCATCCTACTGTACCTACAATATAGAATAAGAAAAATTGAAACAATTTTAAATAATATTTTAGATTTTGGGTTCTATACCAAATTTGTGGTACTTTTATCCACTGTATGTCCTGAGGATTAAATCAAGGTTCAACAGAATGCATGGTCTGCATCAGTAAATTTCAAATAAAAATCAAATGCAATTTGTACACAAATACAACAACTAACAATAAACCATGGTGTATAATATTAATTAGATAATTTCACACTTTGTTAAGTTTTAAATGGTTTTTTCTAATAGACTTGAGTATTTTATTAATACAGTATTAATATTTTAGTAATTAACAGGATTTATAACAGTATGTATCAGTTAGTCATCTGACATATTTTTACATGAATTATCAACTTAATTATATTAAATTAAATAAATAAATAAATAAATAAATAAATACATAGATACATAACACATACATACACATCAACAACACACAAATTCTATATGAATCTAGACTAAACATAATACATTATTATGATTAATTTGTTCAGACCTTTCACACCTTATCACAGTAGCCACTATTTATACATATTCTATTTTATATCAAATGTATATCTATTATATAAAAAAAACCCATTTTGAGCTCTTGATAGTTTTAACAATTATTTTTAGAATGACAAATATATTGTAATGTTCTAAGTTAAAAATTACACACGACCTCACACCGTTAATATAAATATAAAAATAATTTGTGCATGGGTAGTAGATATACTATAGTTGATTTAACTTGTAGATTAAAGTTTGAGATTAAATAAACACAACAAATAAGACAACATAAAAACCATGTAAAAAATATAAATAACAACAATTATACAAACATAAATTTACCACTTTAGACATAAAACAAAAAAACATAGACATTTGAAAAAAATACACTAAAAGGACTAGACTATAAAAAAGTTTAACCAAACAATGTTTGTAATACAAACATTGGTATTCTTCAATAAATTAATAAATTTTATTAGTACATATTTTATCGTTCTTACGTAGAGAGCTTTTAAAACAGATTTTTTTTGACTGTCAGTTAAAATACTTAGTCAATCAGAAAAAAAAACATTAAAATAAATTAAATACCACCAAGAGGCTTTTTATCTGTCAATTCAGTTAAATGTATGACTACTTGATGGTTTAACATAAAATTACTTACAGATCACGTACTTACAGTTATATAAAACTTATAAAAGAGAAGTGAGGAAGGAATGTAGTGATAACAATGAATTGTATATCTGTAGTAAATCAAAATGAGTAGTGATGTTTTTCATATACAATTGCAATTTGTTTACCTCAGGAGCTTCCGAAATTTTTCTATTTCATATATACTTGTAGATAACCTAAAATAACATTAGATTTGTATAATATTAAAATATTAACATACTTAAGACATAATACATTTTGTAACTAGGGTTCAGATATGTAGCTCTAAAAAACTTAATAAGGACTAAAAAAGAGTTGTAAAAAGCACTACTATGACATACTATAGTAATGAATTTATATGTTATACATATAATTACTGCAAGTTAAAAGTATATTCTCCAATTCCTTAACTAGATCACCATGACAATTTTTCTAACAAATAAATTAAACTATAATTCCAAATAATATTAAAAAGTTTGAAAAGTCTATGTAAGACTAATGAATACTTTTAGATAGTGTATTCATTTAACTACTACAAGTCTAGAAAAAGTCATATCTTATCCGTATCGAATCAATAAAATAAACATTAGGTACAAGATTAAATAAACTGTATCCATTCAGCAGTCATTATACAATACACAAATTAGTTTAAATGTTTCAAATATTTTAAATATGTTGATATAACACATTGTATAAGACAAAACTCTTAAAGACCACATTAAAAAAACACCAATACAACAATCATTAAAAAAAAATATGAGTATAACATCCAAACGCTAGTTATAATTTATAGAATTAAATATTCTGTATTAAAATATATATATAATATTATAACAAATATATTGATATTTAAGACAATTTTCCTCACCTTCCAAACGCATTAAAGAGAGCAACAATTTCACTACGTTCCAATTGCAATGTGTGTTTGTTAACAGTGGTAGATAATTCATTATATCCATTGGTCCGAGCTTTGTTTGAAAATAATATTTTCAGTGCTGTTCCCAATCCTTGTACTTGCAGTTTTCCCCATAGTCTGCATTTATCACATCCCACACAATCCATAATAGTTGATACATTACGGAAATGAAGACGAAACTCTTCTTTTAACTTTTGTGCCTGTTGTCCACCCAAAAACATGGTGTGCTCATTAAATTGTTGAGGGAATTTCCTAGAAAAAAACACCAGCTAAATATAAAAATGTACAAAAACAATATAAATAATCAAAAAATCTAACTTGATAATGCCTAAGAAATTGTGGACAGCAAGTCGAGTGGCTTCATCCTCTTTATCATTTCCTGTATAATACTCTACTTGTTTGAGTAAAGGTGCAGCTTTTTGTAATGCTCTCAGTTCAACGAGATACAAGAAGTATAAATTTCTAAGCCACTGTGTACCCTCACCTTTAGTGTACTTTGGGCCAAACTTACGTTCAAATTCCTCAGCATTTGGACCCCAGAAGCCAGTGCCACATGGGTTCAAAAATGTCGATCCTTTATCTATTAAGAATTGTAATATTAAATGTATTTTATATAAAAATTAATAAATATTTAAAATGTATAAATATATTTTTTATAGAACTAAATAAATATTTATATTTATGAACAAACCTGATAATAGATATTGAGCGCTAAGATGGATATTAATACTTGTATGAAGGCCAGAAATGGCTCGATAAAATGCTCGTTTTTCCAAACACATTCCTGTAATCAATTTTTTGTACATAATTTAATTTGAGATAAATCTAGATTACAAATATTTCAGTGTTTACCAGTCAGCTTTGATGATATCATGTAGACTCCAAATAAATTTTTTGGCCTAAAGAAATTAATATCGATTAAAATTGCACCAAAATTAATCAACAATATTTACCTGAAACAGTTTTCCATGTAAATTGTATTCCACACACGATTAGCCGAAGGTCCTTTGTATCCAGTATATCGTTCAGGGTTTAGAGATAGGTCAACGTACTCAGCTTCCCCATCATCGTCAGGCAGAGTACAGTACATGTCTTGTATATCGTCGTGGGCCTGCCAGAGAGCAAAATCCTCCATAGCTGCAGCACTGTATTTGGCAAAGTAAATTACATTTAAATTAATATGCCAATAGATTTAAATAGCATTTATAGTTGATACTATTAGTACCTATTTTAGGTATAATTGTCTATTAATTAAATGTTTAAGTATAATATATCCACTTAGGCACTGAACAGCCGTAGGCAATCATCATTATACCATTATACAACAGTATGAAATTATTAGAATATTATAAATAGTAATATCACAAATACACATGGTATACATCTTGTACTATATTTCTTAATTAACAGGAAGGCAAGTTCAGTCAATAATTCACATTTTATTAGGAAATTAATGAGATTAACACATAAAACAAAAAAAACAAATTAATTAACTGCAGGTATATTCACATATAGGACTAAAATACATAAGCTTCAGAACGTGGAAATATAAATCACAATATGTATTACCTGCTATGGACTGTATGAGACTATAGGGTGTCTGACTATTTGGGGTGAATATAAAACAACATTTTATCAAATTTCTTCAAGCAAGGAGGGGTGAGAGAGGGGGTCGATCACTCTATAAAATTTATTTTTAAAAAAATTGTACTTAATTTAAGTACACAGTCTCAAAATTGTTAAAGTAAACATTATACTTGTTTTTCATGGCAGAATATAATATAATCTTATTTTTAATAATTTGTTATTAGTTATTACATTGTTTAAATATCACCACAATATTACCTTATTACCGAAATTTTTTATTTTGACCCCCCTTAAAGTGTTACCTATGGGCGCCCATGTAAAAGACTAAAAATGAATATTGTATATTTGATCTATATATTTAACCATTCGCATGGCAAAGAACGAGAACAATAGAAATTAAAAAACGATTAAACCAATTAACACGAAGAGTCAAATGGGAAATTGATAACAATAGATTTAAATCCTACAAAACATATCTATCAAAACTGAATCCAAATGACGCCGCCTATGAACCGCTACAAAAAGAATACTCAAACAAAGAGACACTATTCCTACCCTCAAAGTTGGAATAACAAAATTCGAAACAAACATTGACAAATGCAAAATTTTTGCCCAGCACTTTGAAAATTGTTTTACAACTGAAGCTACTACCAAAGATATAACACAGGAAATAGACTCTCCAAATATTTATTCCACAGAAACAAATACTATCCAGCCATGCAGTCCTCAGGAAATAAAACAGATAATAGACTTGCAAATAAAAAAGTCCTGGACACGACCTTATTAACAATAAAATTCTCAAAAACCTTACCCCAAAAGCACTTGCGTTCTTAGCCAGTCTTTTAAACTCCATTTTAAGAAAAGGATATTTTCCAAACACCTGGAAACAAGCAATTATCATTCCTATACACAAACCTGGGAAACCAAACAGTTTACCGGAAAGCTATAGACCAATTAGTCTGCTACCTACCCTCTCCAAACTATTAGAAAGGATAATGCTACACAGAATGAAACCATACCTAAAAATTATCCCACATCACCAATTCGGCTTCAAACCTCACCACTCCACATGTCATCAACTTCAGCGAATCTCAGAAATAATAGTAGATGGATTTGAAAATAAAAAATACACAACCACTGCCTTTCTTGATGTCGCACAGGCCTTCGACAAGGTCTGGCACCAAGGTCTTATGTAAAAATTAACAAAACTAAAAATGCTAACCTATCTATATAATATAATAACCTCATTTATCACAAATCGCACGTTCAAAGTAAGGATAGATACTGATACCTCTGAAGAATATCCAATAAAAGCAGGAGTCCCACAGGGGTCGGTTCTTGGGCCCACCTTGTTTAATATTTTTTGCTACGATATCCCAGTTCCACAAAAATGCCAATTAGCAATGTACGCAGATGATACTGTTATCTTAACACAACATAAAAATCTTGAAAATTCAATAACAGATCTACAAATTTCGTTAGATCAAATCTCAGACTGGTTTACAAGATGGAAACTCGCTCTTAACCCAACTAAGAGCGAAGCTAAAATATTTAGCCTAAAAAGATACTCAAATCCAACCCAATTAAAAATCAAAAACTAGCCTATACTATGGAATAAAAAGGATCAATCTATTAAATATCTTGGAGTACACCTTGATGAAAAATTAACATGGAAAATGCATATAAATAAAAAATTAAACCAATCCTATACACGCTTGAAAATCTTATACCCCCTAATAAATTACAGCTCAACACTTCAAATTAAATGCTCACTTCTAATATACACATCAATAATAAGACCACTATAATTACATATGCATGCCCAATATGGGCAGCCGCATCCCAAACAAAAATTAAAAAATTACAAACGATACAAAATAAATTTCTCAGAATAGCTCTTAAAGCCCCATGGTTCATGCGAAACACACAACTCCATAATGACACTGGAATACCTTACATAAAAACATGGATAATTGAACAATTTAAAAATTTTCGCACGAAACTAAAAACAACAGAAGGCGCACTTCACTTCAAGATTGGGAAAAAACTAAAAACCGCAGACTAAAGCCACGGCTACCTCAAGATATCCTGCTACCTCCTGAATCATCTTCATCATCGGTTTCATCAGAACAAAACTAAACAACTAATCAACTCATAAGTTAAATTCATTTGAAAAAAAAAAAAAAATGTACAAATTGTATTACTCTAGCTTTTTAAGAAATGTATGAATAATGTAAATGTATAAAAAAAAAATTGTAAAAACAAACATTTTGTTGAAACAATTATAATTAATAAATGAAAAAAAAAAAAAACCATTCGCAAAAATTCAGAAAGCATTCCCATGTTTCAGATTTTTTAGGTTCACACCTGTAAAGAAACAGATGTAGGTAAGTAGGTATAATCATAGGCGCACGGGGGGTGTTGCTGGATGTGCCTGGGCATCCCCCAATATTTAGTAATTGGGGCCTTAAAGTTTGAGTCCCAATGCATAGGGCCCGTATTTTAGTAGTTGATGTTATTATAATAAAGTTACATTTTTCCTAAAAAATAAATCATGTTTCGTAATAACAAATAAACAGTGCAATCATTTAGATCCAAGCCCCAAGGAAATATATAACTTAGTACTGCTAATTATATAATATACCACTGATTAATATGTACATGTCTTGTTGAGAGAGGGCCCAAAAATATAGTAGGCATCCCCCGAAATCTATGTCTGCGCACACCTATGGGCATAATGTGTGATAATGATAATAATAATTATAATAGCCACATTATCCAATAAGGTTTATTAAGTTAAATACTTTCTAGAAATTCAGATCATTAAGACTTTTGTACAAAATGTACTTTATCCTTTTGCAATTGAAGTTCCACTTAAAAACTTAAATATCCAATTATTTTACAGTTTTTTTATTTACTCATACCTATCTACTAAATAAAGGAAATCGTAAATTTTTATTGGCAGTAGATTTTTTGACTCAAAAGGAGCTAAAGATTATCTTTTAGATTTTTATGAAGAGTCTGATGAAACTTCTAAATCAATTTTCAACGCTATTTCACGAGATGGTATTGAAAATGTCTGCTTAGATTTTCAAAATATCAAGAGCGGATATTTCGGAGCGGATAACACGTCTGTAATTTATAGAAAAAATTGTTCTGTTTTCGAAAAATTGCTTTTAAAAAAAAAACCGTTAGTGATAAGAGCTAATTGTAATTGTCATGTACTGCAAAACATAGTCTTAAATTGTTAAAATATGACGTAGACACATCAGTAATACAATTTTTCAACAAGTTATCCGTCAAAAGAGTGTCGGAACTTAACTTAATTTATCTTATTATTATTTATCTTAAATGCTACCACTGTTTTTGGTATAATTAATGGTTAAAGAAATCAAATCTCAAATCACAAAAATTATAAGTTTTTCGAAATAAAAATTACATCTAGATTTTAAGACTAGTGTCCTCGATTCTTATCAATGAGCTATTCATTATCTTGACAAATGATTTAATTTTGAAATCCTAGTTATTACATGTGTTAACCCGTGACTTGTAAGTATTTATATATATTATGGCATACATACGTTACTTATACAGTTATACTTACTGAGTATCTAGGTATTTGTGTACAATGACGACTGACGTAAGGTAAAAGATAATAATAAATACAAATTCGTAGAAAATGATTACCCTTTTTTTGTTACCCTTGGCCGGTATTTTTTAAATTAAAAATTGGCAATTCTAATTTCAAGGCAGTCCTTGATATTGATTAATAATTGAAACAGGGATTCATTTTGGCTAAAAACTTCTTTAAGATTTGGTACCTAATAAAAAAATTCTTCAACACGTGTACCTATAATCTGAATGTCTATTTTTTTAGATACGGCTTTTAAATAAAGAAACCTAAGAAAATTATTTTGAATTGTAGATAGGTAGATGATGTATGTAATTCACTTAAAGAATTATAATGCCCACACACGTGTTCCCCTCCTACAGTCCCAAACCCTACAATACCATAACCTACAGCTTATGGCCTCAGTTGCCGAAGCTTAAAATCAAAAAAAAAAAAATTGTAATGCCATATGAGAGATCCAACTATATGTGAACGAACCAATGCGAATAATATAATAATTCTCGTCCTGGAAATCCCCAAAAGTTCATTTTAATGAGCCTAATTTCGGAAATGCCTTTTTTATGACTTAATGAGTCAATATAGTTACTAATTAATTAATTATAATTAACGGTATTTAATTTTCGTACAGCTAGGTCATTTAAAATATAGTTTACTACGATAAGATTATTTGTAATGAAAATTAAACATTTATACATTGATTTAGGTTCAAAGATTCCTTGCTTTTAATACACTAATTTTGGATATTATTCAAATCAATTTGCAAACATTCTGAATCTTTTAAATTTTTTATTTCCTTAAATTTTGCCTTGTCGGCAAAATAATATTATTAGAATGAAACAAAATGAAGAATTAATAGATATAAATTAATTTTACAACCTTAAGATAATAAACGTTTTAGGTGCTTAATGCTGATATAGTAATATTTTAATTAAACTGCCTATAAAAATTGAAATGTCTTCGGAAATAAAATATGATAAATACATCTGAGTTACAAACACACTAATTGTTGTTTTCCAATGAAATCAAATTAAAAATATTATTACAAGATTGGATCAACAAAGAAAAAAGATAACTCTGAAAAATTACTATGCATAATGGGTATAGAACAAAATGAATTTGAATGAACAATATATGTATATATATTTCATATATTATATAGGCTTAATTAGTAGAATATTTTTTAATTTTATAATATTACATTTTAAGTTTACATAGGTATTATATTCTTATTATTTCATACTTATGGGTGGAATTGCTCCTTTCAGTTTTATGGTTGAATCTGTTTGAAAAGGTGGTAAACGTTAAATACTTATGTAAATAATAGCCAATCAATTATTAAATACTTTATTACATCAGAAACTATTGTTTTACCTATTAGTTTTTAAGTATTTTTCACCTGCGCCAAATGTCAATGTTTTTATATATGCAAGCGATAACAACATCTTAATCTATCTCCAACAATTACCGAATGTAGTGTCTTGCCAGGACTCAAAAAAATGAACAACGAACTGATTAGTTGGAGATACATTGCGATCGTCTTTAGATTTGTATAATTGTTAATTTAGTACTTTATAGTTAAAACAAAATGTTAAAAATTGCAAAAGTTGAACCATCGTTTTCCTATTAGGATGTACATATTTTCAAATACAAAACACTTTGCATAATCGACGAATTTTGTTAAAAATATTGAACTCAAATGATTATTAAAAAAAACCATGATTATAACCTAAACAGAAAGTCAAATATAATTTTTATGAGCGTTTGAAGTTTTTACAAAGTTGGATATTCACTCAATTTCTCAAGTGTCGATTTCCTTATTTTGTTGTAATTCATTAACGAATAACTGTAGACACATGAAATGTACACCATATGTTTATTTCATCAATTCATATACTTAATAAATGTTTAAAATATTTTGACTCACTTTGAGCTGTTTACGGACATTTTAAATTTTCATTTTTTTTTTCTATAAATGTTCATATAATTTTATTGGTTGGGTCGAAAATAATGAAAAATTAATACAAGACTCTTGGTATATTGTTACAATATCAGCCGAAAAATATTAAAAATATGTATGCACGTTTTTGTTTTACAACCTTTTAAAGTTCAAATTTTTGACAAAATTTCTCAAATTGAAAATTGAAAAATGATTTTGTAGTTTAAAATGTTTAATGTTTTTTTTTTTTTTAATGTTCAACTTTTTTAGCTAAGGATTGAAAATTTAAAACAAGGTCCCGCGTAAGTAGTTAATTCTGTAACCAAAAAAATTAAAAATAAACATAAACACAGCTTTTTTTATAATTATAAGTTCCAATTTAGACAAAATTACATAGTAATACACAGAATAACGATTTCAGTTAGTCATTATATTATGAACAATATTAATTCAACTTACCGGCTACCGTATTAATAATATAAGTAATAACAATATAAAATATCCTAGACTGACGGTATGTCTCCATTCAGAATCGTTTTTTGTTTACAATTATTACGAATTTATATTATTTTATTGTTAATACTAAAATCTAATACCATTAATTACAGCGACCTCCTATACATCTTATTAGACTACCATAATTTTTTAATATTTGATTTACGTTACTATACGGCAATAAACGAAGTGGTACGTAAAATCGGTTAGAAATAAAAAGTTGTACAGCCCAAAGACATACAATTTATATAGATCTATTAACTATGTTTAAAAAATATAGTACATTTAAAATGCCTTTGAAATTTGTACCATGTACAGAAAATGGTAATATAAACTTTTGTTTAAAATTTCAAGTATTATAATGACTTCTCGCTTCGAAACTACAACAAAATTAGAAAATCGATATTTTTTTGATACCTGGTTTTGTGTAAAAATTACCATTTTCCCTTATTGTTTTTTTTTTGTTTTACCTGATTATTTTTGAAAAGTATTCTTGGAATTTTAATATTGGACCATTTTTAGTATTAACTAGATCCAATTTTTGACCGGAAACCAACTTAAAAGTTAAATGTAAAAGCATTTGAAAATTCGTGACTCGTATGTACATACAAAAAAAACAATACACATTGTAAGATCAGTAAATTTATTGCTCCGCACTGAGTAAAAAATCAATATTTAACTTAATATTTTGCAAACTAATGCAATAATTATAGATAATATTTAAAATGTTATTATTTCAACATAACATAAGTTAAATATCTTGTAGTACCTACCTAATATTTTATATTATACTTTATATACATAGGATGTAAGATAATCTATCTTCTCGACACGACAAAGCCACTCCAGGGAAATCTATTAAGTGATATGGATCTCCAAAATCGAAATAATTATACTAGTTCTGAGTTTTCTAAGTCTATTATACATTACACAATAATTCGACATAACAAGATACCTCGAATTTAGTATAATTGATTCTAGTGCACTTTTCTTAATTTACAAGTTGGTATCCAACTGAGATATTTCAGATACTCAGATAGTTTATTACCGAAAATCGCAGAAAGCTACAGATTCCATTATAGTTAGGACACAACATTATACTCCATGTCTCCATTACAATTATATAATGTAAATAAAAGTACTGAAATACTTGTACAGTAAAACCTGTCATGTGCGGAATTGCACGGGACCAATAAAAGTTTCCGTTTTAGGCAGGTTTCCTTACAACTGAATAAAAAGGAAAATTCCGTAGTATAGAGTTATAATATTCTGCACAAATAAGGTTGTTACATTTTCCGGCCAATAATGAAAAATATCAAAGGCTACATATCACAGGCCTAAACTTAAACAAATCTTTGAATACAACGATACGAAACGACAGGTAAACTACGACTACGGTGACAATTATAAGCACTGATGTGTAGATTCAAGATAAAATGTACTAATCTATCAATACGTATTAATCGCTGACCTTAATAATTGTTTAGTAGCAAAATAAATGTGGGTATCAAAAATATTTTTGTTCATTTCATGATGTGTTTTTCCGTGTATATTATTGTATATTGTATATTGTATGATTTGCGGGACCAATAAATAGCTTTAAAATAGCTTTCCGTTATACAGGTTCCGTTTTATCAAGGGTTTAATCCTATTAAGGATCCCATATCTATGTTAAATTATAGAAATCTGCCAGGACCATAATACATTTCCGCTTAGAAAAGGGAATTCCGTCAAGGGTTCGGATAAGGCAGGTTTCGCTGTATTTGTATTAGTATATTGTGTGAAACTGACCTTATAGTTGTGTTAATGTAACCCAATTCGTCGTGCATAGCCTCTTCACACTCTTGTTGTTGTGGTCCTTCCATATACTGTACGGACAAATATAGTTTTATTATTATTATTTTAATATAAAAATTAAAAACACACGCAATTAAGGATCAAGTGTTTTAAATTTAAGGAATACGTGGAATGGATTACACGGTATATTCGTTTATTATGATTGTTAAATTGAGACCAAGTTGAAGAACAGAAACAGCTGCAGCCACACTAGGAAAATAGCAATATATAGTACATATAGTAAATATTAGTGTATACGTTTTTATGTTTTGTTTTAAATACAATAAAAATACTTTAAAGTTTAATAATAATTCATCACGTTTACAAAACACTCACCTTAATCGACATATCTTCATCTACTAAACTATGATGACTACCTTTCAAGCCTATGGGTAAATCATCCTACAAACAAAACAATAAAATACAAAATAAATAAATTTGGTTGTTTAACATGATGAGTAGATCAAATAATTATTATTTATTACCAACTGGCAGGATTCCACTTGGCAATATCTCATAGCACATTTGCTATCGTCCGACCAAAATGGGCAAGTTCTACGTAGATTAACCTAATCACGTAAATAAGTGTATAATATAAGCCAAGGCCGTGAATAAAGATTAAAAAATTCTTACCTTAAAAAATTTAAAATAATCTTTTGAAACAATACTGACAATACGAGGGTAAATTTGATAGTTATTAAATTTATCAACGATTTCTACTGTGCTGTTTGTCTCGTCGATATTCCCCTTTAACTGTAAAACAAACAATAACATTAATTATTATTTTGACTATGTGGATATACTTTAAATAAATTAATAAACATCTATCCAATATGTACACTATTATAATATTGTAATATTGTAGTATTATACATTTTTCAAACATATTATTATTAATTAACTTGTGACGACAAGCCATTGGGTAAAGGTTATTTAAGTTGGTATTTTACAAAAGGAGATAGCTACCATTGAATTGGCTCCCAATTTCGGGTAAATATAAATTTAATCCTTGAATTGGCTCCTGAAAAATGTATATTTGAATTGGCTCCTTAAATTGTTAAATATTATTTTTTAACCAGGGGTTCTCATATTATAGGCGTTTATACTTTTACGACGTCTACCTAATATAGCCTGGCAATTTGCACTCAAATAATATAGTGTACCGCTGGATATACCAATACTATTTATATTATAAATTTATTGAATTTAGTCTTATCGTCTTAATCGTCGTAATCTACTAAAATAATCGATTATCATTGACTCCTATACACTTTTATTTTATTGTTAATATTTGATGACCACGACAGCAATGTATTAAGCTTTATTAGTAGATCGCTGTGTTCACGCGAGTGTGTAAAAATGAATTCTGTTGAGAAAATGTTAAGTAAAAAGGGAAAATTAATTTTTATAGTTAATAAATTCAAGTTTAATTCGCAATTTTATTCTCCACATCCAAATATATTCAACTTTCTAAATATATTATATAGTATTCAATCTGATACAAAAATTATTATAAGGAGTTCCAATACAATAAATCCACACAGAAAAGAAATTAAAGATAAAATACAATTTTTAGAAAATGAAATAAGTATACTTATATGATACTGGTGTAAGTTCAAGGTTTCAATACATACAAATATTGGCCTGTGAGTATAGACCCCGAAAAATAGTCTAATATAATATTTTTTATTTAACTAATTAATTTGTATACATTTTATAATGACGCACTTTGCTAGAATACTGTCTGTTTTTTAAATTTTTTAATTACATACATTTTATAATGACGTACTTAGATAAAATATTGTCTATTTTTTTAATTTTTTAATTTAATTTTGCGTGACAATGTAAAATATACGAATTACGGATTATACGTATTTTAAATTATTAATATTTTGGTAACCAATACATTTTTGAAAAAAAACAGCAGGGATCCAATTCAACAGTAAATTCTTGGGAGCCAATTCAAAGGTACTTAGTAAGGGTAAAATATTGACTACCTGTATTGGGGAGCCAATTCAAATTGCACCGGGTACGGTTGGTTTGAATACATGTATATGTAGCAAGGATTTGTCACTAAAAGCCCGGGTGGTCAACGGTCGTCTATCTGGGAACAAGTGACACCGATCGGTGCTTAGAACACGGTTTGTGACTGAGGACAACACCAGGTCACACTTAACAAACTTTAATAATATTATATTCCTACATTATATATTATATTATACACAATACATTCAACAAATAGTACAAGGATTAATAATAATCATGAAAATCGGGTATATGATATATATGTGTGCGGCAATTGTTAAAAGTGTCATTACCCCATTGTTACTACAGCGAAAACAGTTGTCAAACTTTTGTGACTCCGCCGAGCATACTATACATACATACAGTTAATAATTATACATCGTACAATATATTTTAAAATACACATGATAATATTACACATAAATACTACTAATAGCAATAAATAAATAACGATTCAACCAACAATCTACATGTTTGACATTTAATCATGGAATAAGTGTTTTAATACTCTAGAAATCTGAATGGCAGACTTGGTTGTCGGCTAATAAATCACCCCGTGCTTAATAAAATATTATGCAAACAATGAATATCAACAAATAGTTAGAACAAGAATAAAAGTAACGGTTAATGAATAATAATTCCATTGTACGAGGAAACTGTATAAAATATCCAACAAAAAACTAACAGTGAAAAAAGAGCCAAGTACCAGCTGGTTCTAGAACCCTCCTCCCAAAAATAAAGTCTCCCTACCAAAGTAGTGATATATCTACATTACGGTCAAGTCTTTTCTTTTTTAATTATTAACCATAATAAACAAATACCACAGAATATAACAATATATTCATAATATGCAAGTAACAAATCTCGTTTAATTTTATTGATTATCACAAAAGTTGTGTTGCACATGAGCATATATTTGTGTTTAAAGTTATTGACTACAGAAAGAGATGGCCGTTATGTAGATTTCACTACTTTCATAGGCAGACTTTTTGGGAGGAAGTTACTTGGCCCTGTTTTTACGGTTTGGTTTTTGTTGGATATCATTCCTTTTGCTGGTTTCGGCAAGGCGGGTATTGTGTTGGGTTATTATATTATGAGGTAATGGAGGGATTATGCATGTTTTAGATTTTATTTTGTTAGATCTATGAACCTCTGATGAGCTTAGGGTTAAGAATTATTTTTATGTTACTCTATGAATTTGGTAAATGTAGTAATTATTTCTTACCAATAAATTTAGCGTTTCTAACCAAATTTCCTACGAAGAGCTTGGATGTAATACAAAATATACTGGAACTTGGCTCAGATGGTTGTTATAGAAATATCTATAACCTATACGGCCCAATTCGTAATCAATATAAGTACAACTATTGAACGATTTAAACATTCGTAACTTTGAAATGAATAGTAATAATCATAATATAAATTGCAGTAGTCGACACCTAATTTTTGATGTAATTATTATGTCGTGGACGTCAATTCAGTGACATTGAAATGACAATTTAAACATTTCATGCATATAGAACCACTTTCCCTAACTTTGAGAAAATTGGGGTTTTTAGATTCTTGACTTTGCACTATAAGACTTAATTTTGTGCCAAATATTACGAATCTATACTTAAACAATGTTCTAAGTTACTTAAGCTTCATCTATGTTTTAAATTTCAAAAGTTAATTTGAATAGGAAGCTGCAGGATGAGCAGATGAGGGTTAGAAAATCTGTCACAACTCACAAGAGTATTTACCTATATATGTCAGTGTTTGGAAGGAACGTCGTTCATAAACACACGTTTACGTTCATATTTAGTGAAAGATACGAGAACGTCACTCGTTTTCATTCAATTGAATGTGAACGCGAATGACGTTTATATTTCAATGAATTTGAACCATTTTTAAGACGCACAGTACATTTATTTGCCATTTAATAAATATATGTTTAAAGTATTAACAGTATTGATTAAATATATTATATAATAATATATTTTTATTATAATTCTTATTACAAAAAATAAAAGATAAATAAATTAACGACCTAGTGAACGCAAAACGCATTAATTTTTTCAATGAACGTGAATGTGAACAAGTTGTGAACAAAAAAAATACGAACGTGAACTAGTTCCTTTTTCAAGAACTGGACGTGAACGAATTAGTTTTTTTAATGAATGTGCCAATCGGCAATCACTGATATAAGAGTAACGAGTAGATAATAAATATTATAATATATATTACTATACAGTATTCATACTATAAAGAGAATATTCACAAATGTTTCTTACATGTCTGTATATTTGTGACAAATGAAAAATGATCTAAAGATTAATATTGGAATTTCGCTAATCGGGTAACATAGGCATTCTAATATTAAAACCATTTATAAATTGTTTAATGTGTTGATGATTATAAAATAAAATAAAAATTCAATCCTGATTAATCAGTGTGTGCTTATCCAGCTACATAGGTATGTGTAATTGTGTACATAGTGATAGTGCATTATGAATTTATAAACTATTATCCATTCAAAAACAATAAAATATACATAATATGTAATTCTACACCAGGGATCACCAAATGGCGGTAATCGGAAAAAAAAGTCCCGGTAAAAAAAGTCCCAGAAAAAAAAGTCCCGGTAAAAAAGTCCCGATAAAAAAAGTCCCACACTAGGAAAAAAAAGTCCCGAAAAAAAAATATTATTCTTGTAGGTACTTGTACAGTTCTATAGTAAGTTGTGCTTTGTATTTTAATGTGTAACTGTGTAAGTGTAATGAATAAAATGCTTGTACATATATATGCCTCCAGATGCAGAAGACCTTTTAACTTATTTTGATTCTTATTATGTAAATGGTACCTATAGGAGTGTAGGTTCAGCTTCTACCTTGCATTTTAGAAAAATTCCACCTATATTTTCACCTGCCTCGTGGAATGTACATAATGCCACTTGAGTAGGGGGGCATCGAACAAACAATATGACTGAAGGATGGAATAACCGATTTTCAAAGTTATGTGGACATAAACATCCAACTATTTGGAAACTAATTAGGAAAATAAAAATGGAAATTTCCGCAGATGAAGCGAAATTAGCTTTAGATGCTGTAGGAGATTCGAAAACTGTTAAAAAACTAGGGCAAACTCGGACAGTAGAAAAACGGCTGCAAAATTTATGTATACAAATACAAGCGGGCAATATCGGTGTTTTAGATTTTTTAACAGCCGTAAGTCATAATATAAGAAAGAGGTGTACCTAATTATAATATTACATTTTTATAGCATTATTATTATAATTATATTGGTACTTTAATTGTATTATTATTATTTACTTTTATTTGACTTACTTATTATTGACTATTTATTATTGTAATAAATTGTAAGTAATTAACATCTTTTATGATATTATATGACTTTGTATGTATTTATATATTCATCGGGACTTTTTTTTCCTAGTGTGGGACTTTTTTTACCGGGACTTTTTTACCGGGACTTTTTTTTCCGGGACTTTTTTTTCCGCGATTCCCAAATGGCGGCCCGCGGATGAATTTTAACCGGCCCGCAAACAAAGAGAAAAGAAGCCGATAATTTCTTATCTTTGTACATTAGTTTTGGCCAATAGGCATATTATAATAAATATTATGTACCCTGCATTATTATGGCCCACGAGAATTTTCCGAATTCTTAATGTGGCTGACGGAAAGTATTAATTGGTGACCCCTGTTCCACACTATTTAGTATATATAGGAAAGGTAGGTTACTATAGATAGGTACTTATATGTACTATGTATAATATTATTTGTTAAAAGGGGTTTCCAAAAAATGACTCATGACTTAGTTTAATAAAACGATCAAAAATTTAAAATGTAGTAACTTGATGAATGTAAGATATAAGAAAAAGCAACAAAAAAAAAATCAGTGGGAAAAGTATATTGACAACACGGAAATTGGTATTTAATTCTCTGTAGGCGACTAGAAAAAATTGCAAATTGGAATAATATGAACAACATTTCAAAAATGAAATAATTTGAATATTTATTGTAACTTTGCAAAACCGTGTCTTATACTCTCATTTGACCATTAAAAAGCGAGCGGCGTGAAAAGTTTGGAGACCCCTGTACCTGTGCGCATAGCATAGGTATACTACCTACTGTTATAATATTAAGTAGGTAAGAACGTAAAAAACATACTTCCATTATGCATATGCATAAATACCAATAGTTGTAATATGTTATTAAGTGTACGGTTAATTACATACGAATCGAGCGTCGAGTACAATATTAAGCAAAATATTTTACGAGTTAAACTGAAGCGCCCTTATTGTGCTTATAAGTATTATACTGTTGTGCCTGCATCCCTGCAGACTTTAAGTTTATTTAAAATTGTTTTCCTTAATTTTAACTTTTAGGGCCTACATAATACGTTATCGCTTTAGAACGATAATATACAGAAACATAAGACTACTAAAACAGTTCTGTTTTGTACTGTTTAAGAATGATATTATTAAAACAATTTTAGTTTAGTTTTTTTCTTTATTAATTTCCATTTGACATTTTGACATGTGTATAGTATTTTAAAGGCAATAATATTAAATTATTGGTATGTTTGTAATTAAATAGCAAGTACCTGTATGGCTGTATATGTACCATAATTAAAAATACTCGTTCTAAGTGGGATATTGACATTTTGACATTATTTTTTATAAATTACAATAAATAAAAATAATTATATTTTTTTATGTCTCAACATACTTGTAATTGATATGTATACATATAAATGTACACTAATAACCTAGTTGAAAATACGTACCCGAATACAAACTTTATTTACAAATAATAATGTAATGGAATTCCGAGTTTTAAAAATAAAAAGGGAAATTAATTAAACACCATAAATCGTAATTATCGACCATTTTTGTTGTTTTAATTTATACATGTATAAAACATGTTTGAAACAAAATATTAAAAAATGTGATTTCTCAAATTGTTTACAGAACTTCTTTTTTTAAAAAACTTCATTTACCGTTTGGTATAAACTTTAAAATTGAACTCAGAGGAAGGTACACCCGCATAATATGTTGTCTCTCTGTCTTGGTACAAATGTATAACGTAGCAAAAACTGTTTTGCGCGGGATAGAACCACATAGTGACTATGTCATAGTCTGTAGTTATAGAGTTTTTATTTGTTTGATATCATTAATAAGAAAAAAGTTAAAATACTTTTAACTATCTGATATTTTTACGCTTCCTAAACTTATGTATCATAGATACATTCGTCTTATCAAAAAATTCAAAACGCAACGACATAGTTAATATTCTTCTCTATTCATGGTGAAAATTTAGTTTCTTAGTTGTAAGTACTTATAACTGTAGCTTTCTTGGTTCTTTCCCGCACGAAACAGTTTTTGCTTTGTTTTACATTTGTTAGACGGAGCCAACACATGCGGGTGACGCGTCCTTTTAAGTAATGTAATCCACCTACAAAATTCTAAACATCTTCTTATTATAAATAGTATTTATAAGATATTGTTTACGAGGCTTTACGGAAAATTGAATGATTGTCCTCAAAATGTTTTTCGGAATGCCGAATGTTGTATTTGCGTCAATGCATAATATAAATATCACAAGGTGAACAAACGTTAAGTAGGTAAATAATAATAATATGAACAATTCAACTCACAATTTTATTAATATATGCGAATCAATGTAAGAAATAATAATTTTTTTTACGTTATTGACTATAAAATGTAATATTCCGTTAACTTAAATATAAGGATTAAAATTAATAGAGGATGCTAAAATTATGTTACTACTGAGTATAGACAATTAAGTTCCTCTAAAGCTCGTAAAAAAAATAATGTCAGTTAGCTATAAATATTTATTGTTTTGTAGTTAGTTTATGATAAATACACCTACTTTGTATTCGTGACTAATTTATAATGATAACATTTCCATCTAACTCAAGATTATATTCGCCTAGTTTCTATTTCACTTGGACGGAAATTAACTGATACTATGTTTGTCTATGATCTTATTAATTACAATATTGTATGTCCCGAATTGTTGTCTGAAATCAGCTTTCGAATTCCATATATAATTACACGTAATTCAGATTTATTTTTAGTTCCTCATTATAAAACGAATAGTGGTGCCTATTCTTTTTCCCCTCGAGCTTTAATTTTAGCTAATAAAATTTGTATACATTTAGATATATTTTTTCTCTCACGCAATTGTTTTAAATCTAAATCTGTTATTATTAAAAAATATTGATTGATTAATATGGAAAAAAAAGGTTTATAATGTAACTATAATTTTATATTTTTATTACTTTTAATTCAGAGTTAATTTTATATTATTTTATCTGTTTTTGTTAGGTTTTACTACACTTATTTAGTTTTAAGTTTTTATCTGATATGTTTCCTTCATATAATTTGTAAAAGGGTATATACCCGTTGATAAACAACATAAATAAATAAATAATGCACCAGAAAGGATAACGATAACATACACGTCGTTATTACGAGTAGTCAACGTAAAGCAAACTCCGCAACGCGCTTAGTAGGTGGAAAAAGTCAAATAATTTTTGTATTGGGGGCGGAAAAATATTAGCACCAGGAAGCCAAATTTTTGAATATGTCTGCTTATTAGATATTCAGAATTTAAATTTAGCTACTCTCATATATTAGATTTTAAGTGGAGCAATAAATGTGTTGTTTTTACTTTATTTTAAACACACAATAGTGTTTTTGGGATTCCTAACATTTAGTCAATTTTAAATTTTGAAGGTGGTTGTTGGTACTTTAGGGGGTCAAAAGTAAAAATGCCAAGTACTTTTAAGAATAATTGAGAAAAACAATAACATTTTATGTTACTGTGTACAATGTACATAATATGTTTATAAGTGTTTTTAATGAATTGCTAACAAGATTGTTAATAAATTGATGAATTATGGTCGCAAATCGCAATAATTTACTGCTGTTCATCTAGAAAAATATTAACATATTTTTAATATAATTTAAACAAAATTTACTCCAAGAAAATAAACGAAAAGGAAAACTACTGTATATTGTTCATTGAAGTACTTTTTCTGTTATTAAAAATAATAGCAAACACCTGTGTCAGTATCAGCATATCTCTTTTGCAGTTGTGTCTATATTAAACACCAATGTTAAGTAAGTACAAGAAAAAACCTATCTAAAAAAGAGGTTAATGATACAGATAATAATAATATTATATTAAACAGTGGTCCAGCTACGTATTCATTGTTTGAAAATACATATTACTAAATAGTAAGAGATTGTGTTTGAATATAGGTACTACACACAAAAAGCTAAAAGGTGTATCTGAAGACGACAATACAATAATGACTAATGAGTAAGCTGATTGGTAATGGATACTATAAAATATATATATATATAAGAATTGCATTTGTATCTAATATACATACTGTATGTAATGACTATGTATATGATAAATTAATTCTTTTTCCCAGACATTAATTATTATTACATATTTTTTTAAAAATTGATTCGATTAAAAAGTGAAAACAGTATTTTCAAGTGTTACAGTGGCATATCTGAATAAAAAATAATGTGATATGTATTCATAACTCATAAGAATACATTTTTTTTGCACTATGATGAAAGACAGCGATGACTTGAAAAAAATACAATCATAATATACCTAATATATTTTGAAATTACGCTAAACATCATCACTACTAACTAATTGGTTGTACAGTTATCAGTGTCTCTCGAGAAAAAAAGATGCCTCATGGCCATCATTTTTTTCAGGGAGTTACCTCTCTAAGGACTTGATAACAAATATGGGTGTAAACCACTTTTCACGTGTTATAAAAAACACAGACTAGCTCCCACTGATCTAATCTGTCCATCAGAAATTTAGTAAATAAACTAAGAAAATTGTCATTTCACTATCAAAATGTAATGACTTATATTTAATTGTATGGTTCACAAACATGATTTTAACCCAGTGTATATTAAATCATTAGTCACATCACAATCTTTTCGACAGCGTTACAGTTTTTAAGAATAATAAATGTTGTTTTATGCATTCTAAATTTCTAAATAATTTTATTAAAACAAATTAATACCGCATAGAATGACAAAAAAATGAAAACTATTAGGTAACTATAGAAAGTTACTTACTTAAACACCAAATGGGTAATATTGAAAAAAATAGGACTGTACAAAATTAATTTAAATTTACAGGGTAGGTCATAGAATATTATGAATAAATAATAAAATTCCACTTTTATCTTAGTATAACCCTTTAATCAGTTTAATCTATATATACAATTTGATTAAATGTTTTTAGAATGTTATAGTATTATTGTTAAAAGATATATTGAGTATCAATGATTGAAAAGTAAAATGTATATGTGTTATTAAAAATGTAATAGAGTCCGGTCATTTTGACTATGACGCAATTAATAGCAGGTTAATTAATTAATATAAATAACAATTATTAATAATCATTATGAATTTTCAAAACTTGCAAGTGTATACACACCTGTATCATATATTTTGTAAAAATAATGAAACCGTGATAATATAATTATGAAATAATAAAAGTATCAAAACTAATAAAAACACACTTGTCAATCAAACAATTGAAAAAAACAAATATCAAGAATAAAACTATTAATAATTTACATTTAAAAACTCAACAACTTATGAGTAACTTAAACTTTAATATGCATAATATGATTGTAGGTATGCTTCAGTAATTAGAGCAAGCTAGTCTATTCCTATTTAAGTAACTTTATATTTTGATGGTGTGATTTAAAATATAGGCCAAATCTCTCAGAAAAATATATTTTAAAAATATGAGTAAATATGTCTTATCATTTAATATACTAATTATAAAATATACCTACTATTGCTTGAATATAATTCAAAAATGTTATTCATAAATATTAAAATATTGTAAGAATGGCTAATAAATGAGTCATTAAATGTATCTAATTTTGACTTCACAGTTTACATACTAATAACTTTCTCCAGTATGTATGCATATTTTAACTAGGACACATTTCAAGCATTTTAAATTAGTTCATAGTTTTTTATGACAGAAAACTATTAAATACTGAATTATCATTTGAAAAGAGACAACACAGACACTGTCCTTTGATCAAATTCAATAATATGTTATGTTGGAATACAATATATTACAAACTTGATATAAAGCATGACCTACTTATTATATATAGTATCAGTACAGAACAAAGCCCAATGAAACAAGAATAGGTAATAGATATCTAAGAAGTAAACAAAAAAACTTGTACCTAATAAATTAAAAATTGAAATATAATTTGAAAAAAAAACGGGTTCCTCTTTTGCAAGTTGCATAGAACATATTGGGGAAGAGAGCAACTTATAGGGAATATTTAATTTTTCACATGTACTCTCTGAGAAGGGTGTTGTGGTTATAGTGTTACTTGGCTAGTGTGCAGGGCACAACTCACCTCATTGAGCCAACTGTTGTCGATGCGACTATTGACAATCGTACTGGATGACGAGAAGAAACACACAACGCTCATGTACAGACAAACGTTGACCACCAACATGAACAAACAGTTAGCACTGCGGGACGACATCTTCTCATCGGAGCTGATGGTTATCGGTCAGAAAGACACACCACCGCTGACCTCTATTGCTCACTAGTGAGCCAGTGAACTTAACTTCCGGTGATTGATGAGCTTTTATTGTTTGGCAACCGGCGTAACGTCGTAGCACGTCCGTCGTCGATCATTGTCCGGAGAGTAATGTCTTTGTTTTCAGCGATCGTTTGGTGTTCTCTGTTTCGCAGCACCAAATAATCGTGTTGCCGTTACTTGTTGTCGATAAATTCGAAAATCAGGATCGTACCCAAATGGAACAACAACAGCCACGATCGGCGTTATCAACGCGGACTGAGCACGGTTATCATTTATGTTTATAATCTATGAGGCACACGGACCTTTACTGTCGTTGTCGGGCAACGGAAACACGTCAGTGAATTACGACTTACCAGTAACCAGTGTGGTCATAGGTTACATAATTATTATCAAATATTATAATGTACACGTCTACAATCATGGATATCACGGCTATATCTATTTATAGATTTTTTTTTTATTATCGTACAACCAAGAAGGTACATTCAGACATTAATAAAAAAGTGGGAAAATGGTAACACACTAACATGGTAACTACAGCGATATTAGAGGCATTCTCAAAGTAGTCCATTGCATCTATGAAGCACTTAGGCCCGTTAGCCCGTTGCAAATTTCGGGGTTAGGGGTTGTGATCCTTCCCCCCTTCAACCTAAATTTTTGTAAAGATTTTATTTTGTACGAAATCGTGGTTCGTAGTTTTTTAATTTGGACAATGTAGGTACCCCAATTTGAATCACGGACATTTTATACTTCCTGCTATCGTCCCAAGTCCAGAAGACCGGACGTTTTATACTTGTATTTCTAATTCATATTTATTAGGTATAACAGTCCATATTTCCATATTGTCCATAGATTGGGAATTTGGGACTACTATTATAAAAGAAAATGACTTCAGTAGGTACTACGGTCGTACAGATATTTATGCTTCAGCACTTCAGCAGTCTGCAATGAAATGGTTAAGTTGTTAATTGTTTATGGTGTTATATTATTAGAACGTATACATATATAAATATAATAATTTACTACCTAATTGTCCAAATAATTAATATTCTATATGAGTAGGAAACTATCAAGGGTTATAATTTATCATATAGGATTGAGATTTTCGTGATTGCATATGAAATAATATTCAAACAACTTCAAACAACTCAGAAGTAGAGGCCATTAATTTTATAAATTTTTTTATAATATTTATCTTTATATATAAAATGACTAAGGTTTGGATCCAGAGCAAAGATCTGGGGGTGGGGGGGGGGAAGAGCACAATTTTTTGTCAATTTAAAATTACAACATTTCAATCACTGTCCTACTTATTTTGTGCCCCCCAGAATGATACGTACAATAATATATTATGTATATTATGTATCATAATTGTTGAGCTAGATTTTTAAATAAAAGCTATAAAAAAAAAAAAGAAAAAAAATATATTATAATATCAGACATACATGTAATTTGAAATATAGTTATATCAGGATCTGTAACTACAGTTAATAAAATAATTTGGGAAACAATATTTCTAGGGAGAGGCATGGGCCTCTAGGCCCCCACTGGATCAGTCTCTGAAATTATATTTCGATTTTAAAATGATCAAGGTGGCACGTGTCATAAGTGATTCTGTACTCTGTAGTGTTTGTGGGTATGCCAGTAAACTTTGTAGCAAATGCGCATTATTTTAACATTATGTCATTATGTATACTTTGTACACCATCATTGATATTCATACCTTAATAAATTGAAAGAAAATATAACAATTACTGATTAAGATAAGGTATCGCGCTTGCCACAATCGACGAAGCATACAGGCATTTTAGGGGTAGGTATATAGGCATGCTGTCGTTCGCTCGCACAGCACACGTACCAAGCTTTCATAGTTCATATTTTGTACGACGGTCGACGACACTCACCACTTGCGAACAAGTATCAAATACATTTAAGTTAATACCACAGTTCCCTCCCAAAGTTTGTTTTGTTATAACTATTAACAAGTCTGAAGGACAATAATATTGAGCACGGCTGGCATTGACTTGAAGGAAGAATGGTTTTCACATGGACAGTTCTGCGTCGTATGTTCTAGAGTTAGCTAGGTTACGTTAGCCCCAAAATGCGATACTAAAAATACTATTTATGTAGAGGAGAATTGAGATGAATACAATATGTCAATTGATGAGTTTTTTAACACCATAATGTATATAATAATTAATAATGTTACAACGACATTGTAAAACTTAATTATTTTTAAAAGAGTTCCTAGAAACTTCTATTTTAATAAAATAAGGTGATCTAATAAATAATAATACAAATTTTAGTAACAATAAGAATAGTGTTGTTAAGTATAATAATAATAGTCATAAATAATATGCAAAACCTTTTTTTTAACCAAAAATCTATATAGTAAGTTATAATTCTGTAGGCCCCCTTTTTTTTAAACATTTCTCCGATTAGAATCGTCTATAATTTGTCTTCGAAATACCAAAATATACTAATTTTTTACCAATTTCTGGTTTTTAAAATACACGGGCAACCTAGCGAGCTAGGATCAATACATCTAAAAGCAACCTGTAGCATAAAAACTGATAAAATCAAATCTTATAGGCAGGTAAAGGTAACACAAAAACCGGCACACAGGCGAAGCCGGATTATTCAGCTAGTTATTATAATATATAGCCATATGGGTATTTATTTAGTGTGAATTTGTGATTAGTTATTACTGATTACTATTAAAGGCTAAGGTTCGACATTTTAAAATATAACTTCATAGTTTATTATAAGACATCGACATGAGTTTCAAGTTAGTTAATATTCACAATGCACACCTATAACAGTATAATGAAGATTCAAAAACGTGTAGGACGTAGGTAGGACCTTAGTACCTTCCTATCCAGTATTCAGTACCCTCTATTTTTGAAGATATTTTAAAGATTACAGATTATTTAGTCCTAGCACGTACTAGCACTGTTAGTTTTAAGACCAAGAATAAGTTGCTTGCACTGTACGCATATGATTTGACGTTATCTCGTCGATCCACCATTTTTCTGGTCCCGGTCGTCCCCTCCACACGCCGCAGTACCAATCACCTTAGCGGCTGACTTTACTTCACTCGTCGCAATATTTTATGTTGATAAGGAAATCGACTACAAAAAGTACTCCCAGTTCTCGTGTGTGTTTTACTGTTTTGTAAATCAAATTCTGTAATCCTTTTTGTTCGTACGGTTTGTAATCCACTAAGAAAAGTAAGTACACTTAAATATTAAAAATAATTCGCTATATTTGCATGTCTTGTCAATAAAACATCCACCAATCCTCCCTCGTGATTAATTTTCCATTTCTGAACTTCCGATTTCTTTTGATGTTAATTTTTCGTTATTGGCACTTGCTCGTTTCAGAATGGCACATGAAGAAGGAGACCCAGCCGAAATCGCAAAATTGACCGGTGTCGGCAAATACTTCAACACTCTTACGACCAAGGGACGGGTTAACGTAAGTACTAATTAAATTAGTTATAATTTTTGTAAACAACTCAATGACAATTCAAGGTCATGGGTTGATCTTTCTAAAGAAATTCTATACTGCTATTTTGGTATAATGGATCCAAGTATCCAACTGCACAATTTTTGACACACGTTTTAGAAGTGGTTTTATTAATTATTTTCATATGGTATTTTTTTAATGATAATACGGTAATATAACAAGTATTTAGTTTTTCAATAAAAAATATATTGTGTTTTGATAAGAATACAGTGAAAAAAAAAGGTTCATTGATTTTTAAGGTAGCTAATTTTATAGTAGAAATATTTGGCAAATAGTATATTTGTATGAGGTATAAATTAAACTTTATTATGGCAATGATAAATATTTGAATATTGGCATTCCTGCAAGTCTACATTGAAATTATTTACTTATGACTATAATTATCTTCATTTGTTTGATAAAGTAATTAGTTTAAAATGTTAGATAAAGGTAAGGAACAGAACTTGAATTTTACTGTTTAATATTGATGGTGGGCATCATTTTGTAGTATAAATTAAAAATAATTCAGTGTCTACTGTTCTGTAAATTGTAAATGCGACATTATTCCCCACAAGAAGATGTTAATCAATTAAGATTAATATAACAGTGACCAATAGTCATATACCAATGACTTCTTGGTTTGGTTAAGAGTAGGTAATAAATCAATGTTGCTACTTCTGTAACACATTAAAATCATAACCAATCATTTAATAACAATATATTTATATATTATGTTATGTGTATTGATGTTATTTTGTTATTTAAGACAGCCTTCTCAACTTGTGGTATACAAAGAGTACCTCCCTCTATAAATAATGGGAATGGACTGGATCATTATTCACATTAAATATTATTTGGCTTATTTAATATTAAGAATAATATAAAAAAAAATTGTCCATAGGTATTTCATTTAATTTTGAGCTTAAAATACTTATTTTTCATAATTTTGTAGCTTTTAATAAAATAAAATTCTGTAAATGTACAGTAGTGAATACATTTTTGATAAGCAAAAGAAATGATTATTTGGTTGAGTTTTACATGAAAATGTTCCAACTATGCAGGTGGTACACAAATATAAAAAGGTTGAGAACCGCTGATTTAAACAGTTATAATAGTTTTATGATATTATTGTTGTTTTAATGTATGTTAACTCTAATTAATATACTTTAAAACTAATTAGTTGTCATTATCACAGTAACTTGTATATTTTACCATGATATCCAAAGCTCTAAATATTATTATAGCATATATATTTTTTTTAATAATAAATTAATAAATGAAGAAGTTAATTTTTTTATTTAATTGGAATTATCTGTATCAACTTCATTATATGTTTTAAGAGAACCTAGGATAATTTGTTGTTCATTTATTTAGAGTAAAGTGTAAAGTAAAAATGTTATTTTAATAACAAAATATTTGTTAAGAACATTAGGTTATGTTTAATTAACTAAATTTTAATAATTTAATACTAAAACGTGGAGTCCTGATTATGTTTCTGTATGTCTTCATTGAGTGTATGCAGCTTGAGGGAAGTGAACAAATAACAATGATAACAATTCTTTAAATGCAAGAATGTACCGGGGAGTGTTTTGTTGCTTTATTTGAGTACTTAGTTTCTTTAACATAATATCTTGGACTATTTTAGTATTTTGTGAGAAAAGTACACCTGTACAATTTTTTAAAATTATTTACAATTATATTTTGAATTTTGATTTTGTTTGAAACTTGTTACTATAAGTTATTCACATAAAATCTTTTATTGGATAACTATCCATGGATATACATAATACTAATAATAATCTATTTATATATCTAAACAAACTTCCATAATTTTGCATTTACCCTCCCATTCCTCCATAATCAACATAACTTTTCTGAGTATAGGGTAGTGGGGTACATCATTGTGATTAGTCAATATGTTTATGATGTAATAACATTTTGAAATTATAAAAAGTAAACCAAGACCTTTTTATTTTTGTTACAGATTGTATGTGCGACCTATGGAACCATTGCTGTTGGATATCTATTATACAAACTGCGCAGCCCAAAAGCAGAAAAACCAAGTTCTTCGTCTTGAATACAATTTTTAATTAATTTTAGAGATGCTTCTTAGATTTAGGTTATATGTTTTGATTATTATTTAAGATTAATTTCATATAAAAAGAATTATAATTAAGGAATCATATAAAATAAAGATACTGCAATGTTCTTTATTTAGCTTGAATGTTTATATTGTATTCAGTTTACTTGGAAGAGAATGTTTAATTTACAACAAATTTATATACACCGTACGGATAACAGCAAAACAGAAATAGATCTATGATTTAATTAAATTAACGTTCATCCATTTGTTTGTCTCTTGTTATAACATGGTCTTCAAATTTTACCATATATGTAGTACCTTTGTGCCAATGTGCAGTGACTTTAGCATTCTATAAAATAACAAAATATAAATAGAAGAATAGTTATTTGATCAAGAACTAAAATAACATACATGTTTTGACATTTTGTTAACAAGAACCTGATATGAATATATAAAAATAACTATGAATAAAACAAGATGATTCTATGTTGTGTCTGTAATCAGTTTTATTATTATATTTAGAATGTACAATTACAAACATGATGTAAGAAGATAATAACTTTTTAACATATTTTATCACTGCATTATGTTCATAATTTTAAGGGGGACAATGTTTATGGTAGAAGAATCTGTTTACCTGTGTTGTTATCGAACATTTGAACCTAAGACCGATATTATGCTAAAGAATACCAATTTACTATTATACGATGAAGGTAAGAATTTTTTAAATAATACTGAAAAGAAGCGAACAATTATTTTTAAGAGAATGTCACATCAGCAGGTGTCTAAAACAAATAAGGTAGATATAGGTAGTTCAAATGTGTTAACTTATTACGATAGGGTGTGGGTGATATGTTTCGTGTTTCCCAACTTTTTGGTCTGTATAAAGATAAGAGATAAACAATAAAAAATAATTTATACCCTTGCAATATAGAGTGAAACCTTTGAGGACGAAATAAGTATAATAAAATCCATTCAAAGCAAAAAACATAGAAGTAATGAATAAGGAATAACAATTTCAGAAAACAAAATATTATTATTTATCCAAATGGTTCATGTTTGTAAGTACATAAATATTTTATAAATTTATTTAAATGATAGGTATCTCAAGATTAGCTAACTGAATAAATTTAATTAACCAACTGTTTTTAGTATCTCATCAAATAAATAAAATTAACAGTAAGTATAAATAATAGGTACTTACAAAGCCCGATGAATTTAGTATTCCTTCAATTATGCCACCAACAAACACAGCACAGTTCAAATTACCTTTATCTTTAGGAACTGAAATAAATTTATTCACTAATGGTTCTTTTTCAATTATATAATAAGTAGAATCATCATCATTTGAGTGTTCCAATTTGTCAGCTTCACGACCAAAGAAACTCTGAAATTTTAATAATTGTGTTTTCTAATTGCTTCAAATAACTAACTTAAATCAATACTTGAATTGCAAGAACATCATTATATAGTGTGTACCATTTCAATGAAAAAAATATATTTCAACCCGCCCCTCCTTATTTTCATTAATAGCATAGGTACAAAAAATCTTTGTAAATTTGAATTGTTCATACATATTTTTCAATTCAAGGAAAGAATGGAGAAAATATTAAAAACTTAGCCATCATACTTTCCAAAATGTAGATTTAATAAACAACAGCATATTTAACAGTTTTATCTCACGTTTGCTGTTTTTTTCACGTAAGAAATGTAAATCAATCAATTTTGTACCAACTTCTTGTCCCAAGTCGGACAATCTAAAAAAAAAATGATTTAATTTGTGAACCGAAAGATACAATTTAACTTAAATCTGTAAGTACCTACCTCATTTGTAACTCATTTACAGTATGTGCCTTCCCCTGACAGTACTGTACCAGTTCAGAAAACATCAATGCGAAACAGTTCATGTTGATTTCCCCTTTACCTTTGCTTATAGACTTGTCAAGTATACTTGTTTTTTGCCTCATATTTGATATTTGAATAGGGTTCATTATTGATAATGGTAGTCAATATGCAATATAATTTTTAATAAAGAATAGTTAGTTGATTTGGTTTAAATTGCAAAAATTGTACGATGTATCATAATATATTGAACTATATTTTAAATTATGAATGGATGGATGATTTAATTATATACCGCAGGTATATATTATAAAACTTGATTTAGATGTAAGATAATTTTAATTTATACTATTTCAACATTAACTACGAATTCACGAATCAGGATTTACAGGAATAACATTATTAAGATTAAAATATTAAAATATATGGCAAATACTTTTTATTATTTAAAATTATTTGGAAAATTAAATATTAATTATCATTTATCAGTCTGAACCACGATTTAAGATAGTACTATCTTATGCTGTTTAAAACTCAAAATTAATTGTGTTCAAAGATGTTGTAAACAAAAACCAGATTTTCTTAACTCTAGTTGATAAGCCGCTCCGGCAGTGTTTTTTTTTATTGTTTACGGTTTAGTTGGGTTTACACATTACGAATTACGATTTCAATTTACCGAGCGGTGCGCCGGTTTTAATTTTAGTTTTGACGTTAAACCAATTTATAACTATCTTATTATTTCATAATTGGAAATTGTATATTATTTAATATTTATGATAGTTTTGCGCCAGACGTGTAAATAGCCACTACAAAAAAATGTTCTATCATGTAAGTTCACAAAACACAATGAGTATACGTTTGAATAACTATAATATTGTTTGTATATTTTTATTTAGATTGCACTGGAACACGATGTACTGCTTCATCCTCGGTACTTCGGTCCACAGTTATTAGACACAGTAAAACAAAAGTTGTATCGTGAAGTCGAAGGCACGTGTACTGGAAAGTGAGTAATTTTTTAAACTGATCTTTTATTGTGATATAAAATAAATAAATGCACCAAACTTAAGAACTAAATACATTTATAAAATTGTCACACTTGAATACTTGACACTTCTAATATCATATAATTTTCTAAATGTTGACTGGATTTTTGTGTTAAGAATCAATGACATTTCTTATGTTTGAAAGTTAATAAGTGGATAAGGTGCTCTAGTGATGATTTGTACTATGACAACAGGACTAGATATATTTTTTATAATATCAGATGAGGCAATAGGTATAAAATAGCCCATTTATTTAATCTTATAAGTTATAAGTACTGAATTGAAATATATTTATAATTATATTTTTTATGTCAAATTCTATGCTTTCAAGGTATGGATTTGTAATTGCTGTTACCCATATTGACAATATTGGTTGCGGATTAATTCTGCCTGGTCAAGGATTTGTTGTATACACCGTGAAATATAAAGCTATTGTTTTCCGACCTTTCAAAGGCGAAGTTTTGGAAGCTGTAGTTACTCAACTTAACAAAGTAGGAATGTTTGCAGAAATTGGACCACTTTCCTGTTTTATATCTCATCATGTAAGTTTTATATTACTACTTTAAATTAATTAATATTATACAAAAGTGTTTTGATTTATTCATATGTGTATAGTAACTGACTATATCTCATAAGTCAAATAAAATAATTGACTTATTTAACTTTTGTATCATTATTATTTAATGATTATCATAGATATCTTTTGTTTTAAAATGCTGAATTAATTTTAATTAAAACCTACTTTTACTAATTTTTTACAGTCCATACCATCAGAGCTGCAATTTTGTCCGAATACTTCACCTCCATGTTATAAATCGAAAGAAGAAGTATGTAACATATACTTGATTTATACATAATAACTCATAATACTGTTTATATTATTAAAAAACATAAAATGTACACTCTTTCTTAAAAATAGTTGTGAGAAAACCACCAATTTGTGGTGTGCAATACTGCAATCTGATTACTTCTATGTTTCTTAAAGTAGGCATTTGATACCGCTTTTACTTGCTTTCTTTGTAAATGGTCTTCCAGAAGTCTTGAGTAACTGTCTGCTTCTTATTTTTGCTGACAATATAAATTTATTTTTAAAGTGATTTATATTGCTTATTGTTTGCATCTCCAGGAAGATATCAATTCAATGACTCAACGGGCAGATAAGTTGGGCCTTTCTTTGAATATAATGTATATTAAAATGTGATATTATGACTTATATAAGAATTTGTAATCATATAGTTTTTGATAACTTTATTGACGGGGTTAATTTATATTAATTGGGATAGTTGATTTAGATCCATATCATTTTTGTCGAACTCACAATTTAATATTTGGGGATGGCGCAGCAAGATCAGTTTTTTGTATGTGGCTCCTTCGCAAACACTGAAGAATTGGATTTTTTGATACATATTTTGTGAACGGATGAAGCCACGTGTACCAGAACAAGTATAACTAATTATCGTAATGCACATGTCTGGGCGGTTGAAAATCCCCATGTTCAATGGCCAGCAACATTCCAACATCAATTTTCAATTTATATTTGGGCTGGAATGATAAATGATTTAGTTATTGGACCATATGTTTTACCTAATCGGCTAAATCAAGATACTTTTTTTGGAATTTTTACGAGAGATATTGCTAGTAGTAAATGTACTATTGAGCTAAAAATGGGATAGTATTTAGATTTTGTATTTGACAATAAATTGTATTTCCGTCTACACATTGTAAATTTGTCATTCAAAACTCTTGTAGAGCTTTGTTTGTTAATTGTGTTAGCATTAATTTTAAGTTGTCTTTCTCTATTAATTCTTTTAATTTTTTATTTCTTTTTCGGAGTATGGTGTGAAGTAGTGAATAGCTATTTTTCTAAAGCAACCGCTTAATTTGTGTAGGTGTGCATTTTATTGATACTCTTTTCTAATTTATGTACTTTTATAAATTGAGTTTAGTTGTTATGGGGGTAAGCCATCCACTTAGTGTTGGGTATTTATTTTAAATATATACTTCATAGAAATAAAAAGTTCATTCTACCACTGACTATTACTTACAAAGTCTTAACTGATGAGTCTCAGCTTGAGTGTGTTTCTCATTTTTTGTGCACTTCTTTTAAAATTTGAATGTATTCCACATTATTATTCCTGTAACCTATTCTTCATTTCCTCAATTGAAAATCTTAAGATGATAGAAGGATTAATTGTATTTACTCTAGTTTATTGTCAAAATGTATTAAATTTTGATGTAGATGCTCCAGTATTATTGCATATTCAGCAATGTCAATTTTGTTATTCCTCTTCGGAAGTTGTTTTCTTGTTTGTCTTACATGTTATTTAATTTTATTTTGTTTGTAATTATTTTGAAATGACTAAATCTGTTTTCATATTGATAAGCAAATAAATAAATTATATGTAAAATTTACAAAAGTATTAAGCCCCATATTTCCTATGTAGAAAATAATTATTTATTTTTGTTTTTCTTGTATCATATAGTACTATATTATTTATTTTTGTTATTAGAATATAGCAATACAACCAGAAGACACAATAAGATTAAAAATTGTTGGAACACGTGTTGATGCATCTGGAATAGTATGTATTTTAAAATAGATTAGTTTATTTAATACAATGCGTCTAAAAAAAAATTGATTACTGGTTAATGACCTTTTATTTACTAGGGATAAATAAATATGATAACAGTTAGAATTTGATAATGATCAGTTTAATAAAGAAAAAAATAATAATAGTCCTGTATTGTATTGTAGAATTATAAATGTGCAAATAAGAACTGTTAATTTTTTAATATTAATCAGTGTTATCAATACTAGTGTGTGTAATAATCTACTTCGTCTGTATATTTGTCCTTTTTTTGATTCATTATAATTTTACCAAAGACAGTTTATTTTGGACGACTATACCCCTGACATTTTTACCTAGATTAGGTTACTAGTTTGCTAGGGTTCATTGATCATAATTTAGATAGAATACTCATTTATTTATGAATTAATTATTTTAGTGTATTAATTAAGATTCAGCTTGTAACAAAATGTTAAATAAAAAGTTACACATATAGAACGATCCATAAAAAAAATATTGTTGGGAAATGGATAGTCGGATGGATGAAGGTTATGAATAAAATCCATTAAAACTTTATAACGTCTTAGTATAATATATTTAAAATGAAATGTCTTGAATTATGAAACATTTGTTTTACAGTTTGCTATCGGTACATTGATGGACGATTATTTAGGTTGGTACCAAATTGATTGTAAAAAAAGGCACTTTAAGTTATATTATTATTAACAACAAATGTTTTCCTATGATTTCAGGATTAATCCATTAAGAAGACAAGAACACATCAAATTAATTTTTTTTATTGTTTACTGTATATAATGTATAAATAAAATAAAAAAATAAAAAAATAATTTTTTTTGTATGTAAAATTAATTTAGTGTTTTTAAATGAGCTGAGGGGGCAGTTTTCCTCGCCAACAATTAGAAAACCAAAGTTAAGTCTCAAGAAAAAATGTACTTTCAATTTGATTCTGGAAACTGATAAGAAATTATGGTGATGATTCAATACTTGGATCAATTCTTTTAACTGTTAAAAAATCATATTGTACAACTAATACCATAGATAATTTGGGCTACCTATATTGTTGTATGTCTTCTACCAGCAACATTGTGACTGTAGTATGATCTCTGTAGAAATTTTTTAATAATATTATATTCAATGTGGATGATACAATGTAGTTTTAATGACTAAATAAATAATACTCAAAGTTCAATAAAAATTATTAATATGTATTATATTATCAAAACTTATTATTTATTTATAATTGGTCGCAAGTGATACCTACATCTTACTGATCATAAATTACAGTAGTAAAAATAATTAATATGCATTAACTAGTAGAAATTAGTACTAAAGAATTAGTAATAAAATTATAAATTACCAATAATTACAATCACAAAGGACCTGTAATGTTCAGCTGCGTATAACTCTGCGATTATGAAAGATATGAAAACCAAACTTATGAGGTACTCTAGGCATTATTCAGTAGAATAATACACAACAAAATGACCCATACCAGATATTGACTATTTTGAGTGATACGAGATTTATTTTTAAAAATTCCTTCTTTGGATAAAAAATGTTTCCTTTTTTCAATTTAATAATAATTATTATGCTAATTCTGGTTTGATTGCGTTTGTTGGTTGATAGGATAATTAAACAGCTATAAAATAAAAATTATATTAAGGTGTTGAAAAGTTTCGGAGAAACATAAAAAAATCCGTGGTACCTAGGTTTGGTTTAAAAAAACCTTAAATTTCTTACGACTTATAAAAAATTTAAAGAGTTATACCCCCACTTTAAAAGTTATTTCTTCATAATTTTAGGTATACTTTCGTATGACGGCGACGGGTCACTTCGCGGCGAAGTCTTCGCCCCGGAACGGCGGAACACATTGTATATATATTTATACATATAGTTATATAGATTGTAGATAGTAGATAGATATAGTAAGTACATAAATATTCGAAGTAGGTAATCCCAGGGATAGCTGCTCAATGTTGAAACACATTTATAAAAGAATCAACTAGATTAAATTAATGAATACAAAATAGGGATTGAATCACGAGAAAAAAATTGAAAAGAGAAGTTGGACATCCACAGGCAAGAAGTACATTTCAAGAAGTAAAAAAAAAATTAGTTAATATTCTATAGTAGGTACTGGGTACATGAATCTCTAAAGTACTATCTCTGGGATAGCTAGTTAATGTTTTTGTCAATGTTTTTCAATTATTCGCACAAAACAAATGTGATGCCCGGCGAATTGTATAGGCAAAATAGGTACATTACCGAAGTGTTCAATCTCGAGAAACTACATTTTAGCTCATTGAAATTATCCTTCGTTTGAAACCGAAAGAGGTTGAGCACAATCCAAAATTAGTTTTACCTCACCACATAACCACCTAAATTCAAACTGCTCAGCTCCATTTGTATGTGCGAAGTAACCACATTCGCTCTTCTAACGGAGTATATACTGATGCATGTTGCATGTATGATACATGTATCCGATCGCATGTACGATGCACTATATTATACTATAGGTACCTGGTACACAGTCAAATACAAGAATATCTGAAAGCAACGAAAAATCGATAAGACAATGGGGGGTTAACTGTATGAAATTTTTTTAAATTAAAACAAAATGTTCAACAACTTATGGCATTAATTCCAAAATACTATTAAAATTAGTAACACACTATACCAACTTCACATAATATAGTTTATTGCTTGTTTGGACTAATTTTAGATTTTAAATACATTATTAAGGAATTACTATTACAATACAGTAGTAAAACTATTTAAATCCAGTTGAACAAATACTTAAAACTATAGTAATAAATTAAATAATAAGCTTATTATCAAACAATTAATCTGAGGTATTCATGAAAGAGCTGGTCAAAGTTTAAAAAAATCAACTAGGTAGTTAAATTTAAAAAAAAAATTAAAAGGAGAACACGAGTACACGGAAGGAGTTATTTTAAGAGGTACAATCAAAATTGAGATAAAATGGTTTATATAGTAGGTACATGCCACATGCGCTGAAGACCGCACTCAATACAATCTCCGATAAAAAAATTCACAATAATTAATTCATTAGCCAGAGGTCCCTGAGATATCGCGTCATGGTTTAAAAATTTAGACAAAAATCAACGAATTAAATTAATGAAAAAAACAATTGAAAGGAGACCGTGAGAGCCCACGGGCAAACGTATTTTGAGGAGCAAAAAAAAAAGCGGGTGGTGGATGTCGCTCTGCTGTGCAGGTTACAAGTGGGTTAATGTAATAGACGGCTATAAATTTGAATTCAATGATACAAAAATTATTGTATACGATAAACGAGTCTGAGCGATGTCAATAACGAAGTTCACATCTGAATTCTGTCAGATCAAATATTTGATATTATTTAGGACACATTTTGATGGTATTATTGTGATTAAAGTAATTTATTTACTTTTGGCCATTAGTAATACGGTAGGTTGAATTCATTTTTGCCAAAAAAAAAAACATTTGAAAAGTCATAAGGTGTATAAAATATAGTAATGTACTTTAAACGTTTTAAGTACTCATGGACAATATTTTTAAATTGCAACAAAATAACTTAAACCATTAATTTGGTTTGTTTAATATGGTAATTTCGTCCAAATTTACACATAAAAAAACTAAAAAAAAAACTGTGCTCATATATTTTTTAGATCTTTTGATTAAAGAAAAACATTAAGCCTTGTTTTAAATTTTCAATTCTTAGGCACAAAAACTTAACGTTTTATAAATTTTGAACTACAAAATATTTTTAAATTTTAAATTTGATAAATTTGATCAAAATTTGAACTTTAAATACCTATAAAGAAATTGTGCGTATGTTTATGAGGAACCTTGAATGAAATGTTCAAATCTTAGAAAAAAAAAAAATTTTTATGAATCTCCAACAATTTTCGAAATTATTATGTATTTTGTCGAAATTTGAAACAATTATATATATATATTATATATGAGTTGGAAACTGGAGCAATCTACTATCATCAGATTCTTAAACCGAAAAATTCATTCAAAATTATTAGATAATTAAAGAATGATTATTATATGGGTCTCATTAAAAGGGTGGCCAAATGTCCGTAAATAGACAAAAATGTCCCAGCTTTAATATTTATAGAATAATACATTAATAGTTAATTTATTAATATCTATACGACTGTACCTGGGTAATAGGTTTAAAATGTTTAAATAAGAATTAATGATATATTATTAACAATCGACGAAGACTATTACAGTTGTGTATAATATAAATTATAAGACGATAAGTAGGTAACAAATAAGCCACGCTGAACCGTCTATCAATATTCAATAGTATAGTGAAAAACCCGTCTACAAATAGAACGCACGGAGTCAAGTATAAATCCGAATTCCGAAGCAAACTGTTCCAATTTATTTATATTATTATATTATTATAAATATTTATTATATTTTGTTAAAATAAATGTGTACTGAAGTCTTGAACTAGTAAAATATTAAATAAATATATTATAGGTCAGTAAGTTAGGTAGTATTATGAAAGAGTATGATCGTGACTCGTGAGGGGGGCGAAGCCGTACGTGAGTCATTTCGACCGACATAAATCTAGCACCTCCATAAATATATCACAAATTCACCTATACTCACGTCTTCCATATTAAAGTTAGATTCAAGTTTTACGTCAAACGTCAAAGCAATATTAATCAAACCTGCATATATAACTGACGATATTATTTGATTTATAAGCAACAGACTGGCATTTATTTTCTTCGGTATTCAAATTCAGAAACTCGTTAACCCCATGAACAAAGACTTGTACTGCATTACATTTTCAACAACTTCTTAGCAATGTGTTACCAAATTAACTAAAAATGTAACGTATTCCTAAATCGTTATAAATGTTCATGGTTTTCATCTAAGAATATCTTCTGCACTTTCACCTACGGTAGAAAATCGAGCCGCAATAATATACTATATACGCATTATAGCGTATTACATAAAATGGCTAACGCAACTAAAATAATTTTTGTTACACATAATAAAGTTTTAGTCGGGACATTTTAGTCTTATGTTTGGAAATAGCTCAATAATGGTGACAGTCTGTTATATTATTAATTATTAAACATCAAAACTTTAAGGGGACCCCTTAAAAATATTCCAAAAATTAGGCCTGTGGCAAAAATACCTTCTTGACCCAAGTACCAACCAATTGGGAAGATTCCAGAACCAGCCCCTGGTTCCTCTCGAAAAAATAATTCGACACTGTATAGTGTATTAATTATACATTACGCTCTATAATCAAATTAAAAGAATAACCATTATCTCTAGATTCCAATTTTAAAATTTAAAATTTAAAATAAGGCATATTAAGCCATTTATATCCGTACAGTCTAACTGACTTATAAGTTATATAGGTAGCCGCAGGGACTAGCAAGGTTTCGATCCACTATTCCCTGTAAGCAACCTATTTACCTACGTCCTACATTTAACGGTTCAACAAAAATTTAAAAAATATCACATGTTTCTTAATACTGTTTCTACCTTCACATTCTATAAGAATTAGGATTTAAGGAACTTTTTCTATACTAATTAAAAATAAAATTAAAAATATATTAATACATAGGCATAAATTAGAAACACTAACGTAATAATATAACAAATTAAATCTTATAATTATTATTGATGTTTACGATTATAATTTAGTTAAAGTATACCTAACCTTTTTTTTTAAGATGAGTTTTTAATAATGTCCAAAATATCTTTTAACTTCAAATCATTCAATGTTTCTGTTTCCACAGATATTAATAAGAAAGCTTTCAAGCAATCATTATAGATGATGAATTCAATATAAATATTTTTTAATAAGAAACTTATATTTTTTGTATTTTATAGTCCACAAAGCATCTTGAAATAAAAACAATTAGTTTTTTAAATTTGTGTAAAATATATACTTACAATTTACATATTTTAATATAGTACACTTTATTACTTACACCAGGAAATGTATGATTAATTGTTTTTATTTCGAATTCCGATGTGTAATGACTACCACAACGTCTGTACTGACCATCATCGACGTAAGCCATTGTACTCTGCGTTTATTTTTGTAATATTTCCACCTTGTTTTCGTGATAATACAACCAAGTGCCGAATACTCGGTAAATTTGTACCGATTCAATTAATAACACAATATATTATTCTAATCACATTACATCTGAAATCGAACATAATAATATGTTCTATGGTGCTACTAAGTCTAACTAGCAAGCCCTTGTACATTCGAATTGACTTTAATATTTAAATATTTTTTGTTTCTCACGTATAACCACGTCCCATGGCCCCACTGCGCTGTAGAATGGCAGATTGGCAGCACGACGGCCGAGTCCACAACTACCACGCGCACAAAACACTTGGAAATAGGATTCGGCGTCTCCGGCCGTGCCCGCGACGTCGATTGATGGGGAACGGGGTGGGGGGAGGGGTTCTCCCGCGGCGCTACAACAGCTGCTCGCCGCGACGAGGGATTTTCCCGCGTTCCGGTCGTGGGGGGAGCGGTGGGCACCGAGCGCAACGTCTGAAGTTTAAACGTTTTCCCTTTCATTCATTGTCCGTCGATCACCCTTATTGGCCCTACGCCCCACAGGTGTGGTTCGGCGTCCGTCTCGAATTTGCGCGCGCAATGTCCTCCCTCCATCGCCGGGCAAACCGAACCGCGCAAGCCCGGTGCCGCGCGCGCACGTGACGTCAAAACGTCGCCCGTGTGTCGAATGTCGAACTGTCGAAGCTAGGCGCCGACGCGCCGTCATTTTCCGTTTTACCGCGCTCGCTCCGTGTGCCCGTGCCCTACTGCGATCGTACGGTACGTGACTACGGGAGTGTGCGTGTGCGCCGCGAATAATAATTCATACAATATTGAACATTACAAGTTATAACAATCGTACATTATGTCTGCATAGCAACACCGTTATCGCGGTGCGTCGTAGGTCGCGGTTACGTTTTTTTTTTGCCGACTTTCGAGCAGATCGATCGGCCGGACTGCTTTGCGATCGCCGCAATGATGTTGCGCTCGCAACGGTGACGGTTCATATTTGTTATTGAAATCGCGCTGTTTGAACCGCGAAAAAGTGTTGTATCTGTATTTTTGTTTATACGTTTCGCTCGTTCGCCATAGCTCTCTTCCCATCGCTGCGCCGCCTGGGAAGAATTAATTTACGCCAGGTGGATCGCGCGACGGGCCTCCTCAGTCTGAGCGATAGTATGCGCCGATAACATGGGAAAGTCCAGGTTTCTCGGAAAACCGCCGAAGACCCGGTGTCAGCGCTCCATGATCCGGGTCGGCGTGTCCGATTTCGTGGACGTCGAGGCTAAGAACGCCCGGTTGATATCCATCGCGCTCAACGTGTTCCGGACGACGTTCGAAAAGGACGAAGAGGTACGTAGAACAATGGTGAACAGCGCGACTGCGATAGCAAAACAATCCAAAATAGAGTGCGGTAGTCCGTCTCCGGGTCTATCGGTTTTCGATGTTTTTTTAATGTTTTTTTAATCTGTGAGTGCACCCCCGCCCGTTCCTTATCACAATCGCTCATATCCCGCTCTATTCCCGCTGGCGGAGAAAGGATTTCTTATTATCTGTCCCGCGGTGATAACGCGATCGTTTATTATTATTATTATTATAATCGCTATATTATTGTAATAACTCCTGTTTTATTGTGGGCTGCAGCAACAGGAGTTCATTGGTTTCAGCAACAGTGACTGCGACGAAATTGCCGATAAGCTGCGGACGAGAGAGACTTATGATCGAAATGCTGGGCCGTACGACCAACAAAGCAAGTACAGCACCAACACTGTTGTGGTAAGTGTTCGTTTGTTTCTGTACCTTAACTAAGATTTTATACCTAATTATAATTTTTAAGAATCACTGATCATACTCTTACTGTTTTATTAAATGTTACAAAAGACTGACTTTTGTTTGAGATACGTAATAGATGATGTATAACCAGTTTTTTTTTTAGGGTTCTCCTTTTAACCATGTTCACAATTTTGCTGTCAAGAATGCAAATCACTTTAATTAAAACAAAACTAGATATTTTTATTTTGAATATAATGTTCACTACCTAATATTATATTCAGTTATTCATAATTTATATTTAATTGTTTATCATACATTTTTTTGCACATTATACAAATACTAAAACATTAATTATTATAATTTTTTAAATTCTAGCTTTATTTAAAAGCCATAGTTGACATTTTATTACACTAGACATCGTTAAGTGTATTCTTTTATTAAATTCAAATTTTATCTTTAAAATCAAATTATAATATTTTAATTTTTTTTGTGAATTAAAATTATTTGTGTAATTTATACTTCAAAATTTGTTTTATTGCAATGATATTTAGATGTCATAGTAAATAGTATGATATAAATCATTATGTTGTAGGTTCAACCTAGTATTATAAGTAAAATGGATTTTCCAAAAGTTAAAAAAGATGAAAACACAAAATGTGAACCTAATACTGCAACTAAAAGTACCACTTTATCTTCAGTTGTATCCTGTTTGGATGACAATCTTAACTATACTTTTGCAAAATCATGCAAAGGGGGTAATTATTAATTTCTTTCAACAATTATATATTTTATTTGAAGTTTTTAATCTGTGAATGGGTTTAGGTCCACTGAATATTAACCAAACTAGCGGCGAAGTACAATGTGGTATTTGTGGTGTTATTCGTTTTTATAAGTCAATTGCAAAAACCAAAAAATACGGAGCGTATATGTGTGATTCGTGCAGAAAGTTTATAGCGAAATCAATTGAAAATCAAAATTCCATTAATCGCTGTAATAATGATAGAGGTGAATTTGTCATTTATTTTCAATGACTTTTTTTATTGAAATATATTTTTGATTTAGGTATAGGACAGTGCCGTATTCCAATTGGGCTTAAATCCCAAAACGGTGTGACAAGAATTGTATCTACTGATTCTCGATGTAAAGCTTGTTGGCTTCAAATGTGTCTGAAGCGATTAAAGTTACCAGAAATGACTGTTCAACGGTTATTAGATACGCTTCCAAGAGAAATAGCTCCAGTACTTATGTGGGTCTTGAAAAAAACAGATCCATGGACCATAAATATAGAAAATAATCTTCAAAAAAAGATTTTAGGAGATTATAAACTTCAGAATGAGATCGATAAGGCCTTAGAAAGTAAAAAAATTGATATATGTTGTGTATCAAATAATATATGTATAAAACTGTTTCTTTTAGATGAAGACAGTGATGAAAGCAATGACGAGTTGAATAGTAGTGAAAATGATATTGATGAATTCTCTGATGAGTCTGATTCAGATATAGAATACAATGCAAAAAAAGGATGTGGTAGAAAAAAACCGAAGCTTGAAGAAAAATTTAACAATAGTAAAATAAAGAAAAAAAAAATTAAAAAAGTAGAGATTTGTAGAGATGTTCAACCAAATTACAATAAACGAGTCTCATCTGCACGATCAATAAATGCTGCAACATCCAACGTATTAGAAACTAAAGGTATGCTTAAAATTATTCCTTAACATGTTCAATGCCAATTTCAGTTGTTTGATGTCAGTAGTTTCTAGATGTTGGCTAGCCTTATGGTAGTCATAGTTTATATATTTTTAAATGTTACTTAAAATGAACAGCTTGTGTCCAACAGTTATAATATTTGGTCTGTTATTCAGTATATGATAATTAAATACTAAAAACAGTTGATTTTCTACCACTTTTGTGCTTATAAAATTTATGTCACATACTATAGACAGATCCATTTACCAATAATTTGAAGTACATATTAGATCAAATTGACAAGTCTCTGTATTAGATGAATAAATTTGCGTGAGAGAAGAGAATTTTCGAGTATTCATCTATTTGAAATTATGAGTTTAAATATAAAACAGACAGTAAATCAGAACCAAACAACTAAATATGAGTAGGTTTGCCTCACGCATGCTCACATTTGCATCTAATATAGAGATTAATTGCTTATATATGTGTCTTAATTTTTTACATTGGCGAAATAGCTATCCGTAGTATATGGTCTAAGCCCTAAGGTATAAACCATTGACTGGTATACATTTGTTATCATTTATAATTTGAAATATGAAAGTGGCCACTTTAAAGGGCACACTACGTATGACCTAATGTGGCATTGAATGTGTTAAGAATCTGTATATCAATTGTATATTTATTATTTTTATATTTCAATAAAGAATGCAAATATTTTAACACAAAAGGACCCAGAATTAAACATGTGTGTCGCACTGCTGAGTCTGTTTTGGGACAAACCCTTGCTACCTTTGGAAATGTCTTAGAAAATTCTCTAGATGTTGATGGTAACACCAATATATGTATTTAAATGCTTAATTTATATTAAACTAATTATGTAAATATTAAATACAATAATTATTGGTTATGTTAAAATATTTATATTTATGCAACTTGGCTTATTTACATTTTTATAATTATATGCATTTAAACAGTGTATTTGCAATGTAAAACTTAATAACTATGTTTATTTATAATTAGTGGTACCAGTGGATACAATAAGTTCATCCCAGCATACTAAAACTGATGAAAATATGACAAGGTAAAATTTAAACATAAACTATACAAGATTACTTTATTTATTGAGACTTTAATTTTAGTGTTGTGGAAGTTACCAATGTTATGGAATCATCCAATACTTTAAAATGTTCAAAAATGCCAATACCTATAGATAATGAACAAGATTTGTATTTATCTATACAACCAAATGTGAATAATCCCAAACTATTACTACTAGTTATTAGTTTTTTTTATTAAAAAATATATCACACCTATGGTTTTAATTTTTTAGAGAACACTTCAAGATCTAATGATGCAAGATCATCTAAATGCAAACATAGATAACACTGAAGACGACAAAACTGTTGATTTGAATTTTCGAGAAAGTTATGACCCAGATAGAATTGCAGAAAATGGGTTTGCTATTGTGGGAACTGAGCCACTATCAATACCTCGACGAGCAGTGTGTTTCTTATGTGGAAGTGCTGGAATGGAAAAAGTAAATGGATATAGCATATTTTCATATTTTGAGAAAAATATTTATCACAGTGGTTAATTTTAGTTGATCCACTGCATTTCTTGTTGTGAACCTTATCACAAGTTTTGTGTTGATGGAGTTGGTGTTGGGATTTCATCACATGAAAGTGAATGGTCAAAAATTAGTTGGACATGTCCGAAGTGTAAGGTAAAGTGAAATCATGATTATTAATAATTATTTTAATAGAAAACATGAAGGTAACAAAAAGTTTTTTTTTGTTAGTTGTGTGGTTTATATGTATATGATTATTTTCTGAAATTCCGCGGCTATACATTTTTAAACTTAAAATATTAATTAATAATTTTATCAATGAAATATATTTTAGATTGTTAGGCGTGAGCGTATAAATGCATCAGTTTCACTAAAATATGTGTTTATTTATTAATATCTTTTTGGGGCTAAGAAAGCTCTTCAATTTTAGATTGCAAAAGTGATTTCTAGTACCTAGAAAATTTAATCTAGTTTGTAATGTTGGTGTAAAAAGAAAAAAACCCTGTACTTTTTAAAATATTTGGGGAAACTAATATATAAACAACTTAATAGGTGGCATAACAAATGATACTTTTTCCTAAATATTATCATTTTCAAATTGTTTTGCCTCATTTTTGAGTCATTTGACATTTTTGAATTGTTTAGTTTTTTTTCAATAAATGTTGATACAATTTTTATATAATAGCTTTCGTAATATGAAAAAATATTATTTAAAGTAGGTAATATAAATATATTGGAAAATATTCTTATAGTACAGTCTGACACAAAGTCACGTATATGTTTTGTGATTGAATTTAAATTTAACTCATCTATTTCAGTGATCCAATCAATGACATATTTTTAAACCTGAACAAAATAGATCTTAATCAAAATATAGTTTCATAAGTTTCTTTGATGTGCATCCCCTGATCTTTACTTCATCTATATTGTAGTTCTTTGCTTCTTATTAGCTGTCAATCATATACTTACGTATTATATAAGATGGACAAAAATCAATTATCTGATTGTGTCGAGAACTACGATATTGGCCAAAAGTGTAAGAGATGCACATACTGAAACAAACTATTACAACTGTTATAATATCCATCTATTTTGTCATGATTTAAATGGTCTACACCTAGTACCTACTAAATAACAGATCAACTTGGATCTGTCTAGGTTTTTTTATTATCTAATCTAAATTAAGGTTTTTTACAGGTTTGTAAAGGTTGTCAAAGTAGAGGTACAACACGACCAAAATTAACTTGTCAGCGATGTAAGGATTCCTATCATGATCATTGCCTTGTGGACAAAATTGTTAATGATCGAAACAGGCCATGGGTAATATAGATATTACAAATATTTTTGTTAAGTCTTATATTTTCATTAATACTTTGTTGTAGGCTTGTCCACCTTGTAGAAAATGCAAAAGTTGTCATGTACCTCGAGTTGATTACTTTGTTGGCAATTTAGCTCTGTGTTCAATGTGTTTTCAGTTAAGACAACGTGGTAATTATTGTCCTCTATGTCAAAAATGTTACGAGACTGATGATTATGAAACAAAGGTAAGGTATACCTGATTATTAATTTTGAATGATTATCAAAATAATATTCTTACTGTAGATGATGGAATGTGCAACTTGCAAACATTGGGTTCATTCTAAGTGTGAAGGCTTATCAAATGAAAAATATGAAGTTTTGAGTACATTACCTGAAGTTATAGAGTATGTTTGCAAGTAAGTCATACAATATATATTTTGTGGTCAAAATTTATATATAAATTGTATTTTGTTATCATTTTAATAAACAATTTTATTTTTAGAAACTGTACTACTGATAGCACCATTCCATGGCGAGTTTATGTTGATGAAGCATTAAAGAGTGGTTTTATGACTGTTCTACTAATTCTGGGAAAAAATAAAAAAACATGTGATCTTATTAAATGGAGTCCTCAAAAGCAATCACCAGGTTGTGTTTGTAAAAAATTGGTCATACCCAAATTTCCATCACTTGATGGACCTAATGTTGCTACATATAAAACTACCGATGAAATTCCTAAACAATGTGTTTGTCATGGATTGGAAGGATGGTCCAAAGGTACCCCAACACTAGTCACAATAAAACAGAAAGTAAATAATAACGAATATGAATCCCTTTGTCAATTTAACGATGACATGTTATGTACTATTGATAAATTTAATGTGCCTGAACTTCGGTTAGAATATAAGAAAATTGTTTCTGATGTTTTTCCGTGGTTCAGCTCTGATTTTGAAAAGAACTCTCCTCGTAAAAGTTCCTATTCATCAAATACATTACCAATCATAAGTCCACCTAAGTTCATCCCTAAATTTTCATTTAATTTACTTAATTCTGATATAAAAGCTCTACAGGATATTATTGGTAATGATGAAAATAATTATTATTTGACTCCAAAAATAAAAGATACAAGAGTATGTCAATTTTGTAAGAAATTGGGCGAAGGCATTCCAATGCGAGAAGGAAGACTTCTTTATTGTGGTGATAATATATGGGCCCATGCTAATTGTGCTTTATGGTCTTCTGAAGTCTTTGAAGAAATTGATGGATCTTTACAAAACGTTCAATTAGCTCTTTCTAGAGGTAAACTTGTTCGATGTGTAGTTTGCAATGAAAAAGGTGCAAGTGTTGGATGCTGTTATCGAAATTGTGTGAAGACATATCATTTTCAATGTGCTAGAAAAGTATTTTGTGTTTTTAACGAGAATAAAACTGTCTACTGTAATAATCACGCATCTGATACTCGTTGTAGTGTTAAAGATTTTACATTAGAAAGACTGATTTACATAGAACAAGAAGACATAAAACAAAAGCGTAAAGAAAGCTCAGAGATTCATGTTTTAATTGGTTCATTGTATATTAGTTGTATTGGACATTTACATCCATTTCTATCGGACAGTGATGAATCTATTTTGCCAATTAATTTTAAAGCCAAACGATATTACTGGTCAACAAAAGAACCTTGGAAATTAATACAGTACAATTGGACAACCAAGATGGAAAATTATGTAGAAAAGTTAAAATTTGACAGACTTAACTACACTATTGATCACAACAAACAAGAAAATGAAATTGATCTTACCAAAAACGAAGACGGTAAACAAGATTTAGATATTAATTTGTTTACATCCATTCAGGTGGATAACTTACAAAAGTGTTATGAAGCTTTAAAAAGAAAATGCCCAATTGATTCCAATTTTCAAGCCAAACGTTTTAAAATGGAGAGTAGTATTGATTGTTTTGCTTACCCAAACTATGATACAGACTCTGAATTTGAATCCACAATTGATGAAACTTGTAGAATGGAAATATTTTCTAATAGCTACGGATTAAAACCGAAATCAATTCCTCAATTTGATGGACTGTATGATTCAAGTGACTGTGAATCCGAGTTTGAATTATATCAACTTGACAATTTGACTGATGTCATTGATGATTGCACAAATGACCAACCAGTTAAATGTAATAGATGTCATCGGACATATAGGACTAGTGTGAGTTATGAAAGACATTTAGTAAATTGTAATTTTGATTATGAGATCGATAGTGAAAGTGAATCCAGTGATGACGACAAATCTGACAAGATAATTGAAGATGATTGTTCCCCACTTTTAGAAGAAGTAGTTGTACGAGTAGAAGATCATAATATCGTGCTTCAACAAAATTATATTCCGGCCACTCAAATAGAATCTGAACATCATCAGCAACATCAAGAAGAAGAACCGCCTCACACTGTCATACTTCAGCCTATTCACACTTCATTTGTTCAACCTTCTGTGTCTGATGTTCAGTACATAACAATAAACAGTACTCCAACACAATCTGTCATGCCATGTTTTCAATACCAAACTCCGCCAACTGTAATAGTACAACCATCAGTTGTTGATCCCACTACAGTAGTTCTAAACAGTCCTCCATTGGACATGTATGTCTCTCAGAGTAACAATTTACTATTTAGTTCACAACCCATGATAGTTGGATTGGATCAATATACTACTATGGCTTCAAATTATACTTTTACACAATCGCCTCAAATTTACCAACCTGCTAAACCCGTTGAACCAATTTCAAATCAGTTTTATATTATTAATACAGAGCCAACAATTTCAAACGAGTGGTCATATAATGTAACATCTGAGATAAAAACTGAACGTAAAGTGATGTGTACTCAGCCTAAAGTCTACTCTAATCGCAAGTTGCGATTAACTGAATGTTATGATACCAAAGAAAATATACCTAATAGCTTAGTGCAATCTGTAGAAAATCAGGCGTTTGGTGTTATGAATATCATGAGAAATGTAAATCCAGAACCATGGAAGAGACCAAATATGAAAACATATCCTTCAAAAAGAATCGAAGAACATAAAATTTCACCTAGAAGAATTGAAGAAAAGAGAATTCTTCCAAAGTGTGCTGAACTACCACATTCATTTAAAATAGCAACTCCTGTAAATATTACAGAAAATGTTAAACCTTCCAAAACTGATATAAATGAAGTGATGCCCGTTTCAATACATACAGAATTCATGGAGTCCTCTCCGATAAAATTAGGCTATTTATCACCACCTAAAGCTATGTCAAATGTTACACCATGTGCATTGAAATTAGAAAGTGCTTCATCGTCATCTCTAAAAACTAAACTCAAACCATTAAATTCTGCAGTAAAAACCTTAAAAGTGTTACCTTCTCAAAAGATAACTGAAGACGTTAGTTCTAGAAAATTAGAAAAAATGAATTCTTCATTTTTAAAAGGGGGAAATACTCAGTCTCTACATTTACAAAAATTGGATAATTCATCAATCCCTCAATTACTATTTGGTGTACATATTCCTATAAATTCAGAAAATCCATCATCTCTATTAGAAACAGAAAAACCATTAGCTATGCAACAGTTGGAAGAACAACCACAACCACCTGTACGCAATGTAGAAAAAATATCAAACATATCTAAAGTAGAAACATATTCATCTACATTAGTCACAGGCATAAACACATCACCAATATTAAATTCAGATAAACAATCAAGTACTTCAATGGAAGTGAACAAATCTTTGATAAATTACGAACCTATGGAAGTAGAAACAGAATCACCTAATAATTTTGGAAATGATAAATCACAAATGGTGATAAATTCATCTTCCAACACTTATGAAAGTATTTTGTTGAATTTCCACAATGTTAATAACGATAAAAGTAAAACAGTTGCTTCAAATAAAGAAATTACTTCCAGTGTCCAAGAAAACTCATCTCAATTAAAAACACAAACTATCCATCATAAAACATATCCAGGCCGTCAATGGTCTTCATCTACAGCAGAACGTGAACAGTCAGTGCCTCACCTAATGTTTGAAATGAGTTCTGCTGATGGTGTCTTCTGTAAAGATCGTTCACTTGTTGAAATATGGTCAAAACTTTTTGATGCCGTCCAAGTATCTAGGAATGAACGTAAAATGCCCCAATTATCATCAAGCAATCCATATGCAAGTGATATAACATCAGCAATTCGATCTTTAGGCCTAAGCAATAATTTTTTAAAGTACCTCTTAGAACAACTTTCGGGCGCCAAAGAATTTGTTAAATACAAACCAGTATACCATAAAGGCGCTGATGTTGTTGGCTCTACTACTGAAAACCATTCAGGGTGTGCTCGTACAGGAATAGTGGTTAGAAAAAACAGATATGACATGTTTAGCTGGTTAGCTTCCAGGCACAGAAAACCTCCAAAGTTGTCAGCAAATAATGAAGACTTTGGTGGTCGCCGTGCTAATTCCTTGCCCAATGAGATGAAGTACAGAAACATGAACAAAGCATTGACCAGTACTATTGGTGTATATCGATCAGATATTCATGGGCGTGGATTGTTTTGTTTGAGGGACATAGAACAAGGGGAGTATGTCATCGAGTATACAGGGGAGGTGAGTGTTGTTTGTTGATGTTTAAATTTATTTTTACTTATTACTTATCAATTGCATTTTTATCCTTGCAGGTTATTCGATCAGAAGTGAGCGACGTGCGTGAGAGACTTTATAATAAAAAAGGGATTGATTGTTACATGTTCAGGATCGATCAGGATATTGTTGTAGATGCAACTATGAATGGAAATTCTTCTAGATTTATTAATCACTCATGTGAGGTAAATATATCATTATATTCTTAAATGTTGTGTTTTACCTAAAACACAAGGAACTTAAACTTTAATATGATGATCTAATGAAATATTTTCATCCAACAGCCCAATTGCCATTCTAAAATTGAAACAATCCATGGCAAAAAGCATATAATGATTTTGGCTAAAAGAAAACTTCTGCAAGGCGAAGAACTCACATATGACTATAAATTCCCATTAGAGGAAGATAAAATCACGTGCCATTGTCTTTCAAGAAAGTGTCGTAAATATCTAAATTAACTATAGTTTTTTAAATATTTTTGTGCTCTAGAAATCAGTTATCACTAAATACATTATATATTTTTGATATACTCAATAGATCTTATTATATACTATGTAGAACGAACTGTTATGCTATTTATTTTGCAATTATTATTATTTTTCTACTTATAGCTATTTAATTTTGTTACCTTTCAATGATGAACGAATATTTTTGTAATACAAAATTAATTACAATTTTTATTAATTTGATGAAAAATGTGTAATTTAATTTATACAATAATTTTACTTAATATAATATATTATTGAAATATCTACATCACATTTTTTCATCACCTGTAAATTATAATAATCACGAACAGTTAGGTAGTTAATAGTCAAAACATAAGATGTGCCTAAAAATATCTTGATTTACAATATGATAAATTAATAGCTCATATAAATATTTCAATCGATACATTTAACAAGACAGTAATTGATTATATTTGTTACTCTAATAATCTTTATATTTATATGATGAATATATTTTCTTGTGTTTAAATGTTATAATTAATTATGTAAATTGTTGTTATAAATGTTAACCATGTTATTTAAATGTACTTTAAAACTACCTCATAAGTTTATTTTTTTATATAAAACTGATAATTATATTTTTTGCCTTAACTATCACTATAATTAGTATTTACATGTGATAATAAAGTTACAAATCAAATAGATAACACGTTTGACTTATTTGCATTTCAGTTCATAAATTTAACATATGTTCCTTTTTGGATCTGATTTGGATTAAAATAATTGTTCCCATGGACTTCTGATGTCACATAGATTATTGAAGACAATAATTTTTACATTTCATTAAAATATTTATTTTATTTGTCAGGTATTTTAACTAAAAATCAGTAAATAAAAATATGGTTTGAGTGTTAACGTTTGTGTTTCATTAAATTCTGAATAATTTCTGTAGCATATCGAATGTCTGATGAAATCTTAGTGTATGTATAGACAATTTTCTGAGTGACAGATTATCTCATTTTAACTGGATTTTTTTTTAATGTTTCTTAAGTGCAATGATTGTTGGCACTTCAAGATGGTTGAAGTAGGACCGTTCGTTTATTATATTACTTTATCAATTATTTTATAGTTTTTGTAGAATGCGAATCAACTAGACTTAAAAAAACAAAAAAATTAAAATTGCAAATTCCATTTTTGTTAACATCAATACTGCTTAATGAATTATACATCTTTGTAAGCCAATGGAACCATAATTTATATGCATGGTCAGTGTCACCATGCATTTTGTGATAACAATTTAGCATTAACTATGTTTTTCTTTTAAATTCATGAAACTTTAATATGTAAATATTATTGATAAAATAAAAAAGATATTACATAAGTACATAGAAAAAGTAATTTATAGATTCCCCTAAATGTATAACATAAGTGTCTTAAATATATTCCTTCTGTTGAATTATTTACAGGGAATCTCGTTAAATATTACAATCATAATAATACAAACTTGATATTTTCAACATAATTATTATTATACAGACAGTTTTGATAAAATATTAAATTATCTTTGAAACAATCAAACTGTTAATATAATATCAAATACATGATTTACAAAAGTACTAGTTAATAGTTTTGAAGTAAACAGCTTAAAATTCAAACAAATATTACATTTATCTTTTGAAATAAATATGGAATTTACAACATATTAATAATTGACGCTTGGAGAATGTATAAAAATCAGATTTGTTGCTACGTTAGTTTTTAATGATGTTGTCAAGTTCATTTTTGATAGCGATGACACCTTCGATCAGTGGACTATGTGCAAAACGGCTATACAACATGTTTTGACAAATAACTAACAAATCGAATAAATTCACAGCAATGGATCTCCTAAAATATTTCAATATTAAATTTATTCCTAATAAAGCAAAAATATAATTTTTCATAATTGAAAATAGTAGAATAACTATTACCTTTGCATTCCGGATGGCCATAAATCAACATTTTGTAAATAATATCGAGCCAAACTCATGATAACTTCTAATACATGTAGCTCACTTGTCTTTTGCCACCGTGGATCGTTAGTAGAATAAATTCTGCAAAACAAATAGATTAACATATTAATTTCAAATTATTACACTAATAATTTTTACTAATACAATTTTTAATTGGCTAAAGACATTACTTTTTGTATATTGCTACCAAAGATTCGATTGGAGCACCAATAGTTAACATAGTTGTGTATACAGATTCCAAATCTCCACCCAAGTTACAGTTCAAATATTCCAACATTGTCGTTACATACTCTACAAACAAAAAACAAATCTTAAAATAAGTAAAAATATTTTATTATTTGTTTATTTTTGAAATGAAAAGCCAACAAGCATGTAACATACCTAAGTCAAATGTAGATGAATTAATTGGATGCGAACTAGCCAACGACTTTATTTTTTCAAGAGCAATGGTCATTTTGTTGTGCTCACCAATATCTCCACAATCTTCCACAACTAATAAAAATATGGGAAAAGAATTATTTCAAAGGTCAACACACAATTGTTTTCAAAAAAAAAAAAAAACAACAACTATAAAATGTATAACTACAATGATACATTAAAATAAACTTAGGACGTATAACGCTATTGTATCAATAATTATTGTCATTGATGTTTCATGTATTGAAATACAAGGCACACAATCCAATATTTGAAGCATTTATAGTGCATACTTAACCGTTTTGGTTATAAAATTTATTACACCTGCAATGAAACTCAGCTATATAATTTACCACCATGATTTTACCATATTTAAAAAGGAATCAATGCTTTGGTTTTTAACTTTGATAGGTACCTTCACCATTATATAAAAATACTTATGAATACACATGGCCAATAGATCTGTTTTTAATATTAAAAATAACAAAAACAAACATTTTAAAATAAGTTAACGGCGATGGGGCTAGTATAGTTTACAGTATGAAAACATACAAAAAAAACTCTCACGCTCTTTAAAATAGTCGGATTTTGTTTACTTTTTTTGTATTCAGAAGAAGAGGGAATTTTGCTGGTCAGAGATCAAAGGCAGATTTCCAAAATTGCCATTTTTCCTTAGAAAGTCTCGCTGATCGCCGTCACTCGGCAAACATATCATTTCTATCTAATCTACTCTCCTCTAAAATTGACAGTCCAGAATCACTATCTCGTATTTCCTTTAAGGTCCCCTCCCGTAGTACTCGTTCATCTGTTCCATTCCATATACCATTCTCTTCCTCAAACTACTATCTTAACTCACCGATTATTCGTCTTATGCGTATTGCCAATACTGACCCTTCATTCCACCTCTAAATCTGAGCCTCGTTTCCACAAAGCTAATTACTATAACTTATTATATTATATTCGTGTATTTAAAGGGTTTGTCCCGTAATGTAATGTAAAATAAAAAAAATAAAAATTAAAAATTATAATTATAGTAGCTGAAATATACATTTATTTAATTTACAATATTTTTTATTTTTCAATTGAATTTTTCTAGTACTATTTTAAGTAAAATGAAAATTTGGGTTTTGATTCAACCTGAAAAAGTTCTCATCTTTCAGAGCATCAATGAGGCGTGAACATTTTTCCAAAGCTGGTATTTTTGTTGATATTGTTGATATAATACATTGTTTCAACCCTTACTCTTTAATAATAGGGATTTGGCGGTACATTAGTGGAAAAGTATAATAATTAAGGTACTTATATATAAAATAAAATATTCAAATTGTATAGAATTGCGGAAGATTGGAAAAACCGACACCAACACTCCCTTAACTAAAAATAATAATTAAAACTTTATACTTGAACTTATAACTTACCTTTTAATAAAATATTTTCCCAAATCTGATTGACTAGTTCACGATCATCATGATTGGAAAGCTGTAATATCGCCAACTGAGCTTCCCATAGACTATGCGGTTCAGCAAAATTACTGTAAAGCTAAATAATACAATATATTATTATTGATAACCATTCTCTCCCATCATTTTCATATGCATACTTCGCCTAATGTAAATAGACAGCTATTAAGCTTATCAATAATATCAGCTTTTCCATTAATTTGACTCGACGACAATAAATCCAATATCTAGTTTAAACAATTAAATACATAAGAATTAAAAAATAATAATAAATTAAGGTCATCAGAACCAACCATTTTCTGTATTTCAGCTACTTGTAACAAATCTTCAACATCTCTGAGACTGGTAACATTGAAGGCTGGTGTACTCAGCTTATTACTGCGTAAACATGCCATAGCCCGGCCCAAATACATAAGGCGATCGCTTAAAGTTAAGCCGCAACTGATAAATAAAAAAAAAAAAATTAGTTAATATAATTTATAATATAAATATTGCGTTTTAATACGTCATAAAAGTTATAATTACTCTGGTCTTTTAGCCAATGATGCCAGAACTTCAGCTGCCTCATTATAATTTCCATTGTACTCATAATATCTGCAGAGTACATCTTTGATATAGTTATTGTTTTCATCAGACCGGGACTGAGCCAATAAAAACTTTTCCAAACTATGATGTCCCATTTCAATTGTTTCTTTTATTAATTTTTTATCTATCATCCATCTATACACTACAGTGTGCATGATTTCATCATCACAGGAGATACACAATTTTATCAATTCAGAAACCTGTTTGTAACAATAATTTGACCAATATTGTAAATATGAAAATATATGTACATTTATTTTAAAAAGTAAACACGTATAAAAGTAAAAAGTAATATCAATACCAAATTAGAAGATTGTTCAGAAGTTAGTGCAGAATTTTCTAGAATTCCAGGTATTAAATTTGGCCGAGTGGGTATAAACACAGATGGATTTTTCACCATGATTGAGTATAAGTGATCTAAACTTGCACTTATTTCTTTGTAAATATCTAATCTGAATTAATAACAAATATAAATCAACATATTTTTGAAAGTAACATATTTCAAATATAACTTCAATCAAAAGTAACTTAAGTATAAATAAGCAAAGTTTACATTACCTGAGCATGTAGGCACCATAACCTGGTCCATCTCTATCCAATACCATATTGTTGACAAAATAATGACCTCCTAAATTCTTAGGATCAATTTTTTTAGCACACTCTTTACAAATCTGATATACGCCTTCCATATACGCACAATTTGTGTATTGTAAACACACTGACGTTAAGTTAAACTTTGGTGCCACTTCTTTCAACACCTAATTTAACCAAATATATAACAAATATAAAAAAAATTTTGTTTAATCAATAATTACCATGAGAGATTGGTATAAAATTCGTTTACGCTCATCCTCATTAGCTGTAGATTGCGCTAATTTAATCATTTCTGAAGCCTGAAAGAATCAAATGAATAAAATAATTTATTGTTCTTAACAGTTACAATTAAAACCAAGCCCCCACTATAAAGGGGCACTTGACCATAATGATTAATGACAATTTCCCCGCAGTTTTACTCTGCCATGAGCTTTGCAAATCGTCAGGATAGGGCCATGCGAGTATGACATCCTCTTAGCACATAATATTTCTAATTAATAATTTGTTATTTGGGCAAGTCTCTACCTAATAAAAATAAACATTAAAATTTGAAATATATACTTTTGCACAAGCAGCGTCTTCAGAATGGTATATGGATGGACAGACTTGTCGTAATTTTGTACTAATTGATTCTACAGATGAACTTTCATTTAGATATCTATAAATAAAAAATATCCTCTTTTAAAACAGATCTCATTTTTTTAAAAATTAGATGACAAATATGCATTTAAAATTATAATTAATTATGAAAAATAATTCTACAAGTATCTTAAAAGTACCCACAATCGCCTACACCTATTACCAAATATATATTTTATGCTGTTATAAATCACAGAATGAACCAAAAATATTTTTTTTGAACTAGAATAAAATATTTTATAATCAGTATGGCAGTCAATATTGGAAAAAATAGCTGCCCCAAAAACGCAAAATGTTTTAAATTAGTGTTGCTTGTACTCACGTGTCTAATAGTTTTTGAACCAAAGTTTGACATAGTTCTTGGTGTGCAAGGATCAATTCTTTGAAAGTAACACTTTCCAATACACGTTGTTCTTGCTATAACCAATATAACATTTTTTTTAAATTTAAGCCTAAATTAGATCCATTACAGATGGGTTAAATATGAACACACAAAAAATGATTCTGAGCAAAAACAATCGGTCAGATTATATAGCCTATAATTGGTGACACGAAAACTGGCCCCTGTGTACCCCGACCCACTACTGCTTCCCTACCCGGTAGTCATGGGTTCTCAACCTATACTGCATACTGCGTGGCTGTCACAGTGCCACTTGTAATATACATTTTAGTTGAATAGTTTTTTTTTATGTATCCTTACCAGCTACCACAATACATTTTGCAGCTGTCTTTCAGAGGTTCCAGTAGAACTGGTTTTTTATCAGAAAATTAATTTTTAATTCAAAAAAACGCGGCAATTAATTTAATTACGTTGTGGACTTGTTGAGAAGAAACGGCTGCTAGGTTTGTGATAGACAGGGGCCAGTTTTCATGTCCCCGACTATAGTAGGTATATTTTATATGTATAATATTTATATTGATATTAAGGTAATTTATTTTGATAATAGTAATGAAGTAGGTTGAATTTATTTATGTAAAAACATTTCACTTATTATATTATTAATTAATAATTATTAAAATAGTACATAATATTATATATTATTGTTATTAACTTTTGAATTCTCTTTTGAAAAAACTCATTGTATAACAAAAGGTGACCAATCTTCTATAAAATTTGAAATTAAACTCTTCATTAAAAAAGACATAGGTCCGTCTTAAAAATAGCTACTCAACCAGCTATCATATTAGCGCGGGTGTCCCCCAAGGAAGTGACATCGCCCCTTTTCTTTATTCTGTGTTTACTCACAACATCCCCAAAACACCCTACACTTTCCTTGGTTCATATGCCGATGACACACTAATTTCAGCGTCACACAAGGATTCCGCTACTGCTCGTCAGATGATCCAAAGTCACCTTAACATGATCAACCTTTGGACAAAACAGTGGAAAATAAAAATAAATGAAAATAAGTCTACTCATGTAACTTTTACAATGCGCAAATCTGTTTGCCCTCCTGTCACGTTTAACAACAAAGTAATTCCCTCGTCAGACGAAGTAAAATACCTAGGATTAATATTTGACAAACGCCTTAACTGGAGCTCGCATCTTACACAAAAACATAAGTCAGTGAACTCTAGACTGCATCTTCTGAGACTTCTATTAAAATCAAAACTTTCTCTAGCCAACAAACTCACAATATACAAATCAATAATTTGTCCAGCTTGGTTTTATGGCATCCAACTATGGGGGCCAGCAAAACCATCTAACACTAAAACCTTGCAAGCATTCCAATCCATGTCTACGCCTAATAACCGCTGCCCGATGGTATGTTACCAACAAAAACCTCCACAAAGACCTGAACATACCAACCCTCAACGACTTAGCCAAATCCTACTACATTCAATTTCACTTAAAGCTTCGAGCTCATCCAAATCCCATAGTTAAACATATATCCTCTACCTCAATTATACCTAGAAGGTTAAAAAGGCAATGGCCAAAAGATCTGCTAAATACTTAAAAAACGTAATAAAAAAAAAAAAAAAATTAGAAAATTAAAACCCTAATTTCTGGTCAGGTGGCACTGTAGGGAGCCTTCCTTTTCTGTTATTAATGTTTCTTTGTTATTATGCCATCACACTTACTGATTATACCATTGTATAGATAGTAAATATACTATGTTTAATAAAAAGTTTTATAGTAAAAAAAAAAAAGACATAGTGCCCCTCTGTATTATGAATATTATAAAATGTATATATGAACAACTTATGTGGGATCTTGCATTAAATTTTCAAGCATATTTTTATCGACATTCATAGAAAAAGAAAATAAGCCTAAAATTTTAAATATCTATAAATAGATCAAAAAGATAAAAATATTTTTGAAATTGTTTGATGTATAGAAAATACTAATTTAAACATTTTGTGAAAATTTTAAGCAGATAATCACAGTCATTATTTATAGAATAACAACAAAATAAGAAAATCAATTTTGCATACACTTTTTGGTTTTTTATTCATCCCAATTTTTAAAAAAAGTACTGAACATTTTTTACTTTTGACCACTCTGAGTACCAACTAGATCTACTTTACTAACAAAAAATAAATTGAAAATCAAAGTATTTTTACAATTCTTAAAGGCTATGCCACAATAAAAAAAACTCTCATATAATTGTAAGACCAATTTATAGTTTTGCTCGGAATCTAAAATAATAAAAACAAGGTAAGTTTTCTAATTTTGTACTTACATCATTTAATTCCTTAGCTATTATATAAAATTGATGTTCACTGAGTAACTTCCACAAATTAAACACTTCAGCACTACGGACAACTAATTGTTTCAAACATTCTATAGATTTTGATTCAGATTGATGTGCATCCTGAGCAGCTGTTCGTTTAGATGCGTCAAATGGTATTCTGGTATAATTTGCCAACATTTTTGAATAATTGTTCATGAAAGAGTGCAAAGTTTGCAAATGGCTTGCAACAAACGAACAATCATCTGGAGATACAGTATTTACAATCTACAAACAAAAATGTAATTGCTATGAATTTAGTTTTTTATTCATTAGTAAAATTAATTTAACATAATTTATATATTACATAAGTTTTCCCATCAGTGGTCTCCATATTAACAGCTTTAATGTTCCAAAGAGGTCTCAGTAAACGACTCACAAATAAATATAATCCATTGTGTTTCGAAGAGTACTGGACACTAGTGGATTCAAATGGTAAGTGTGTTATATTTGTCTGATTTTGTATAAAAGTTGGCATATATGATGGCATAGTTGTTGTCAACAAATTACTTGGTCTGAAACCTAAGAAATTTTATATTTCAAAAAGTTGGATGTATCACATTTATTCCTTGAGTTGTTTACTCAATACATCTTTATAAAGGATACATCGATAAAAATAAATATCTCATACAAAGTTAGCATTAAGAATTATTTAAATTTTACATTGAAAATATAAAACAAGTCAACATAAAATATTGTTTTTTTAAAAAAAAAATCTTGTTGACTGTTCGTTTCAAAATAATTATTTAAAACTTTCAATTTGTCATAATAATAAGTAAAAATTTGAAATAAACTAAATTAAACATAAACACTAATTAGCAAACATAATATGTTCTTACTATTATTTTGAGGAACTCTTAATTCATGAAGTGATTCATGTAAATTTTCAGTCACTAATTTAGGCTCACCGCCATGAGTGAAAAATGCACGAGTAGCATATTCTTTGATCTAATTACAATAAAATATATACATTTAACTAATTATAAATAAAAAAATGAAGTAGTAAACCTTTATGTTTTTTAATGACTGATCACAAATAATTGTGAGACATGCTACACATGCTTGGTTATCTGTGAAATTTTTAAAATATGTTTTGATAGCATCTGTTTCTGAACCTTGACTGCTAGCCAGTAATTCACAGAGAGTGTCATAAGGACGAAGCATTTCAAAAATTTCCAAACCCTATAATAAGAAAACAAATTATGTATAAGAGTAAGCACAATTTTTTCTCAAAATTACTTACCTGTGGAGCTAAAGTTATATATTCTTGGCGATTTTCAAATTGTTGACGAACAATGAGTGGTGGTTGTGGTGAACTTGGGTCATTGTATATTAATAAATTTGGTCCTATATTGTCCAGTGATAAAGGACACATATCCAAATCAGTAATAAAATATCTTTCACTAAAGTTAGGACTAAATGCATATTCATCTGGAGATATACACCACAACATTGGCCTATAATTAGTTATGTCAGTGTTGCATGCCATTATAATAGTACCTTCAAACAAAAACACTTTGTAAAATAACGATGGACATGCTAGGCAAAAATATCTATGATGGCCCAAGTATAACAAAAAAGATTAAATTTTTGAACTTTCAATAACAAACTAAAATTATACCTCTGTTGTACAACACGTGCTGAACACTACTCGGTTTAGATTCTCCAATAACTCTATTATATCCTGGAGGCAAACGTATATGTACAAGTTGTAATGTGTAAGGTCTAGTATTGCTAGAGGTTATTGCCCCAGTAGAAAAATACAATCTAAATCCAGACTTGGATACAACCAACAGATGAATGTTAGGTGATTCAGTTTCTTCTACGATTTGTATACTACTCAATATAGTCATTTGAGCTATTTCTATAGTTCTGAAAAAAATATACCAAATTCCTTGTTAATACTCAAATTAAATTTGTTTTTTATTGCCTCACCACCAGGTAACACATTGACAGTCTTTAAGAGGAAGTTACACTCGCATGTGTTGTCTGTCTTACAAATGTACAATATAGCAAAAACTATTATGACGAAGACAACATATATAGGTGTGGCAAGGAAAGTCTTATTTGTTTGTGTTTATCTGGGTGTAATTATGAAATATTAATTATTTACTGATCTACTATTAATAGTAAGCCATATACTATTATTATTTAGTTATATTTGACTTTTGTAAAGTAAATTAAAATACCCGAATTGTATACAGCTTAGCGGCTGGTTAACAATAAATAAGAAGCTATTAAAAAAATATATATTTACCTGAGCAGTTTCGAAACTTGATGTTCAAGATTAGAATGTGACAAAGAAACAATTCGGCTGGTAGATTTACCATCAGATCCAAGATCATACATTTCAATTGAACTATTTTCAGTCAGTGTGTAAAGTATGTGTCGTGTATTATCAACAGCTACTTCAATAATGGCAGAAGGTTCAGTGATCGCATAGGTAAAAAATGATGGTAGAATATATGATAAAGTACCAGTTGAATGACAAACTTTCTTGCAACGTCTTCCATTCCCAATTGAAAACCATCCTAAATCTTTCTAAATATATGGAAAAAATACTGCATATTAATATTTTTAAAAAGTTAATGCCAAAAAAAAAATTCAGAAAATTCAAATGAATTTAAAAAATATAAAACATATATATTTTTTTTCCATAAAAAATGTTTTGATTTCATTTTTTGTAGAGAAAAATTGATATTAGCAATTCAATTTTTGTAGGATACAAATAGTTTAACGCTTTTATCTTTGTTACACTATTCTAAGTAATTGGTTAAAATAATTCACAGGACTAAAACAATGATAATATTGGCTAACATGATACGAATCATGATACAAATCAGAACGATATCTACAATGGATTAATCTTGAAAAAGCATGTGGGTATTTAGTATTAAAAAAGAATAACTTTAAGACAATAAATACCCAATAATCAATTTCAAACAGGTTACCATCTTCACTTGCAAGAAAAATACGTCCACTGTCAGTTCCAACAATTTTGGAGGTTATTACGCCTTCAGTGGGAACTTCATAAATGGTATCTGTAGTGAGTTCCAGTTGTTCTACAGTTTTACCTAATAATAAAAACAATTTATTATTTTTATAATTATATTTTGTGATATTATAACAGTTAAATTGGTTGAAACTAATTTTAATCACAAAGTTTAAGAAGAAAAAAAAAGAGTTAAATAAAATGTACTTTTTAATGATAAAATACAGAATTATTAAGTATGCGACAGTAACATTTGTATTCTGTCTTAAGCTTAAATCATGATTTACATTTTTTAAAAGCTGGGGAAGATGGTAGGTAGTAGTAGGTTTCGAGTGTACTTCTTCACTGAGAAGGTTACTGAACTGGAAGTGTTTATTTATAAATCATTGTACACAAAAAATGTTTCTGAACGGTGACATAACCTTAGCTTATATTACTTAAGACATTTTATAATTTATTAACCAAGTATTTATAATGCTATTAGTAATCAGATAGATTGAACTAATTTCACTAAAAACAAATAACACGTAACATAAAGATATTTTATCAAATCTAACAAAAGAAAGAAAGCCCACAAATAGCTTAAATTAACTCTAAATATTTTTTAAATTGCATTGTGTATAAAAATGACAGATTTAATAATAGTGGTATGTTTCAAGTTTCTATGATTAACATTTTTTGAATTAGTGATAGCAAAATGTAAGTATATTAATATAATTTAATTACCATCAACACCAGTAACTTTTTTAAATGTTACTCCTAGTATTGCAATGTTTAATCCAGTAGCTAAGACTAACAAATGTTTAATGTGGGCTTGAAATACATTAGGTTTAGGAGGTACCAGTGCTACTGCAAAAATTGTTGAGTTCATTCCATCAAAATAAGATAAATCCGTTCTAAAATATAAAATTGTATATTGAAACAATATTATTTAGATTATAGTTAACAAAATATTACCCTTCACAATAGTCCCATAGAAAGAATTCTTGATCAATTGTTACCCAAACTCGGTTGATACTAGGAAATATCCCCAACTTGCGATGAAAGTTTTGTGCATCTATATTAACAATATGTAATAAAATAAAGAGTAATTAAAAGTTTAAAAAGTATTTACTATAATTAATTATCATTATTGTATGATGCACAAAACATTGATGTTCTTTAAGCACATCATGCAGTTAACTCTTTAAAAAAAAAAAAAATAGGATATTGAACATTAACAAGTTTAAAAAGTACCATTCCACTGCTCAAGTAATGCTCCTGGTAGAGGTATCTTGTGTCTTGATTTAAGGGGAGTAATTGAAGGCATCCCTAGTCCTTCTTTAGGATAATCATATTCTGTACATCCACTAACACTTTGACCTTAAAATTACAAAAAAAAGCACATTTGTTTATTTTAATTGATACCATTACAAAAATGAAATATTATAAAAACAGTTTTAATAAAATGGCTTGGTACTGACTGCTTTTAGTTATCTGCATTTTCTCAATAAGTGTTGGAAATGAGTCGTCTGCAGCAAAATATCGATCCAACATTTTGCCAGATAGATCTAAACTATCTTTGGCTGATATTGATTGATTTATCATGGAAATGGAGTTATCCATGGATCTTGAAACATTCAATGTAGAATCCATCTTTAATCTAGGTTGTCATGTACCAATAATTATTTACTCAACAAAATATTAGAAATACCAATACTTAAATTCACAAATTTAGATCACTTACACTTCAGTTACAGCAGTCGCTTAATGCTTAATACCGATGAAGATATAAATATTGATTACTTCTGATTGAAATTAATTTAATGATTGAGAATTAATAGTATCTGATTTTTGTTACATCGTGGTATTAAATATTAACATTAACTAATAAACAAATAGACTTACGATTTAACGGGCTCCAGACAGTTCTTCCTCCGAGATAACATGCCGAGGTAATATCCTGGAAGAAACTAACAAACCAACAATTGACCAAGTGCACCAACATTGAAATTTAAAAGTCCCATTTTCCAAATTTATTTATTTTCGAATTAAAATTTTCTTTTTAAGTATTATATACCTATTACCATGAACTAAGATATACCTAAAAGTATATCTTAGTTCATGCCTATTACATCATTAAGCAATTCTTAATATTTAATGGTAAATCATTACATTAAAAAAAACAACATAGTTTGAGTCTGTGGGAGACCATACAAATCTGGAGTTTAAAATATGACAGTAGGAATCTTAAATACCAAATTACCAAAATTTGAAATCTGTAAACAAGATGTACACATAGATTTTGAACACAAGACCCTATCTTGTTTTGATTCCCTGGGTATAAGGTCTATCTTTTTTTTTTTTGGATTTAAATGATTTAATTACTTTAGTGCGACCCTTAGATCGTATGATCTTAGGTGCGACCGTACGTTCTATGGTGCAACTAGTGTTGTTCAGCCTGATTTACCATGCGTAGGTTTTATCCTTATCAGTTATTAAAATACCGCCAATACTAAACAGCGAATAGTTGTAGTTTACCCGTGATGTACAACTTACCTCCATAGCAGCTGGTATCAATTCGATACCGCCTGGCGCTCATTCAGCGTACCGGTGTACGGTTGATAACTCGCAAACTAAAGTTACAAGTTTACAACTCATCTCGCAAAGTGCAACTGCGATAAACGTAAATCGCCAACTCGCAAATCAGTGGTCAGTATTCACGTTGCTTCGCGACTCGGTGCTTTTGTCTAATGCCTATACTGTTCACGAACAAATAACGAAGCGAGATAATATTTAGGTCTACCGTTGTTTACATTATCGTTACATTTATAATAATTACCTATGCCGCTTTTGAAGTTATAAACTTACATATTTCGTCTCATAATATTACTGATAAAATTTCGATTCTTTGTTTGAAATGGCGTATTTTTCTTGATGTACCGTTATATTCGTAACAGTGTATAATATTATATTCGTTGTTGTAAAGAATTCTTGATTCATAATCATACCTCATGCTTTCACAGTTCCACGTGTTAATTTGATTTGTAAGTCAATGGACTTCGCCAAGCTGAACAAAGTGATGGGAAGCTGTATGCTATGAAACTTAAATTAATAGTTCCATAATTTTTCAATTTGCTTTTGTTTTGATGGTCACTGTAAGGACAGAGATTGAACAGTTACATATTTGATCATTTAAAAAATCTGTAAGTCTATAGACTATGTTTTAATGAATGTAATTTATGATATTACCAAATAAAATAGCATTAAATTAACTCTCCAATAGGCATTATACTGAAACTTTGCTTCATCATCTTTCAGGGATTACCACCCCTTTTTAAAAAAAAAGTAAATATCGGTTATCTACTCAATTTCCTGATGAACTCAATTATTTTGTTGCTATTACCACAGGTTAACGCTGAGTAATATTATTTTAAGACGTCGCTTTTAATTATTTGTATATTCTTTAAGTTTTGTGTTATGCATACCTATTTATATTATTTTGTTTTGCAGATTACAGGATTGTCTTAAAATAATATTACCCAGTGTTAACCTGTGTTAGTCGCAAAAACAAAATTACATAAAATTTTAGTTTACCAGAAAATTGTTAAGATAGTTGCAATAAACCATAAAATATTTTAATTAAATGCCTTATAAATAATGAATTTAGGTCACATTTGATTCGCGGTTTTTTCAGAGTGTTTTTACACCCAATATATTGGGTGTAAAATGTCTGAAATTGATAAAACGATTGTTGTGGGTCAAATGTCCTCATATGATATAAATGGTTGTGGAACTTGTTAAGTTTGGCTTTACCTTAAGACTAAATATTAAAACAAGGTATATACATACTTGGGTTATATTTTATATTCTTAAAAAATTATGTGTTATTATGATGCTCTTTTATCTTATTTTAATATATCATTGGTGATAAAAATGTCTTATGAAATAGATAAATCTCATATAATCATGGCAGTAGATTTAAATGAAGTCAAAATCAATGTAAGGAGCCTGTTAACCAGTTCGCAAAAACCACTCAGTATTTTACAGCTTCAAAAAGATTACCGCGAACAAGAAGGATGTAACTTACCTTATAGAAGTTTAGGCTTTAGTTCAGTCATTGAACTGCTTCAAAATATAACTGATGTTGTAATTGTAAGAAAAAAATAATTTTTTTTAATATATGTATTTTATAATTTTTTTGTTTATTGTGAAAGCTAAATACTAAATATTAACTAATGAATACCTTTTTCTTTTATGTTAGGTCCCTCCAAATCCAAATGAATCATCTATGTTATCTCTTGTCGTTGGTGATAAGACCAACCATTTAAGAATGCTTATTACTAAGCAAAGACCAAATAATAAAAGGAAGAAGGCAAAATCAAACACGAATAGTCAAAGAACACATAATAATTATAATGGAAAGAACAATTATTCTAAATGTAACCCTTACAATAAAATGATGCAGACTAATACCAACAATTATACAAACAACAAATCTCAAAATACTAGACGTGACTTTCATAGATCCAATAATTCTTCTATAAGCTATAATCAATTAAGCCAGTCATGTTCATCATTTAGTAAAAGTTATTCTGGTTTGAATGGAAATGGTTTTAACCAAAATGCAATTTCCAGTACTGGTTATGTGACAGATGAATTACGTTCTTATATAGAAAGATACATACTTGCAAAACAAACGGTAACTTTTTGGATTATAAACATAATTTGTTTCAACTGTCACTTGATTAAGAAACGGTCATTTATTAAATTATTATTGGTTGCTTAGTATACAACATGCCTACTAATAACCTTTTTTTCAGTTTTAACTTGAGTATACATCATACATTAAATAAATAAAAATTAAATATAATATGTTAGTGATTTACTAATTAAATAAAATCTATACTCTATTAAAGTTTAGAAATATTTTACTGTGTTCAACTTGTGTGCTTTCACTCATTCACTTCAGATGGTTGTCTCTGTGGGAGTAACCGACCGGTGTCACCTGATCTCATATCAAGAAATATATGTTTATTGACTTGAATATAGAGTATACGAGTTATGATGAGACATTATGACTTATAAGTTACTGCAGACATTTTTTTCTTGATTATTTTAATATATTATTATATGTTGGAAGTAGAAACTAACAACTAGTATTTGTTTGTAATAGTAGACACTTTGTATTTAAATACAGATTAAAGAATGCTAATCTTGCTTTCTATTAGGTTTAAAATTGTCACTATTGCATCTTAACAGTTAATTAATAAATTGAAATATATAATATATGCAAGAATAAATTAAGAAAATTATCTAATACATAAAAATTATAGTTAGTTACCTATTACCTTTAAACTATTTATAGATGATTTTATTTAAAGCACTTTATTTTGTATACTGTTAAATGTTTATGCTAACATTTTAAATCAATAGAAGAAATTGTTTTTAGTTCTATTCTTCAGACCTTATGTTAACTTATATCTTTTTTTTCAGCCAATAACTGTAGATGAATTAAAGAAAATAGTAAAAGATCATCCTGACTATTTGATTATGAATGTAAAGAGTATGCAAGATTTAAAAAATCGAGTGGGTGGTTTTTTAAATATAAATGATACAAGTGTTTCTTTAAAAAATGCTCATCATTTTAATACTAATATACCCATTATAGACCGCGATACAGGTAACTATTAACATTGGATATAAATATTATTGTTTAGTTTTATTTATAAATTATTTGATGAATGTAACAAATTTTGTGTTTGAAAAGCAATGTTTTAGATCATTCAGAAAATTAATTTAAATTTAAATTATTATTATTATTAGTATTAGTACAAATTAATTATATCAACATTTTATGTTTTAAATTAACTTGTAATAATAAAAACAATAGTTTAAGGGAATCTTTATGAATATTATGTGTAACTTATGATTTCAATTACAATTGATGCAGAAATGTGAAGTTTATTAATATTTTTAAATGATTTGGTCAAGACAATCAACATTAATTGTTGTGTGTAGTTGTATATAGATATAATTGTAAGGAAGAATTATTATAAAAACTTCCTACCTTAATCTTATAACTTTTATATTTTATTTCTTGTAAAATATTTATTGTATTAACAATATTTGTTAAGTCTCATCATTCAATATTATTTATGGTTATTTTAATCTTAAAATTCATATGATATACTCTGGGTTGGGCAAGATAAAAAGTATCATAATACATCAGTACTCCATATTTTATACTTCCAATTTATTGAATTTAATTAACAATAAGCTATATTTAAATACTTATAAAGTCATAAATATTAAATAATTCAAAGTCAATAGGCATTATAAATTTATAACTAATACATCACTATTTATAAATTACATCATTCAAATCATAAACTCATTACTCTTCATGTCATAAATGAATAATACATAATGTTGTACAATCAAAATCAAATTTCTGTGTATTATTCACTATTCAGTAAAATTGTTTATAATAATTGAATCTTGTTTCTTCTGGCATAATAAGATGCATTATACTGGTAAGATACTTGTTACTTTAAAATTTTTTGACAAGATACAATTGTAGTTTTTATACTGCCCAACCGTGGATGTATTATTATATATTATATAATATATTGTGAAGAATATTAATTCATTTTAATTTACAGATACACAAATTAAGCCTTCAAAACCATCTGATGCTAAAAATGTGATAAATTCAAGACTATATGAATGTAATGATACAAATATAGTGTCTGAATTGTATACGCGTTTAATAGATAATCAAGTTGAAGAAGATACACCTCATAGTCATAAAAATGTTAGTAATTATGAAATGAATAGTAAAAAAAATAGATCGATTGAAAATTCAACTGAATTTATAAACATGTGTAAAAATCAAAGTATGATGAGAACACTTCAAAGTGATTTCAATAGTGCAGATATAAACTCTGATATTGCTAAAACTAATTTAAGAAAAAATATTGAATATGTAAAAAACCAATCGGAAAGTAGAAAAAATAAAAATGCTGATTCAAGACTTTTCAATGAAAATAAATCTCAGTTGTGTTCTATTACTGTAAGTATGAAATATAAAATTTACATCACCATCAGTTTGTCCCAAAAAGAATATAGATACGATATAAAAAAACACATTTTTAATACCAATGACAAAATTATGGCTTTCTTCTCTTTATCAAAAGTATTTAATAATATTATTCAAACAAAAATAAATTAAATTGAGATATGAAATATTTTTTTTTCTTCGTGGACGGTTTTAAATTTAAAATATGAATTATCATATTACTAGTGTCTTGAAATACCCAAAAATACTATTATAAAATTAATCGGATGGGATAAGGGCATAGGGCATGACTAGATGAATTTACGTCATGACATACTGATAATTGCTTTTGAAAAAAAGAAGGAAAATAGTAGGTACAAATACTATTTTTTAAGTCGATGAATCTTTAATGTTTAGTAAAAAAAATGTACAACTGAGGATGATTATTGAGGGCTGATATTTCTACTAAAAACGTGGATGTAAACTAGGTGAGCGTTGAAGAGAAACCTGATTTTAGTAATCGAAATTATGTCAAAAAAGGTACTGGTTTATGAGATTTTTTATGTGTCAAAAAGGCAAACATTGTGTTATGGAGGCAAGAAGATACATTGTAGAAAAAGCTTAGGCAAACATTACATGGAATAATTAAAAATTAAATTGAAACTGTTACAGAAACTACACTCGCATAGTTTGCATGTAAGACATTAGACACTAAATGGGTAGATGTAAAATCACAAACCATTCCTAATTTTTCGTTGATCTCGCCAGTGGTGAGTAGTGCTCACACACAATGCATGGAAAGTTTATGGGGAGGTTTAAAACTTTGAATAGTAAAAAAAAATGCATGTTACATCACCATTATTGCTATCCTTGTATTTATGTATTGTTCAATTATCATAATTATTGTGTATCATTTAATCGATTATACTATATTTCTACTATAATTTAATTAACTATAAAAAAGTATGTGATATATTACATATGGGGTAGATAGCAAGTGTGCGTTAGACCGCACATTACATTAGAAACATGCAGTAAACCTCATACAACAAGAATTCTATACATTCTGTTAGGATTAATTTTAAACAAGAAACTAAGTTTTGAATTCATTAACTCAAAATATTTTCAAGTATTAATAATTCCATTAATATCTGGTATCTGCTATAATTTTCAACATTTCTTTTTAAGTCAGTGGCCCCTCTCCCAAAAATAGCTTTTATTAATTTAGATATCAGCCCTTTATAGGTTATTTAAAGATGATAGATTTGTTAGGTGGGTCTTAGCCCACCTCTCCAAAATCTTAACCATAGTTGTGTCTATGTTAAAAGTAAACATTTCTATCAATAATTTTGCTTAAATAAAACATTTTAACATTTTCAGATGAATGGTGATAATTTTTCAAACAATTCAAATTCATTTTTACATTCTACTCCAAAGAAAAATAATAATTGTAAGTATAGTTGTTTTATTAATTTATATAAATTCTTAAGTACCTATCTATTTTCATTCAATCAAACGATTTATTGAAGACCAAGTTGAATTTCTAGCAAGATAAAAAACGAAATAAGCAATTAAGGAAATTATTTTTTTAACTTTTTAAATAGAAAACTATTTTAGATATGGGATTTCATACTGTGGTATTCTGGCGTAATAGATCATCAAATTGATTGTCAATAGTTATTTATTTATTAATTATAAGTATTAAAAGCTTTCACTAATGATTTTGACATTATTTGCCAAAATTGTTGTGCTCTAGGTACTAATATTTTCATAATAACATTAAATGCATGTTTCTTGATGAATACTAATTGATTTAAATTATTTCAAAGTTAGTTTATTTGTTAGTTAATTAATTATATTAACTTAATCTTATTTTATATTACATATTACAAAACTGTGTTGTTACTGTGTGATATTTGTTACTGTACATATTTTGGAAAGTGTGAAAAATACTTATAAAGAGAACTTATACTTATTTTATATTTTTTTGGTGTATACTATTATTTAATATATTAATTTCCAGACATAGACAAAATAACATTGAATGGAAACCAATGTATTCCTGAATTAGTAAGGTTAAACATTGCGAGAATATTCAAGGAGTACTATAATGGTGTAAATATTGAGAATTTTAAGTTAATTTATACTGTAAGTTTGTACTATAATATTTCAATATTTTATCAGTTTGTACCATTTCAATATTCATTTGTGTTGGATTTTCAGAAACTGTACCATACTATTTTAAATCCAATTGATTTTGGTTTTACATCTATCAAACAAATGTTAAATGTATTTGAACAAATTATTGAAGTACGAAATAATGTATTGTACACAAAAAATGAGTTTAAATTGTATGCAAATATGGATTTAGAAAATAACAATGTAAATACACAAGTTTGGTTGAAATTTTAATCATTAAATCTTAGAATACATAAAAAAAACTGAACACAATATCCACTTATTTTATTATCTTTGTCTTACAAACATAAAACAGCAAATGTGCTTATCCCATTAAGCTAATTTTGCTGTAATACAAAGTAGATTGAACCTTTAATGACTAATGGCTTATAATAGGACCAATATACTCTATAAATGTACCTGAATTTATTATCTCAGTAAAATAAGACTTAACTTCTTTGATAGTATGTTTTTACTGGTACATTTACTGTATTATGTTTGTGTAAGACAGAAAAAAAAGGCGTGGGTGTTCTGCATATATCCACCTTTAACTAAATAAATTCATACTTTCAGAAATGTTTGCTCCAAAATATTGATTTAAGTTTTGAAACAATCTGTACAAACATAGATCAGCCAAAATTGTCTATTCACGACAATATAAAAATGCTGTTGGTTGAAACATATAATCCAAGTTTATTTTATTTACAATTGCAACATAGGATAGAGGAACTTGACCGTTTAACAAATGAAATGCAGTAAATATATTTTTTTTTAAACAATAGTAACAATTTTACTATTGTAAAACTACTAGTAAAACTACTACTTGTACTAATATATTTATCTTTTATTTTTTTTTGTAGAAATGTTTTTGACACTAAAAATACAAATTATTTAGTTAAATCAGAACAAATTTTACCAGGTCTATTTTATGCGACATCTTATACTTCATTTTCGAACCTTAAACAGTGGTATAGAGTTAAAGTTTTAAGAGAAGTTAATTCAACCACTGTTGAAGTAGGTGTTATTATAAAAAAAAATGTAACTATATGTTTACAATATTTAATTTATACATTATGTTTATAGGTAATTCATGCAGACTATGGAACAGTTGATAATATACCTAAGACTGAATTAAGATTTTTGAATTATAAATTTTGTAGTTTACCATGTCAAGCGATCCATTGTTGTTTGACTGGTTATAATGAACTTGATTCAATTGCACCAGAAGTTACTAAAGCATTTTTAAAAATCATTAATATTAATAAGCAGGTTTTGGTTATGGTTGATCATCATTTTATATTGGTAAGTTTTATAATTACAACAATACAACGCTAGCATAGGAGCAACTAGGGGGTATCAAAAAAAGTATTATTTTAAAAAACATTTTGTGAATGGTGCCCTTAAATTTGTTGTTAATCAGTTTTGACTTTTGTGGGCTGTAGCCTTTTTACGCGTTTGTCTTAATCTGGGCCTGAGTATATCATATAGATACAGTATTACTATACAAATTGAAGAGAAGAAATTTATCTAGGCCTATATGTGAGACAATTTTCAATATTTTATTTTAAATGTCCATTATTTAACTCTGAAACTTGTGATATTTTACCATTTGAGTTATTGAGTTTAGTAATTAAAATATTGAAAATTGACTCTTTTACTGACACAGTCACACAGATAATTTCTCTTCTAAAAAATGTGTTTTTATTCTAAAACCTCTTAATAAACCATAAAATTGGAAATACCAAAAAAATTTTCATAGAATTTTTCCATACTATTCATGCCCCTTAAAATAAATTTCAATTGACAAAATACATACAATAACCAAATGAGTAATCATTTAATATTAATCATATTCCTTTTTGTTTAGAGTAATCAGTGCCAAATTTTACATGTCACCTTGTTCCAAAATAAATCTAAAGATTCCAATAAACTAGAAAATATCAACAACGAGTTGTAAGTAACTATTTTTAAATTATAATATTGGTTACCTTAATATTTTAAATATACTACAAAAATGTAACCAATAGGAAATCGGGATAAAACAAATCATTCAAATTTTTTTTATTTAACTTTATAGTTTGTTTTATGATTCGTTATTTTTGTCTATATATAACATGTCGATTTCACAATAAGTCAGGCTAAATGACCCTTTATTCCAGAATGAAGTAACGGAGGTAGCGTGGCCGAGCGGTCTAAGGCGCTGGTTTAAGGCACCAGTCTCTTCGGAGGCGTGGGTTCGAATCCCACCGCTGCCACAAAATTTTTTTTTTCAATGGTCAAATGATGTTGCATTTTATTTTTATTTTTTTTTATAATCGTAACGAAACCCATTCTATGTTACTTGTATTTATCAAGCAGGGGTCGTCCTAACAATAATTAAGATATCAAAACAGTAAAAATGTACTTCTTTCTAATCCAATAAAATAATTTTAATTACATTCATTATTATAATCGTATAACTTTTCTCAGATAAAATAGTTTTTTTTTTAATTAATATATTCAGTATGCGTGTTTACAATATTTTTAACGTTGATCCTTGTACGCGGACATAAAATTATAGTCAAAACATTGGCCTCGTTAATATTATTGTATAGTTAAACTATAGTTAAGTTTTTAATAACGGATACACGGTGCATCTCGGTGCATGCACGACATTGAAGTCGGGTATGAGAATTTAGAAGGACTCGATGTCAAAAAAAAAACTCCCTTTAGCCCGAGAAATAAGGCCACAACATTTATTTCAGAAAATTAAATCGGTATTCGTAATTGAATGGTTTATAGATAATATTCCTTGATAGTCGTTTAAAAAAATGAAATACACTTAACGATCATCGGTCCAAAGCATTCAATAAACGATTAAAATAAAAAACGATATCGGTAAAAAAAAATTAAATATTAGTCAATATTTGTGCATTATCAGTATTGGAGACGTGTCTTGGTAATAATAATGTGTAACATATTAACGTAATTCCTCATAATCGGCCGCCTTAAGCCTTTATTAGTCTATATTTTTGTATTTTTGAAAAATAAAAGTATTTCTGAATAAGATCTAGTTTAAAATATTAATACCATTACATTTTTATAAAAAATCTATTATACTGTTTATATGTAGTGATTTTTATAAAAAAAATTGAAGAAAAAACCTTTATCAACAGATTTGACTTTTTTCAGAACTATATGGCATTTGAATCGTTGAGGAAATCGACTTCACAATCACTTTTATCAAACGAGACAGTTTACGATGCTACTGCAAGTTATCCAATTCTTCGCAGTTGTCTCGATAATTTTATTATTCAACTTATAAGTATAAGTTACAAGTAGGTATTTAATTTGTTTTATTTCTTTTTAGTGTATGTTTCATCATGCTCAACTATTTGTACATGTACTTTATTAGCTGATGAACTATTATTTTCTTTAAGTTTTTACTGAGGTAACGGTGGTCTTTCAGTTGACCAATGTTTGTTGCGGTCACATTTTTTAATGTAAATTATAACCACGCGTACACGTATTGAAAATATAAAAATAATATGGAACCCATTTCATACTTGTTAAAAAGATAAAAATAATTGTCGTAGGTTTCGCCCACCCATGTACTCTCGATAATGTACGCGTGCTTATAATAATCCACCCCTCTCCCACACTCTAAAATTAACCATTGTTTATACTGCCATTATTTCGTCGTCAACGCCGTGTATAACATGTATTTTATATGCGTGTACGATTTATTCGCAACGTAAATACAGCTATTGTTTGTTCGAGATTTATGTCTACGAAAAATAACACAATAACGTTCGCATGTTTTTTAAAAACAAAAACGGTTAATGTATTATAGCAGGATCATGTTTTCTTGCGCCAGTGTATATCCATACTATAATAGTATAAACCTGCCATATAACTGCCTCCATGTGCAATGTACGGGACCACCGGTATATTATATTATTCGCACTTGCCGTAGAACACAATAATATTATGCAGGTACCTGCTATTACGTGCGATTATGAATTATCGTATTTATAATTGTTTGGTTTGCGATTACAATAAATCGTACTCGCAAAATTTAATAAGCGTATCTATGTGTTTTCGTGTACCGGGACGACGTCATAAAACTACTAACGTTATATTATTATAAATTAAAATATCATTGTATCATAGTATTCACTACTAGAACAAGTACCCTTTATATTAACCTTATTATATTATTATATTTTTAATTGTTTACATAATTTGACACACAGGACTATGATGTTATTTAAATTTTTATTTCATGATCGTGTAAATCTATACTTTTATAATTATGTATTTTTTTTTTCTTAAATAAAATTGTTCTCAAATCATGGTGAGGTACAAAAATGCATGTTGTTTATTTTTCCTCATCGTATTTACCTACTGATAATGTGATAACCATTAGACAGTTGTGCGGTTATAACTTATAAGAGTTACAGAAACGGAACTCCGAATAAATTAACCACAACGATGTCTCCGAGGGCCATTCTAGTTTCTCAATTGTATAAAGTGTTTATACACATAATTTTTAAAAAAATCACCGATTTGCCATCTTCGAGTTTCATTGCTGTTTTTATGATTATTATACGGGTGCTTCAGCTCCGTCGTTTCTGATCGGTCCGATCGTTTGAGACAGATTTTCGAAGAATACCTTTGTCCCGTGGTACATATAAAGATCTCTTTATATCCATATATCCCTTGGTATGTAATGATTTTAATGGACATATTCATTATGTTCATATTTATATACACATACCGTTTTGTGTACAACATTTTGTCTCCAGGAAGTAGAGTGATATGACAACTATTATATTCTCTCATAGATATGCCACTGCAGGTCAGACCTGAGATCATTTTTTGAGTTACTGTTTTTTTATTATTTTGAATTGCAAACATGTTATTACTAATGTACCTATTATTTATTGTATATAGGTAGTGTATATCGTTATATGTAATTATAAAATTTATAATTTGTTTTGCTAAATAAATTATATATTATTATTATTATTATTATTATTACTAGGTATGTGCGCGTAATTATTATTGTATGTTAGTATATCGCTTTTGGTGTGCGTATCAATACTTTAAGGACTAATTATATTGTTGGTCGCCACACAATTAACATAATCTGAAGAAAAAACACTAACGGGAAACCTAAAATGTATTTCTTTTGGTCATAGGTTTATTAAATATGTACAAAAAATATCTAACTAAATTATTGAGCTATTCTATTGGTAATCTGTCTGAAAAAAAAAACAAACACTCGTCGTTATAAAACCAATACATTTCATCGTTCGCTCAGAATCTAAAAGCTTTCTCCTGAAATTATAAGACGGAGCTTACTGTGCAGCTATAGTATAGTAAAAATCGAAACACTGCAAATCTTCGTTAAAATATTATATAATATGCTACAATAACTACGCATATAATGCATCGATAATAATTATTAATGAATAATGGTTTTTGGAAAAACGAACGAGCCCAAAATCCAGCTAACACTGGTTATTCTATTTATGATGACCGCCGAACTCGCTGGCATGTAATAAACGTCGCCGGGGAAATGTTTGAATTTTTCGAATAAGCTTCCGAATCGCAATTAAACCTAACCGTCATATTTTAGAGTTTGACCAAACCACACATCGAAAAAAATGTCCACCGTTCACGATATAATCGTTGTGACCTTAGAATCAAACGTTTTGAGCTTCGCGGATAATAAGATGACGATTATCGAATAGGTTAATATTCCATCGGCCCGATGAGAAACCATTCATTCCAAACGACGAAGATGAAGACCACGTGATCGGCGTCATCGTGACGGATATCGAAGACGCGGTGCGCAGCGTGCTGCTGGAGGGTGCGGCCGACACCAAATCAGTACTGGAGTCCTCCGGGACGTCTGGGAACACCGGACAGGGCGGCGTGGTCGACGAGGAAGCAGGCATGGCTGAGGGAAAACAAGAAGTGAGGGAAGATGTGGAACTGCAGGACATGCTGAAGGAACCGGCGGCAACCCTAGTAACCGGGCAAACTTCGCGCGGTCGGCCGAGGCGCACCTTCGCTGTCGCGTGCAGAGGCGTGAAGCGCCTGTTACTGTGCGGCTGCTAGAACTTGCTGCCGCGAAGGGAATGAGATCCGCAGTTTCCTACTCCCTCCCGCTCTACAGCTGAAGAACATCAAGACAAGACCTCGCGGATGCGGAGGCGGTGGGGAGTGGCACGTGAAAGAGCACTTCACTGTGTAAGCCGCGCGATAAGCCACCGAAATACGTTCTCCGACCTCCCGCGGTGCGACGGGAACACAGTTGACAGCGTCGCGCGCTCTCGCGGCGTTCGGCATGCCGAGACCGTCAGGCGGCTAGGCCCGGCTGCTTCAGACGACGGAACAGCGGAAGACAACGTTAGAGAGAAGACAAACGTTTGACAACGACGCCTCCCCGAGACGGCACCACGACGATGACTGCGACTGCGTGCACGACGGCTGCACTGGGGACCGAAAAACACGACGGGGGAGCGATAGATAGCTAAGCTAGGAACAAGGACGCCAGCACCGCCGGACCAGGGAAAACCGACCGGGGTACGGAGGTGCATGACTCCTGGACGGCCACAGGGAACAAACCCCGAAGTATCAGTATCCCGATTTATCGTCCACTGGTAATCCTATACACCGGTCGCCGTCGATTCCGCAGCACCAATAGCTGTGTTAGCTCTGTCAGTGTTCTTTGGTCATACCGTCACCGTCGCCACATCAGTCATCGTCTTCAGCACTAGCTCGCATCATCGATGCGCCCAACATCGCGCGCTATCCGCTCATCATCAACCGTCTCGTCGCTCCAGCGGCCGCTGCGGTCCGCTTTTGTCCGCCTTCGTGATAGTCGTCGGCCGCGAGCCTAACGGTTGACTGCACTCGTCCACCCACGGGTTCGGCCGTGAGAAAGTATGGAGGTGGCCAGTAACCTATGCTTAACGCACACACCTCGCCTTCACGTACCACTCCCTCCTGCTATTTATGAATTGTCTGGTGTATTTTTCGTTATTTTTACTATAGCTGTTATATTATTTTGTATCTTTTTCATTATTAAAAATTGCTGGGCTGCTTTGAGCCATATTTTTTGTTCAACGATTTTTGTTCTAAACTGTTTAAAGTCTTTTGACATAATATTTTGATTATTTACGGCTATTAAATGTTTAAAAATTGTTCTTGTATATTATGTGTATTAGCACTGAAAATGCATAATAGTTATTATATTTAATGAAATTTAATACATTTTTATTTTATTTTTGTGAACACTTTTTATACACCGAATAAAAGAAAAATTGTTCACAAAAACAAAATATTGTTTCTTTTTATACTAAGAGTGTATTTTTATTTATAATTATTTCAACAGAATTATGAACCCCACCGACAATAATGCTTGTATGGTGAAACAAAAAAAAGCAATCTTATATTTGAATAAATGTAACTAAAATTGAAATACTGTTTTGTATGAATTTGTATTTGAAAATTAAATATAGTGGTATACCTTTATATATTGTTTCTAGTTAGAAGTAAAATAATTGTATAATATTACAAGTTGATCCCGTGCACTTTGTTGCCCGTTAAAAATGCCAACTCTATATGAGACTCGATGGTGATAATGCGAGCAGTATATTATGCCTACCTCCTGTAGATTGCTGACCCCGCTTGATGAAATAATATGTTTTATTTTAATTTTGATTGTGGACACACCGATGAGCGGCTAAAAGTGCAACACAGCCACCTTGGTAAGCAATGTGCGAAAATCAACTGTATGCATGCTTTTACCTGATCTGCCCGATGAACCACTGCGGGCAACCAATAAACAAAAATAAATATCAATTTCTACTAAATACTTTTATATTCCTCTTATAACCAATAGCAACCATATACAAACAAATATTTCCTTCGTAAATCTTAAAATCCCTGTTTGAGCAACTCCCCGAGTCGGACCTATCGGGTCCAATTGTGAATCTAAACCATCCGGGGTGTCACCCAAACGCATACAAAAAAATTCATTAAAATCGGTCCAGCCATTTAGGAGGAATTCAGTGACATTCACACGTACTGTAGAATTAAGATATTTGGCAATGTTATTTTCCTAATATAAAAGTGGAAGGGAAAAACTATTTTGATTATTTTCGTCGAAGCCTATAATATAATATTAGTTTATTATTCTGACTTAAGACTTGAATTGAGTATTTGAATACCATACAAATTAACGGCTACGGAATACGAATTTTTTATACATTATATGTCTGTATATATCTTATATGTCAACGTTGTTAACTTTTATACTCTCTAACATTCAAAATTATTTTGACTCCTAGGAGCTATTTATGAGCATGAGATGTTCTTCAATTTTTTTCATTTGTCGATAAAGATGGTTTTTGGTCGAAAAGTTAGATTCCTCATAAGTTATTATTAGTGTAATTAAAAGGAGCGTAAATTCACTACAATTTGTATGAGTGTTCTAGTTAGAATACCGACAAAAATGTGCAAAATTATTTTTAGTTGGTAATTCATAAGAAAATGTATTTTAATAACTTATACTTGAAAAAAAATGTTAACTGAAAGGTAACATTATTTTATTATGTATAGTTGTTGAAGGTTCAAATTGTTACGAAATTTTCAATTGTGTTATAGATTAAAAAAAATTATTCTTAGGACAAAATTCTACATAGTAGGTATATTTTAAATTTTACCTGTACTCAATGACATTTTAAAAATAGCAGTTATTTTTACTCTTTAACCCCCCTCCCCCAAGTACCAACTAGTTCTTACTAGAAAATATGCTGATGTAAAAATTGAATCATTTTACACATTAAGAAAAAATAGTTGTTTCAAAATCAATTTTTACCAATTTTTACCAAATTGATATAACCAATGGTGTATTGGTAAATATATTAATGGGTATACGCACTAAAGAAATTTGTAGAAAAATTTTTATCTCTACGCTTGGAAAAACTAAACAGTTTTTAAATCTTTTTACTATCAAAAAATTCATTTTGATAAAAAAAACTTTAACTTACAATATGCATTATATTTTTATATTATAATTTATTATACATAATTATATTACCTATAGGTACAGTATACGGGCATACGGCTATACTGAATAGTGAATAAAATAATATTATAGATATATTACCTATTAACGTATTGGCTTTTACTTATATATATATAGTTATATCATATGTTTTTTTCATTAAAATGTATAACAGATAACATTATACCTACTGACCTATTACATTATTCTTATTAGGATTTAGTAAACCATACTATACATTGATACCAAAAGCCAAATAGAATTTAACTGAGCATACTATTATTAATTTTTTAATATCTCACATTTTTATTTTTTGATGTATTCGTTACATCATTTATCTTTGCTTTCTTCGGTGTGGAGCAAAAAATTTGTTATTCTTGGGGTGATTTTCGATTCCTTTCGTTTATTGGAACTCATCTTAATTCAAATAATAAAAAATAATAAATAATATAAGTGTTTAAACATTAACAAACTACATGTGTGTAATTATTGCAAGCTATTGCCAATGATGTTATCACAAAATAATGACCACTCAGTTTTCAAAATGTAAGTAAATTAGGACTTGGGAGTAAGTAATAACGAATACGGAATAAGTAATAAAGATTTTCAAAATTAAAACGAACACTAGTGGTCAAGGTACACATTACCTATGGGTTATACATTTTACACACTTGTAGTCTCTTAAGTTTAATACTTCAATTTTAGAAAATAACACTTACTTTTTACACAACCCTCAACAGTGAGCAGTCGGTCCTTATTGTCAAACGATATTACGATAAGCCGTAAACTCGTACGGCAAAATTCCAGAGGGAAAATACCCATTATTGCAATGACAATAATTTATACATAAATCTTTGAAAAATAAATCATTCAAATGGCCCATGTCTGATTATCACTTAATAGCGTCAATGGTTACCAAAATGCAAATTAAAAATGCATTACACAGCGTATACTATTATCTTTAATAGTCAACAGATTCATTAAAACATCATAACAAGTTCTTCTTATGAACTATTAAATAAGTTTTATTTGGCTTTCAAGTTATTTTAGGAGCGTATACCCATAAAATGATCATTTACATTTGTTATACGCCGAAAATCGAAAATCGGCTGACGAGCATACGGCGTATACCCGGGTATACGGACCATTATACCGTATAACAGGGATTCTCAAACTCCTATAAACACTTTACCCCTTTTTATCAATACATTTTTTTAAGTACCCCCTTCTCAGTTACTAGATTAAAATATATATAAAAAAATTTAAAGACTTTTAAAGAATTTTTTCCTTGTTGGTTTGTTGTTGGCCAGACTCGTACCCCTTAAAACATTTCGAGTACCCCCAAGGGGTACGCGTACCACAGTTTGAGAATCCCTGCCGTATAACATTCAATGTGAAAAACAGGGGAACTCCATGGCTGCACTTCTAGGTGTCGTAAATGAGTTACTATAGGGTAAAAAAAAAAATGTCCGCTTTAGAATAAAAACCCGTTTTTTCTTTACAAAACTAAAAATTTAGAAAAAATTAAATTTTTTCAATGTACCTAATATTGTTTTGTAACAAGTTCAAATAGCGGAAAAAGAAATACGTTTACTTCACACTTATCGAGACAATGACAGTTTTCTGTGGATAAAGAATCGTCCAGTTACTGTAAAATATGGGCAAAGGTGCGTGTGCCGAATATACTCGAATTCGGAATATGGGCACAAGTGGCAAGTATATAATATATAATTAAATACGTTTGTATAATAATATATCCGGTTATCCGTTTAAAACGTACCTACTACCTAGTCAGTATATTTTGGTTTTCGACTGTAGGTATATTATAGGTATTCGTTGTTTATTATTATCATTGTGGTCGTTCGTTTTCTAGCCGTGCCGTACCCATCTTTTGCATACACATACCTAATAATAATAATAATAATTAATAATTGCGTCCGCGCGAACATAATTTTATGCGATGCCGGTACCTGCCTAAACAATAATAATTATGACCAACGCGTCTGGGACGGTTTTCCTATATTGTTGCACGCGTAAAATAGTATAATATTATGCGTTCGCCATTCGCGCATTTATCATAATATTTTTATAGTTGTGCGTACACACAATAATATACATAGGTATACTATAATAACATACGAACATTATTAGAACCTATACCGGCTATACCTCATCTCCACCGGTCGGGCGTGTGTGTCATATTATAATGTTAGGTCCGCCATTTGACGCACCTCCTCTCCTTCAATCTGCGAGTGAATTTCGTTATACGGGACTTATCCACCGAGCAAGATTGCTTATTATTTTATTTTTCGGCTGGCGAATTTGACGTGCACACCTATCTTCCTAATTGAGGGGGCGTCGTGTGTGCGAGTGAATAAAATTATAATAAATTACATACGCGATTTCATTTCGTTTTCCCGTCATTGAATTCAGCGTTCAGACCGATCGAGTGCCGAAAAAGTACAACCGACGTACAACGTTTTTCTTTCCACACTTTACCTATAATTTATATTGCCGTGGGCAGGCGGGTATAGGCAGGAATAGGAATAGGTTAGGTTAGGTATTCCAGTATTGGAATGATACTAATAAATGGTCATAAATATTACATCAAACGAACAATATGATTACTTTATCTCATGTTGCCGCCAAAACGTCAACAAAACGTGTGGAGAAAATATTTTTATCACGCTTGGCAGTGATAACAAAATCATACCTAACACAGACATATGGATTAATTATTCTATATATATCTGTGATACCAATGCCAAAAAGTTTGACCTGATGGCAACTATTAAATTGTTTATACACACTATAGCTTATTTTGCCCCATGCGACATTATAATCCAGATTAGGCTAGTAAATTATAATTGTGATTATATTCATTTAATTTATTTGTTGATTTAGATGATTGAAATCTGTAAGAAATATTAATGTATTTTGTCGAGTAGAGTGGATACTTATAACTTTAAAACCCAATCAGTATATTTTTTAGCCCATTTTTAGTTTCAATAGGCTTAGGTATGCCATGGTATTATGCCCCAGTAGTTCAGTTCCAAAATGTAGTAAGGTAGGTACTGTTATATCCCAATTCGTACTGTTTTATACATCATCAAAGCAGAAATGATGACGTGATGTATTTAGATATAATGTGTGTTTATTTAACATATTATATTTAATACAATTATACAAAAGTTATAAATAGACTGATGAGCATTGTTACGACCGGACTCTAGCTGAAATTGATAGCTATTACTGTAAGTAGTTATACGACCTGCCTCCAAGTGTTTGTGTATCCTTAACCGTCCGATGAGCTCTTGTCATGGTCTGCCTTATTTGTGCTCTTAAGTGTGCAGGTGGTCGTGACTCTCCGGTACGAGACGGAATTCGGGTCTCTCACATCATAATTTAGCATTCTGATCGATTCGCATCCTTTCTAGCGGATGTCGATGACTTTTTCCGACAACTGAGAAGAGACGGGTGACAACACCTTTATACTTTTATAGGTTGATTATTTTAATGCTGTGTTCACTAAGCTCTTGCAATGATCTTGCAATGCTTTTTGATAGTAATAATTGCTTAATTAATTATGTCGTTGCACTATACGAAACGTTTACTATTTTATATGAATCTATAGGAAAAATATGTCAAGTAAAAACGACACAGTAAAATACGACAAGGTAAAACGTCAAATTAATTTTTATCTAAAATTCAAAAGCTTAGATAGTTATTTTTTATAGCTTTCTATATTTTCTGTTTTCTATAATATGTTAAAAAAAAGTGGTAAAAAACATCAACTAAAATATCAAACGCTTAGGGTTGACCCAAAATATGTGGAAGTTGCAGTTTATTGGAATAACCTTCCTACCGTTATCCAATGTCATACATTTTAAACCTTTATTATATCCATTAGGTTATAAGGTTTTACGTATATTGGTCTTCTAAATTTGGCCTATATATATATATGTTTGTTCTATATTTTATCTACGGCACTTATTTGGTGTGGGTTCGATAAGACGATATGGGCCTGCAATAATTGTTGTTACCTATAGTGGCAATTATGTCAGGAAAATAACTTAAAATAATATTAGTACTTTGAACTATATATATTACTTAAGCCATAACTTTGTCATTTTTTTCCATGTCGTTTTTTACCAATTACGACCGAGTTCCAAATAGGCATTTTGAAATTTGATGTTGAAATAATTCATGTGATTGTGTTTTTAGCAAGTTAAGTGCTATTTTTATATTTTTTGGGCAACCATTAAAATGTTTCCACTGTTCAGTCCGTCCCTTAGTCCCTGTATTAGGGAACCGTTGAGGTTGTAGACCTAATAAAACTGAAGTCTTCACCTACATTACAAAGTGATCCACATTTGAACCATGGCTATACTGGTCATGTTCTCGATCAGCTCTTAAGATATTAAAGTACAGGTTTTCTTGTACACTTAAATACATTTAAAATACCAGGTATATTTTGAAAAAATATATGAATACTTACTATATTTTTAACTTAGGATAGAAGAATTAGCAAGCAAAATTAATCTTTTCTTGGACATTTGGCGTAATCGTAAACACTGCATTGTATTGAATAACGAAATCCTTTTTATTTGTGAGCATTTCAAGTCCAATTGAATAGAGTAAAGAGATAAATCATATTAGAGATGTATAGGTATTAGCTATTAGGTACCCTCAAATTTGTGGTACACGTGATCTATCTGCGGTGCGGTGCATTGAAAGGGGCACATAAATAGTCAGAAGCCACCAGGACAACTTAAAATGTGTAATAATAATTAAAATTTATTGTTAAGACAAGTATTAATTAATCGGTATAGTAATTTGTATATGTTCCCAATGTAAATTAAGTTAAAGTGTAAACTGTAAAGTGTGTTAATTATGTTAATTCAATTCAGCCAATTACCATATTGTGTCCATATGGTCGCCGATACTTAACTTAATACAACAATTTAAAATATAAGTAATAATAGTAGTAAATACTGACCTATCACTTACGACCTACATATATCAAATAATAAATGCTACTTAGAACTTACCATACCCACTGCAGGCTACTGTAAAACTGCTCCTTACTGAACTATCTACCACAATATAATATTTGTATTATAAATTGTTTATAATATCCGAAATGATTATATGCATAATCGTGTGCATATTATATAGTTATATGTATAAATCTATCATCTATCGTGCTTTATACAGCGAAATATTACACGCCCTTAGGTTTGGTCTTAACAAATATTTATGTAGGTACTAACTACTAAGTACTTTATAATTTAATTCTATTATACACCAGTGAATAATTGTGTACGGGTACATTCATAAATTTTGCTTAGTTAAAAAAAGTTAATCGAAAATTAAAACAACAACGAACAAAGCATCGCGAAAAGTTAGAATTATACTTTTTAATCGTGTGCAAATTATTAAATTTGTAATTATGGTACTGTCAGGTTTATTTACATTTTATAATAACCTGCTTGTGGATAAATCATATTTTGAATTGCCTCGAGTGATGCAAAATCCTTTTAACTATCGAATTCGTCGCGAATGAATAATTTAACAATTTAATAATAACTATTTTAATAATACAATGGTATAAATAAATTATCACTGAATTTTTAAGCATTGGACCTCGAGACATCTACTTTTGGTGTATCATAATTTGAATTTAATTAATTGCTAAACACATTAAACATAAAGCACTTACATACAGCACGATAACGAATTATTAATGAGAAACTGGTTTACGCTGTCACGCAAATATTGGGTATTTAGCAATCGCAATATTAGGTATATTGTTACAAACGAGAAATGTGGTTAAAATGTATTATAATATAGTCAGGTTTTAGTTTTCAATTCCTATAGTATTTGGCACTTGCATTTTGAAGGCGAATGCCTACTTACTGTAATTAATTGTTTATAGGATTAGTAATCATGGGACGGATCGTCGGGCAGGTATAATAGCAACGACTGTTACAACAAATTATCAAACTATTATTGCTGTAGGTCTCGCCCACCATTGTCTTTATCAATATACAATAATAGATTCAAGATTGTTGATACTTGATGGGCTTAAAGCCTTAAACCAACGGGTATTATGCATGGACAGATTTTCGCATCACTATACTTGTTTATGTAGACACCTGCATGTACCCATATAATAAAATGGATGTGTGTATGGTTGCAGTTATGAAGCGTCACAGGAGACATCTACCCACTTACGGGAAAATAATTATTTTAAATCTAATTAAGTATTTACTTTACAAATTTGAATATCATAATAATAATACATATAAGTAATATATTTTAATTTTTGTCAGTTGTACTTACCATTACCTATAATAGGTGTTCTTAGAATAGATATTTGTGGCACTTGAGCTGGCGGTGCCGGGTCATAACAGTTAACACCCAAACACAGTAAAAAACTAAATATGAGCTGGAGTATGTACAACCCCGATCTTACGATCGATAACTTATTTTTGGCGTAATATTATCTAAATATTATAATATTGTAATTTGTCACTATGCTGAAGATCTAATTAATGATATTTGAATGATGGAATATTTAAATATACTCATACCCACAAAAAAAAAAAACAACAATGAAATAAAAGAACATTTTAAAATTAATTTGAAAAAGTTGTTACGATTTTAAATTATTATATTTTGATTTTGCTTTTTCATTTTTTAAAGTTATATTGTTATAGTAAAGATAAAATAAAATAATGAGAGGGCTTGAGGGTGATTTTATTTTCAACGTCTCCCCGACCAAAGACCAGTGGCGTATTTAGGAATTTAACATGGGGAGGGTACAGATAACTTTCAGAACAAAGATCTGTGGGGGGGGGGGGCTTTGCCACCCACAACTTCAAATTTCTTTTTATTAAATAAATATAACATGTTCAATTTTAAAGTCTATGTAATATTTTTGAGTGTTTTATTATATAATATATATATTTGTATCATAAACTTTGTAATAATAATAAAACTATGATGAACTAACTTACTAACTAAATATGTAATTAGTTCACTAGTTAACTAATAAATTGCTGACATAGGTATAGGTACCTAGTTAGTTCACGATTACAACAATTTAAAATTTATATTTAAGTGCTAAAAAAAATCCATGAGAACTGAAGACTTTTCACTATGTATTGTGAGATTAGAGAACAATATCTAATTGCCTAGGACTTGGAGCCATATTATTATTAATTGCACTTACATTGAGAGATGTATCCCGATGAATTATAGATATCAATGGCAGGCAGTTTAGCTTATCCTAAATATAAAACAGATTTAAAATATACTGTATAGCTCGGTTATAACTTTTATAATAAATATGTCCTAAATAACTTCATTCATAGTAAGTTGATCTGAGATAAGTTTTCAACCTTTTTAAGGTTGAAAAATATACTTTGGGAGTAGCTGTAGATACTGGCATTGTAAATTGACGACAAAAAAAATCACGATATTAATTTAACATTTTGTCAATTAAAGCGAAGAAAATTTTTTACAAAATCCTTCATATCGTATGGTAAATTTTTTTTTTAATCATGTAAAAACACGAAATTTAACATGTATAAGATACGAGTCAATGGGAGGGGTCCAAACCCCATGGACCCCCCCCCCCCCATAAATACGCCACTGCCAAAGACTAACGCTTGTTATAACGTAGAAATAAGATGAATATAAAAAAGACTCCATGTCATTTGTCAATAGTTATATTCAAATCGGATGTTAAAGTTAAAAACCTCTAAGATCCTCCACACGTATGAGTTGAATATGCTAGAGCAGCTGTTCTCAAACTTTTTTTTTCGCGTACCACTTAAGTATATTATCAATTAGTTGCGTATCACTGAAGATTAAAAATAGAAAGATACAAGCTTTAGCTTTACATAGTTGAATACATTTATTTTAAATAAAAATTCAGTAAAATACTACAATATAATTATTATTTATTTATTAATACAAATTTATTAGTGTTCAAAAATGAAGGTATGAATTAAATAACAAATTTTCAATGAGAATCGTGGATTTGTAGATTTGATATTTGCTATGAAATATCTGGTTCAGTGTTACTTAAGGCATTGCGTGTACGGCGTACTAACATGCAGTCTTTCGCGTACCACAGTTTGAGAACCGCTGTGCTAGAGAATAATACCAGATGAAAATATTAAAATCATGCTATTGCCTTCTCTCGGGTGTTCGGAGGGCTCTCGAGATCGTGTATTCGAGAATTCGAGCAAATACACCTTACATTATAATAGTATTATATTCAATATGTATTAATGTAGGTACCGTACGCAATCAATACAAAATATTATATTAGATGCCTTATCTGACTTTCTGTTATTTATAGGTTATGGTGTAGAAGTTTTAGGTGATACAAAGTAATATTATACTCAAAATACACTGATTATTGCTCGTCACTAAGAGTCCAGTTGTCAATCACAGGATTCGGTATTGGGATATTGTTACTGAGATGACTGGCGATCATGCACTAGTTAAAGGTATGAAACAGATCAGAGAGAGGCAGGTGGCTTTATCAAAAGGTCTTTGTGCATCTGGGAACTAGATTTCTCCTCGGTGGCAAAGACCTTTTTCAAACATATCTTTTCTCTGGCGAAATATAAGAAAGCCACATGCCCTACCTTTTACCAGTTCAAGTACCTGCTTCTTGCTGATTTGAGATTTCTTAATTTGTGATCGTATAATATAGATCGTCTCTTTCTGTCTGCGACAATGGTTTTATTGAGGTATGTCCAATATATACGTCGACAGTCTGACCGTTATTTATTAGTTGGTCACATTTTAGTTTTGTTATAATGATGTGTGAGCATGCATCATTACACGCCTCACTAGAGATAGGTAGGTTACCTACTATTATTTTGGAAGTCATGTGATCAATAAATTCAAGATCTTGTTTAAAATATGGAATTGCATTTTTATTACGTAGGTATACCTGCGTTTCATGTGTTTCACATTATTAAACTAAGCCATAGTTTTTTAAACATTATTTCACCATAACGATAAATAGCATTTTACGTTTTGCTGCAGTGTAAATCAAATAATATATACCTGTATCATATAATAATTATTCGTTATTTAATATTTATTATGTCTCGATGTGAAAATGTTTTACCTTTTAAGCATTCATAATAATATTTACATTCACATATCTAAATATGTAATATGTATGTTGTTTTTATGTTTTAAAAATGTACGTCCTAGCAAAACGATTGTTTAAACATTCGTCACAACTCGTAGACCGTGGTGTGTTAACTGTTAAGTTATGTTTATATATATAATACAGCACATAGTTATACATATATATAATAAGCAACAAAAATATAGACATAATAAATTGGACTTTAATTTCAATCATAATTACAGTATTTAAACTAGTACCTGCAGAAGTAATATATAATAATATCAATACGTCATGCAAATAAAACGTTTTGTTTTATATTTACCATAACAACATTTATTTATATGATAAAATATGTGTCAGTTGTTCGAAATGACTCACAAAAATTACAATCTTGAGGCGCATTGTTATCAATATGGATAATAATTAATGAAATGTAGAAGTTGGTTGTAACTTGTAAGTCATACACGATACACTAGATAATACTTATGTTATATTTTAAAGCGTTTATAAACAAAGCGTTTCAGATTATATGGAACAAGATAAAAATATACACGGAGGTGTGAAAATATTATGAACTATTTGGAGTTCGCACTATTATACGTATCATGAACTCATCTAACACACAATGTCTTAATAACATTTATTATTTTATTATTTTATAATAACTCGTAATTTGCTAGCCTCAGCACCATTACGGAATGCGTTAGTAGATTAAAATTACAGTTAAATCAGCCAAGTCCATTCATAAATCATATTATCTTGAAAATAAACTCTAGGTATATATTGTATATACTAACATTACGTTTTTTCGTTACTTTTCAAACAGTTATGAATACAGTAGAACACAACCAAATTTGACATGATTGGGCGTGGTCATGTGAAATTAAAGTTTTATTTTTTTTTTAATTTGAATGGAGAAATAAGAAGTTAATTTATATAATATGCTTAAATAATTTCCATCAATAGCTAATAAATAATAATAGAGTTAATGATGTTAAATACATAGGCGGAGATCTTGTGAAATATTGAGGGGGCTCAAATATTTGATGAAAGACCCGTTTGCTATTGCCCCCACACCCCCAACAAATTAATTATTACATTAAATCACTCATAAAAAATTATTCTCGTTGACTCGTTATCATAACAACTTTAATAATTACAAACATAAAAAAGAATAATTAATAAAAGATTTAAATTACAATTTTCAAACATATTTGAACTAAATTATTTATTAAAAATCTAAATCACAATCTCAAAAGAAAAGTATTCCCGAGAACATCAAACAATAAGCAAAATATAATTTAGTATAAAATGGTCAATATGGTTACGGTATAACGGTATACGAATACAAATGTACGATACCCATTACCATAGATATAATCTATATTATGTTTGAGTCCCTCAAAAGTTGTTGAGTTGAGTCCTTTCATCTTACTAATTTTTTTTCAACTAATCATTTTTTGTCACACTGTCCATGATTGTGTTAATTGCAATCTGGTAAAATTACAATATCTGGGGATAATTAAAAAAATATATACTTACATGAGTTTTTACAACAAGTCCACCGACTTCGTCTTTCAACATTTAACAGCATTAAATATTCAAACCTATATTTATAAAAATCGTTTTTTCTTATTTTTTACTCGACATTAACTTCGTGATTTAGAGCTCAAAATTTGTGTGTCAAGAAGTATTCAACACGACGTTGGAAATGTAACTAGATACACCAAAAAAACGACTATATACCACTGAAACAAATAACGATACATATTTTATCACCAGTCGCACAAAAAGTAATAAAGAAAACATACCGGACTCAATTCACACACTTAAAGTCCTGGGACTCAATTCAAATGCTATCCGGTAATCGGTATACCTACCTAGTGTATTATACATTATTCAGATCATATTTGATCAAAATCTACCATCGAATTTAGTGTATTGCCTATTAATAACAATCAATGGAAAAACGATCGTATTTGAGGATTTTACCTAACATAATAATATTGTATATTATATTATTATATGTACACTTACGGTCCCATATAATGTACTCACATATGTATAATACCAGCCTGAATAATGTAAGGATCACTGCGCATTAGTAGTACCCATTTGTAAAGCCCAATTTTTCAGCATTTTGTAAATAACCAGCTGAGGTTCTAAAATTAACCTAGGACGTGCAATTATAACACATATATATATATATATATATATACAATAGGTATACATAATCGTGTGTAATATGTATGTGATGAACCATAAATGCATATAAAAACTAAAAAGATAATAAATGATTCATCGATATGACGATAATTGTTACATATGATATATGTATCAGGCACGTAAAGGGAAGGGGGTTATTTTTTCTATTAAGAGTGTTCTTAAGTAAAAAAATTAAGTTTTTTATTGCTAATCTAAAATTAATATTGTAAAACAAATTGTGTAGCCAAACATATTATTATATCCTAACCTATAATATACATACATTAAAAATGAGAAATTAGTTTTTCTCTAATATTTATCTCAAAAACTACTGGACTAATTTTCATGAAAGTAACATTAATAGATTTCTTGAACCTTGGAGTGTGGGGTTCACCCCCTCAAACTTTTACGTTGGCTCACAATTGAATTTAATTTTGGCTGACTAAAATCGAACTTTTTTTTGCTTATATAATATTATAGTGTTGCCATTGGTTATAGAAATAAAATTTAAAAATCAATTTGTATAGACTAGGCAGATCCACCGTGCGTCGCTATGGTTTTTTTTAAAAATAAATGAATATAATATTTAATTCGTTGTTTGTTATTCAAATGTCCTTGGGTTTGCAGTTTATTGCCTCAAAAAATACTCGACCGATTTTGACAGAGTTTCATACTATCACAGATTGTTCAGTTCACAGGTATCATTAAAGTTTATAAGAGTAGTTTGAACCACAATTAAAAGTATATCAAGTGCTATATTGAATCCCATCTCGGTCGAATTAGTTCGCAAAGCAATATAGGTACACTAATATGTGGCCGATTTGCCCGGGTAAAGTCAGGTTAAACAGCTAGTAGCTAGTAAATTATAAATAAACTTAAAAAGTTTAGTATACAAATTAATCTTACATTGACCTACCGGGAAAAAAATATTTTGGCAGTTTTGGAATGGGCGAGGTGAACTATAATCCCTGTTGATCTGACTCTCAGGCTCGTTTACGCATATACCGATATATTACATAGCGATGTAAATATTATTATTATCATTATTATGTTTATTTATACCACATACACAAATAAAAGAAAACCGTCTCTTTACGAGCATATATAATATTGTACTTATATAAATATATATATAGGTGAGACGAAACCAGACAACTCGGCCACCGCCAACGCGTATAAAGAACATAACATAATAATATGTTTTACTTATTATGCGCAGTATATTATACAAATTACAAGGCGATCTTTAAAAAAAATAGTAATATCATACATTTCCTCAAACGAATTTGAATTTTTCTGTTTAAAATATTTTTCTTATAACTGCGTGTAATATAATATCTCTGTAATAATCACTGTACGAGTGCACGCTAGGTTTTATCATGGTTTTTTTTCTAATGGCTAATGGTAGTGGCCAAAGTGGGTACCATTATTTTTGGCGTACAATTCTGAAAATGTCCATTTATATAATATAACTGTGTAGGTATACTGCACTACTGAACATTCCAAATATCGAACAAGTTTCTAATTTTGTGTTTCTCATTTTCATAATTTACTTTTATTATCTCAGCTAGCGATACTATTTACATATACAGGATGATCCATTTTAAAATAAATCTAAAATTTAGATGATTGGAGTGGAGTAGAGTGGGCAAGGGTTCGGGTGTACAGTGTAAAATATGTAATTGGTTCTCTATTCTGTTCATCTAAACTTTAAAATTTAAATACATGTAAGTTATAAAAATATTTTCAATAACTTTTAATTAGTTTCGAAACTTAAATACTTAAATTAACCACTCTGTATATATATGTAAGATTATTTTTTAATTTGTGTTTTCCATTAAGAGGTATATATGACAATATAGTTATTATTAATTTGTATTATAAGTAGGTATTTTCCCCTTTGGGTCGGGTCCATTTATTGATAGTCGAAACGCAATATTCCTTCATCCGCCCCACATAGAATCTGGGCATACGAGACCACAATAACACGATTGTAATCCTGTATATAAATAAAAATATATAATATACGTTGTACTTCGACGTCTGTCGCCTACTCACACTTGGTCTCTGTATGCACTCTGGTACATTTATATAATACAGATTTTTTTTTGTATGTTGGGTACTAGTAGCATACTAGGTGTGTTGTATGTATACGTACATACTGTCTACTGTTTGTTTATTTATTTTGATGTTGTAGGTTTGTATATAAATATATTGATATTATTATTATTATTATTTGCTCCGTACTTTTTGCTGGCATGGCAGTGTGATGAAATACTCGGCCAAAGGTCAACGTATTTTTAGAAAACCGCACGTACTGCGTACATGTTGAGAAACTTCACTTGCGCGTTAACATAACACAGGTATAATAGGAGTACAGCCTGCAGTATAGGACACAGGTGTCCGAGTATTGTAAAATGTATATCGTATGACACTATGACACACACACACACACGCACACGTGTTATATTTAATACGAACGTATAACGGTTATGCGAAAAAAACTCGTCGGGCAAATGCTCGTATACCGATAAATAAATCGGTGGTAAGTATCGAGTCCCGAGCACGTGACGTAGTATTGTACTCATATATATTGTTAATGCATAATGTTATAATGTATTTCGATGTAGACGATAATATTTTCATATTATACAGTATTGCACTCGCCGAGCCATTGTCTCCGCAGATACTCGCATTGTGGTCCGGACACTCGAACAATCAAGTTCGAATTTTATAACCATTTTATTACCTATGTTTTTGCTGATGCACGTCGTACACATAATATGACTATATATTATCCAATAAAATATGTATCTTATACTCACCGTCGCCGCCAGACTGGGACAAAACCGACCTCTTCCATATGGCTCCATAAATTATATGGTGTACCCGTTTAAGTATAATTCCGCACCAGTTGTCGTGCATGATTGCGCATATAAGCGTGTATTGCATAGCTGGCACGGAATACTTAATTCGTATATTATAATAATATGATCATAATATAAAGTATAAACCTACCTACTTCACTGGAGAGTAATTCGTTTGCTTATATACTTCAGTATGGCTCTATATTTATTGATTTATACTATTCACCTGTGGGTTGTCACCGATTTTTGTTTTGATGCAAATATAATATTTTGGTTTAAGCGAATTATGAACTATTTACAAGCTGAATAGCTCAAAACGTCTCTCCTGCCATAGTAAAACAGAGGAGCAGGAGACAACAATAGCCAAATGGCTAGTTTCGGCTTACCCCAAGGACCGCATGGACTCATCAGATATTACCCTGTGTTTCCAGGCAGAACGGTATCTAAGGTTTCGCTCACGTATCCAATGAAAAATGCACTTACGGGACACAAGGGCGTCATTGGGGGGGGGGGGGGGAGCAGGGCGTGCAATGGCAACACTAACTTAAATGATGCCCCTGACGAGACATGGATGTTATGAACTCTGTTTACATCGTATAATGGGCACAACCATGTTGTGCACAGCTTGCTCCTGCATAGCAGATACGATAGATCAAACCTTATTCTACTGCCTAAACCGAAAAGGCCTCAGAAATGATCATTCTTAAAACTTAGGTCGTGCTAATCCTGCGACGGATTTTCCAAACACTCTATGTGGTCTGGTTTTCGAAGACTTACCGACTAACGCCACTAGCCACACTGAAAGGATGGTTATACTCAATGAAGCAAAAGAAACGCTCTGGATCTTCTATAAAACGGAGATGGAGGTTCTAACTCTCAAAGAAACGGAGAAGAGGACCAGAGAGGCTGCGGAAGGACGGAATGAGAATCTAGAGCAGTGGGTTTATAGGGCGACATAGAAAACGGATGAATCAGAACGGCCTTTCGTCCTTCTAGTTCTTCCCTAATCTCTCCCCACTCTCATTATTCCTCTATTTAAATTACTATAGTTGTACTATGTCTATCATAAGAAGTTCTGAACCTTCATAACCAGATCGCGCTAATGAAAGTGGGTTTAGGCTTTCACTGAGACAATCAATGTTGTAAATATTCGATTTTTGTTAAATAAACAATGAAGCACTGGGTCCAAGCAGTATGCAAACGGTTTAGTCATCATATGGTGGTACCCCAATTAAAACACAAGGTAGACACTAGGTACTGTACTTGGTATAATAGAATTCAGGTATCTGGAATAATTAATTAATATAATCTTCAAAAGTAGGCACTAAAAATGCACTCAATAGTAAATCACGCTGATAAAAAAGCACGATAAATAATATGCACTTATTAACAATAATTGTTACTTATTTCAATTATGACGATGATTTTTACGTTATAATATTATGAACATACGCTCCTAGGTATAACTGACTACCTAACATACTAACAAAATTATAAAAACGTATTATTATGATTTTTTTATTGTTTAATAGCTTAACTAATGTTTAACTTATTAACTTCTGAAAATTGAAAAATTATATATCGATAGTCATAAATCCTAATACATTTATGTCGTTTCTAGTTTACGGGAAATATACATAATTAATAAATATTAAATAGTATTAAATACGGGCTTCTATCTATAAAAAACGTTGATCATGTGTTTAATATGTTTATACTTACAGTGCATTGCAAAATAGTAAAAACGGTTTTTTTTTAGGTTTATTTTAATGATAAATTGTCAAACTGCATGCGTACTAAATCGTAAAATTAGAAAATGTTATGTATTTACAAAAAAAAAAAATCACAAAATATGCAAAAAAATATGGACTGAACAATATTGTTTTTGTACTTATTGAGTCATAAAATTCATTTTTTATCTTATTTAGCATTAAATATTTAATACGAAAAATTAATTTGGTAAATTAATTTTTAGCTTATAACATAATGATGCGTAGCACGACTAGTGTACGTCATCGACCAATCGTGCATTATAATAATTGTATTATAGTTATTTAAATTTGTAAAATTATTTAATGCGACCAAGAATTTCAATACGAATAAGTATAATTATCCCATGTAGTCGGATGACTATACCTATATTTTATAATAATTTATCAGCGAGCAAAACAAAAAAAATTATCAAATTTAGTTATATATTATATTCAAATGGCTTGATAGTCGGTGTTGTGTAAAAAAAAAACTCTACATAGTTAGTCGAGGATTAAATTGTGTAAAGATTACATATATAATTTAAAATTGATGAATTTCAGCAAGTGTGCATTCATTAAATTTGTCAATACGAATGAATAAATATAATGTATTATTGTATTGTATATTTGTATGTATTATTATTATTATTATGTAAAAATGAATACAATTTGAACGAAAAGAAAATAGTCAGTCAAATTAATCATGCTACTTGGTTAAAAATTCTATTGTTGCCAATGAATAATTCTGTTTACCTTTATATCTTTATAATATAATAATATGTTCAATTAATAATTTATTGTTATATTCTATTATGTCGACCTTTATAGTCAGTATTTATAAATTTAATAAATGCAAATTTATTGAAATGTTTTAATTTTTAATTATAAATATCATCGCTTATGCTACGTACCAACTAATCAGCGCCTATCGGGTTATCGTAGAGTTTTTACCCAACATAATCGTTTGAGTAATGCGCACTGTGGAACGATTTTTCTTTTATAATTTTTAAATAATATTCATTTTTGGTTATTACATATTGTAAACAAGCACAACTAAACGAATACGGATACATTAAATAATATATTAATATTAATACGTTAACTAAACTCATCGTTTTGTCTTTTAACTATTTACGTATACTAGGTGCTTTCCCTATTTTATACCTACATTTAAGTTCAGAGGCGCAGACAGCAGAGGCCAGAAGCAGGGACAAATCCAGGAATTTTCTTAGGGGTGGGACGCAAATTTTGATGACCTTTAATTGTATTGATTTTCCGATTTATTGTCAAATTTTCCATTTAAGTTAAAATGTTGTTGCCTGAAAATGGTTTGAATGTAATATTATATAAATATATCTGCTAAATATAAGAAACCGTCAAACATGATTTTTATTATAATAACATTTATTGTCCATCATGCTGTATAATCAAATGATTTAAGTATCTCGATATCTTAGATTAGATTTTAAATTGATTTTTGTCAAATATATATAAATGTTGGGCTTAGAATTTCAGATTACTTTACTTATTCATTGCTAAGTGTATTATTTTTCAGCAACAGGCATTACAAATTATTTAAGAAGTATATTTTTACCGCTTATATTTTTTTAGCAGACATGCATACTAGAATATTTGAAGTTTACGAAACCCACATATCTAATGCTTATTTTATATCTTATCCTATGACCTGTATACTCGATCGTCTCGATCTATTCGTTAGGCATTTATAAATAAAAGTACTTGCGTGTGATTATTCAATCTACACAATCGATAAATTATCAGATTGCATACAAAAAATTTGCATTGATCACTGCAACAAGTAAAGTACTTTTAAGTGATATATATCATATATGTATACCTACTATTGGTGACAATTAATACTTGTATAATTGATATAAAGGCACTATTTGATTAAAAACTATTTTATTCGTACGTGTTAAATTCAACAGATTAGTTTTAATCTAATTAAGTTTAAATTTTAGATATGTAAGAACTCTCATCTTTTGGAGAGACATCATGTTCATAGTGTATATTTTATCTGCAATTATTATGATTCAATATTATATATAAATACATACCAGTCCGGTGGTCGCTAATTTTGAGATTAAAAAATATCTATTACTAAATAATTTATACACAATATTCCTGAAATAAAATAATCGTATAAAAAACAGGACAGAATATTTATTTATTAATCGAAAAAGGTATTGCGATGAGTGATGATGTCGGTGTACCAATAGGTATACGGTATACAGCAAACCAATAATGCTCTTATCCCGTACTATAAGTTTCTCCGTTCTCGGTTAGGTTATATACGACTGTTCGATGAGGTTAGGTGTCATTGTGATGAGTTAGGTATATTGCCTAAATATTATAAATACATTGAAATAACCGAATAGTTAAGGTTATTAACTATTATTTATTGCGAAATATACGTAGTCGTTGTATAGTTTATGGTTTTTTTATATGCCAATTGTCTGAAATTTGAATATATAATAAAGCATAAACTGTTGCGGAGAGAATGATAAACGCGGCTCGAGCATAGTATAAAATCCATGAGATATTTTATATTTTGGATCTGGCCAAGATTATATTTATCGGTCGTAAGTATATGTATACGAGTTGCCGATGATTTGTTTTTTAACTATTCACAACCGCCAACGTTTGTCGTATGATAAGTAGTTATACAAATATAATATGCAGCATGCATAATGAACTCATGGAGTATTATATTTGCAAATATACCTAATAAATAATCCAAAATGGTTCTTTTATTCAGGTACCTATAAGCCAATGGCCGTATGATATACATAGATATACTACAAGCGTGGTATATTATAAATATTATAGAATTCATTTGCAGTCTAAGTATAAATAATGAGTACACAAACATTTTGTACAATATAGTCGACATAATTATAATATATTATACATTTATACATATTAAATAATCCGGTAGGCAATTATGAGGCTCCGAGTAGTCATAACTAAACATTTTTTCCCAAACTCTTTAAAATAAAATCTTTTACAAAAAATGTAATGAATAAAATACGTAATTGCACAGCCAATAATAATTTGTACCAAATAATAATTATAGTAAATAATAGATAGTCATATGGCGTATATACCTACGAATGTTAAAAAAAAAATTTTAATCATTTCTATAGAAAGTTATAGGTTTTGGTATCTTTTAAAAATGTGTATTAATTAATTGAATAAGAAATATTAATGAATACACATTTTTAAAAGTTACTTAAACCTATAACTTGACTTATAACAAAGAATTATTATACAGAATACAATCAACTTTTTTCAGCTCTTTCTCGTCTTTCCCTTATTGACGCGTCAGACGTCCCAGAAAACTATTCTTCCCGGCTATCTCTATATGCTCAAATAATACCAAATTATATGAATATATGATGATGTGTTTTCCTCGAATAAACATTTATTATATCATCTACATTTTTAAAACAAAAAATATGCCCAACTAGATGTGAGTGACCATGGTGATGACGAAATATCGACAAAAAATCACTTAAATGACGTAAGTATACAGTATTATACAACGTCAGTAGTTACAGTTTTTTAAACCTTGAGTATACATTCGACATTAAATAAAGATACTCGTTTACTGACTTGACAACCTTAACAGTTAACAGTAATCTATGAATTTATTATAATCTATAATCTTTATGCTGTCAATCTAAATTAAATATAAAATAATAATATTTAATAATATAATAGAATATCACACATAGATTGAGCCCTACATGAAATAGATCCTGAATGAAGTTAAAAATCCAAATGAATTCATAATATACTTGTTTAATGATTAGGTTAGGTACTAAATTTATGGTTTTCGTGTGAAATTTCTTCTAGTGCATACTGTGTAGGTATATTATATGTTACGGACAAAAGTCGAAATTGGACAAACCTAGTATATAGTGACCAATGATCGTCTGAGAAAAACCTGTAACCTTTTTCACACTCCAAAAAAAGTATTATTTGGTTTTTTAACTTATACGAGTTAATTTTCAATTAAAAAATTTGTTTAGTCTCACCTCTAAATTAGTTAAACATTTATTAACTATAATATTATTATTTACCATAATACCTTGAAATATTTAAACTTTGCTACGGTTTTTCCTATATGATATTAGTCTATGGTTTGCCCAGACAAAAGTTGAAATTTGTCATTCCACTCGTAATAGCTGCCCAGCATTTCTGAGATTATTTGCCAGATTTCGATTTTTGCCAGAAACATATGCTTATTATCTTGTCGAAATTCTTAGCATAATAAAAATATATTATGACATTTGTCGCAAACGGTACATACATTTTACAAATTGGTTCAACAACATCCATTACGCCCAGATCACAAAATTAAATGTGGTTTTTTTTCTGACGTTTGATATGTAAAACGAACAATTACCTATTATTAAATGAGACGTTTACTGCGCATTAAAAATATCAAAAGTTGTTATTCCAACGATTATATCATTATAGTTAAGTTCTACTATTGTTTATAATCATTGCAGGCATATGGTATACGCACTAATTTTTCATCCTATGGGTATAGTTCAGAACAGTTAGTAGTAATTAAGGCTTTTAAATCCTATCACTTAAAAAAAAACAACTTTTTTTTTAATATTTGTTAATTCAATGAATATGTACAATCTATACAGCATGTAATAAGTAAATGAGTGGAAATTATTCAATTAATGGGGGCGGTGAATAAATAACAATGGGTAGGCATTTCACATTAGAAAAGCCTGAACATTAGTGGTTGCCTAAAAACTATAATATATTACTGAATGTTCTTATAAATGTATAGAACTTTTTGATCCACCAATATTTATAGAATTGTAGATTTAAATTATGTTTTATTTATGGTCGTAACTTGTTATATATTAATCATTAAATACAATGTATGCCCATAGGCGGAGATCTTTTGAAATAATGAGGGGGGCTCAAATAGTTGGTAGCAAACAAACCCGTGTTGGCTTTGCCCCCACACCCCCAACACTTGTTTATATTTAATAACTCATTAAAATAATTAAAAATTCTCATAATTATTACTTTATTTCTAATTCAGCCATAGCGATCCGTCTATAATAGCCGGAAATAGCTCACTATGATATCAGGCATCAGCCTAGTTATTTTGGTTTCTCGTGAAATAACAACAGTAAAAAATGAAATAATATTTTTCCCATCTATTTATAGAACCGTAAAATATGTTATTGTATATTATTGTAGCAATGTAGCCAAATAGCCAATACACTCGACTAGTACACAGAATAGATATACCTAGTATGAGTTTAGCGTTTAGCACGTTTATGTGTGATATACTAGTCCTTATTAATTATTAAATATAGTTTTTGGATCCAAATAAAAACAAATTTACATATAAATTTGATGTAAAATTCTTATTTTTTACAATTTAGGTATTTATTTAATAATAATAATAATAAATTATCCCTAAAACATTCTGTAATCTGTATAAAAGTATGTTTTTGTTTCTTAAATTTTTAGGGGGGCTTTAACTTCAAATTATGTATTTGGGGGGGGGGGCTAAGTCCCCGTAAGCCCCCCCCTCGATCTCCACCTATGTGTATGCCTATCCTAATGTGTAATGAATCGTTAAAACCATAATATATATTTATACGTCAATATAACACGATGTCTCTTAATTTTATAAAAAGAGTCTAATTGTTCGTGAAAAAAATTTGAATTTGATTAATAACATGAACATTTTTTTTTTGTTAAATTGTTAATTAAATGCCATTAATTACTTATCATAAGAATTAAAAGTATACTACGTATTTTATACCTATTATTTTAAATTAATTAATTAAGCATATTGATATTTTTGTTATCTGTATGTTTTTAGATTTTCGAAAAATACATGACAAAATAGATAAGTGGGTATTACAATATGTTATATGAGTTGCTCATGACAACATAACGTGATATTAAGGGAGTAATACTGTCCTTTACTTCAGTGCTGGCCATGTGATATTTTTAAATTGAAGTATTGAACAGAAAGAAATATGAATAAAGTAATAATGTTCTACTGAAATTATTGACGTTATTATTACTTATAAACTATATATAATATTTTTTTAAAAAAGAGAGATGGTCGTATATAGGTACTTCATATAACAATTATTACAACAGTTCATCAGCGATTAAAAACAAATACAGATATTATAACGAAAATTATAATATAAATACAATTAAATAGACGTTTATTATAATATAATAATAGGTTGATGATTAAAATTAAGTAAAATAGGAATGTAATAATTAAAAATCTTATTTTGAGTTTAATGGGATAAGATAAAGAGATAATTACTATGGAATGCTATTATTGCGTATTCAAGACAGCGAATAGGCTCTACCTCTCAAATGGATTAGATAATATTGCAATAGCAGATCCAGAAGTAATTCAAGAGGGCGAGAGGAGCAATTTTGGGTCTTGGCTCATAATATTTTTTTCTGTTAATATGATTAATACCATGTTGAGAAAAACATGTTAAGTATCTTATGTAAGAATAATATTTGACATGCTTTTTTAAATTTATTGAATAGGTTCATATTTTTTATAAACTCTCAAGTACGTACCTACATTTTAAAAATAACTCTTCGATAATTTGCTGAATTGATGGTCGGTCGCCTAATTGTTTTAAAATTTGACCATTCCTCATAAATTTTTTGGTAATGCAAAATGTTAATTAAAATGTATATATCCCTATACTATTTTATATCATTTATTAATCATTTGTATACAAATCAATAACTGCAGTCAGCGAATAAAACAAAATGTGTTGATTATTGTCTGTTTGTACCTATTAATATTTCTTATGTAGTTATGTGTAGGTATATACTGCACGTTTGGTTATATTATTGTTAATTATAACAATTATCTCGTAAAATTGGATACTCTTTATTACGATTTTATTGTTTCTTTATTAAAAATATTCATAATTGTATGTTGTCTATCTTGTGTACAACACTAACGCCAACTATCAGTTTTGCGTACATGTTATAAATCATCACACTGGTGAGTGATTATATTATACATTGCGTAGGTATTTCGTATATTCGTACATACACCTATCTACCTACCATACTTTCGAAATCACCAAAAATATATTTTATTAAACAAATTCAATCCCCCAGATGACAACCAAAAACCTATTTGGTGACAAAAGGGTGGTCCAAAAATTAAGCTCACAAAAATTAGGCACACAAGTTGACGTTTGTCATACGGTAAAATATATGGATTAGCAAAGCGCAGCATAAAACCAGTGATCGAAATGGCTCAAAATAAATAGTGTGATGGAAAATGTACACTAAACAAGTGAAGGGATGTTCCCCTCCCACACACACACACACACACACACACACACACACACACACACACACGCACACACATCGACCACTGACTATATAAAACTGCATAATGCTGTGTATTAATGTATTACAAAAAACGTTTAATACTATAGTAAACGTACACACGATATTCCTATCTAATTCCATGACATAATCATATAATAAAGTATGCAAAAATGTTGATTTAGTTTTGTAAGTAGTATTACAGTGTTAGCATTTAGAGCTATATATTATACATTTCGTTGGAAGATTTACATTTATAACCGCACAATCTGTATACTGTATATTGTTAGGTATTAACTATCAACCATTTTTATAAATAAAACACGTATAATATATTTTCATCGTATGCAAATGATTATTATTATTAATTTTTTTTTTTTAGCAAATTATTCACAGTAATAACCACATTTACATGAAAATGTATATATTTCACTGTAGATGTGTGTTGTTATAATATTATAATATTATCACACTGACTATACCTATACAGTATACACAATGATAAAATCAAATATTCACATCAGAATTCAAACAATGTGTGCTGCATAGATAAAAAATTTAAATAAATCATTTTCTCGATTGTTACTCATACAAAAGTTGCTGTTAACTTAATTAATTATTTTATTCATATTGTAATATTAAACTGTTTATTTACTCATACCTACGTAATGAAAATTAACAATTATATAGGATTATATATTATAAATGTAATACGCAATTGAAATATTCATATTGTTTACCAATGGCCTATGTCACCGTGGGTATTTTAATTAATAAAAAAAAAATATATATATCACATTTATACATATATATATATTATATATATATAATCTATCTAGTGAAAATGGCATTTCAATACACTGTATGGACAATTTTTTGCCATTTCTTGAAGTGGATGAAATTCATTTTTTCCACAATGTTTGTATTTACTGAAATTAGTTTACACTTCTGTTGACAATACTCTGTCAGTCTGTCTTATACCAGTATAGTTATATTCTTTAAACTAGTAACACGTTATCTTTATTTTATAATACTATAATGATTATTAATATTTACATAATATGGTTGAAATATTATTTTATGAGAAATCACTAGTATCTTATGCTACGAAACCACAGAAAAAGTTCCGAAATATTCCAAATGTCGATAGAGTCCATAGGGCATACAGATCCACCAAATAATTTATGTTTAATTGTTGAAAAAAAAATAAATTGTATGAGTTAGGCCCTCATTACGTCATCGTAAAATATCGTTGTTTATTTTTAGACCAGATAACATAGTCCGCAGCGGCTCCCCTGACAACACACCGCGGCGCACAGTTTGGGAACCCCTGAGTTAGGGACTAAACATGGAATGATTAAATGATGATATGGAGCAGGTGCACGAGATTGCTTAAAATAAATATTTTTAAATTTAAATGTTTCTGTTATACCTATATAAATATTTTTTATTATTACTGAATTTAGACATGTTTGAATTGTCGAGGCAAGGTGTCAAATTTATAAGTATAAGTTAATAATTTAGAGTACCTAAATTAAGAAGTTATTCTTTTCGTAATTTAGACTCAGCCAGTTATATTTAATTTTCAAATCATATGATTTGCTAATTGTGGTTTTCACAAAATTATAATTTTTTTTCTGAATAAAAATTTACTTGGAAAGGTTTCTTTTAGAATATAGTATAAATAAATAATATTCATTATAGGTAAATCAGTTTAAAAACTGTAGGCATAAAGCAAACTTGGAGAGGATTTATAGTTAAACAATTAATTATCTGGTGTAAAAAATGTATAGGTTAGGTACATACGTTATACGGGGTTTAAAATGGGAAGAAATTCTAGAGAGGACAGAGGACTAATGTCTCCATATATAGTTTTAACTTTTAAGCGTTCCATAAATAATTCTTTGTATAATGTCGAATGTATAAAATCCTAATTTGTTAAAAGGGGCGCTTTTTAACCACTGCTATCAGTGGTAGGGGACTGAGTCCTCCTGCGCCCCCCCCCACTTTAACCCCTGAGTACATAACACATAACATTAGAAATATTTTCTTTAACGATACCGGCAAGAGGAAGTGCAGACACGTCAAATTAATAGAGCCTCACGTGGTTGTGACAAACAAAAAACTTAGAAACTCTTCTGGGATGCGTACACTGCAAGTATATGATCTGAATAGTTAGTTTATTATCCATGAGACTATGAATCATTGATCAGAACAAGCGAAAGATAACTATTCAAAAAGACAAAAAGTAACAAATATTGAAATATAAGATAATATATTGTTTATTGTCAAAATTTACGATATGTTAACAACATTACAAATTTGCAACCTTCTAAAAATGCATCTACTGACATATGAAAGCATTCAAATTCAGTTGAAATGTTTAAAGATAACTCATTAGTCAGTGTCTAAATAATAAACAACTTAGTTTAAAAAACCGTAAACAAAAGTTACAAGACGCATGCGTATAATTCTTGTATACATCAATCATATCTTATTTTATATTATTTCTTCTACGTGCAATTAGTCTATTTAAAAAAAAACTATGGAGAAGTATTTCATTTATGGAGAGTTTATTTATAAATTTAAAAGCAACAAAAAAGTAAATTCTTTTTCTATGGTGTTTAAATAGAGCGTCGACTTATAAAAATGTTAAACAATATTTTGTTTGTTGTAAAAATTATGAAAATTAGTTGACATATTTTGTAGTGAAAACAAATTTTTAAATTTTTTCTATTATGACTCAGTTTCAGATATTTTGTTTTCAGAAAACTTTTAACTCGATAATATGCAAGTATTATATTTAAAAAATGTGTGATATACAACCTTGTATAAATAAGTTAATTGTTATTTTTAAATGATTTAATTCAAATTATGTAGTTCTAAAAATAATAATTTGAAATTTATAGAATTTTATTTAAATGTGCTCTATTCAAATTAATGAATTCTGATAAAAAAATTAAATTGAACTATTTTAAATTAACCATAATTTAAACAGCGGACATAATGGTTATTATTTAATGTTAGAGGTTAAAAGTTAATCTACACTCCTGAATTTATAAAAATCTAAATAATTACCTAATAATACAAAAACAATTGTTTGATAATTAATACATTTAAATGAATTTGTTTAAATAAAAATTGTTTAACTTGTTATCTACATACGAATGTCAATGCAATAAATAATAATATTATTGGAAGGAAAAAAAAAATTATTTTGGCAGCGGTGGGATTCGAACCCACGCCTCCGAGGAGACTGGTGCCTTAAACCAGCGCCTTAGACCGCTCGGCCACGCTACCCCAATGAAAGCCTATGAAGAAACAGAGGTACTTTCGATAGGTACGGGTAAAACATAATATCTCATACATTTTAGAATCCCACATAGAGCTCTCTTACGGGTTTTGAATGACATCTGGTTCGAGATTTCTATAAATATATAGCTAGGGTTCGGGACTTGTTGCTTTTGCATATTATGACTGCAAAATAGTCTCAGTAAGATATAAATTTATTTAAAGTCATGACGGATTGATGAACAAAAATTTTAATTGCATATTCTCGCATATTTCACAGTTTTCCCAACAAAACGCATATTTGACAAATTTTGGTAATTTAATTGTTATTCATAGCATATATACGCAGTTTTCGCTTTATTTTAAGTAAATTTATTTTGTAGGTTATATTTTTTTACTTTCATGCGTCGGTCAATATACCGAATCATAGAACGAGTCAGGACAGGGCAACCACGAAAATATTTAATTGTTCTTGCGTATAATATCGGTTATCGACTTATCGTTTATGGTGTTATTGATGTCAAAAAAATACCAATAAAAAAAATTGAGTAAATTAAAATGAACAAATCAAATTTTTAATTTGCCATTAAAAAATTATCCAGTTACATATTTTCGAGCATATTTCGATTATTTTAAATGCATATGTGCATGCATATTTTCTATAATTTGTGTGCAATAAGTCCCGAACCCTATATATAACTATATAACTATGTGCAACACCAGAACCAGTTCAAATCTTCCAGCTACATTCAAATCAATTTCTACTACTATCTACTCATAATCCACCGACCAACTACAAAACCAAATTCACACAATTTTCCTTATTTTTTTTCTTGTTTATATACGAATATGAATACAAAATATATTCACTAATGCTTAATGACTCATATGTCACTAAGGTTATAAAATACTAAGAAAATGCTTACTATTATTGATGAAATTAGTATTGCGTGTAGAATGTAGATCAGTATTTACTGTAGTCAACTATATACAAGGTGATTCACCAAGCATGTTCACCCCTTTTTTTTCTTCAATAATGCAGTCATTCAAAATCTGATTTTTTTAATTTTTAAATATAGGTAAGTACTTTAAGACCATATTTTAAAATTCTGGAGATTTTTGTACTACTTAAGGAGTGTCCCGTGGAGATACAAAATTCTGTTTTTCAAACGAACGTTAGTATAGAATAGTAGATCATTTTTCTGACATTTTTGACTTATCAAAATCAAAATTAGTACTAGTAGTTTTCGAGTTATTTAACCTTGTGTTCTACGGATAAAAGCCAAAAGATCTATTGAAATGAGTTCATAAGATATGGGGGCAATAGTTATTTGAAAATTGTAGTCATTATCTATCGATATAAATGATTTGTAAAAATGGCCCAAGTATAGGTAATAAATACTAGATCCAATTTCATTTATATTTTATATTTTTTTAAAACCACTTTAAAGGACTATTATACTTAATACAAACATTTGAATAACTAAGATACTTATTCAAATTTTGAACGTGGTACATCAAAATGTTCGAAAAATTATCCACCCATTAATTTACAATAAAAAAGTGGTGGTGTTGGGGGGGGGGGTGTTCTCATTTGAAAAACAGAAGTTTGCGCCACCACAAGATACTCCTTAAGTAGTACAAAACAATTCAAGAATTTGAAAATATGGTCATTGAGTACATTTAAAAATGCAAAAACCAGAATTTGAATAAATTCATAAAAAAAGGTAAAAATGGGGGTGAGCATGCTTCGTGAATCACCCTGTATATAATTTATACTTTATAGTGAAATTAAAATATAGAAATCACAATTCAGTATTCCCTTTAATTAGACACGAAATTTAGAAGATCAATTCACACAATTATACATGACTGCAATAATTCGTAATTCGTATTATTATATTATTATTATTAAATTAAATTTTACCATTGTAGGTAACTATTTAACTAGGTTTATAGGTATATTAAATTATTAAAATATATTTAATAATTAATATCTAATTATAATTATAGAATTACTACAATGCGTGCATCAGATCTAGATCGTAAAAAATAGATTGCTTGATGCCAGAATAATTATGTTGGTTTACAAAAAAATATGAAGTGTACGTGAAATGTTAAGTTTTGCTTATTAGCAATTGTAAAAAAAAACAGCGGTGGCCTCATAAAATAATACAATTAATCTCAAATAAAACAAAATAAATGAAATATTTAATAGGAATGCGGGATAGAATAGGTGCATACAAATTTTTCAAATAAAAATTTAGAATTCAGTTTTTAAGGGTGGGGAAAAAATCCAATTATATTTTAGTAATTAATTGCTTGCACAATTGAGTAGCATTGGTCAGTTACAATTAGACACCTTACCTTTATGTATACTATAAACTATTAAGTACTAATGTCTGATACAAATTATTTACACGAACAATGCCTTTATTTCTAACAATTATATACAACCTTTTTACGAACCTATCTGTTTTGCTACATGTAACATAATGTTATGCGAAAGACAATAATGTCACAAGTCATAAAATTATTGAAGGTCATGCAGAAATATAGTTTCATTAGATATTATGAGAAATATAATTAAATACATTTTAGTAAAGAAGGATTACCACCTATTATATATATACATATTTTTTAGGTTTTTGCGATGTCTGATCGCATCTCTAACCCAGATAATATCAAAAATTTAAAAATAAACAATATTTATTATACTATACCGTTACAATACTTCCGCATTATAATGACTATTACTCTTTATTCTGATAATCCGATGTGCGCATTTTATGTAACAAACGATACTATAGTCTTATTATCGTGGCAACTTGGGTGGCGTGGGAGTCTATACTCCGGACGATTTATCAACAACGTGAAGCGCAGACAGTCGATTATTACGTTTCCGTGGCACTCGTATAATAGAAGACACAAACAAGCCAAAAATCTACATAAGTCCATAATTTAATAACGAACTATTTTTGAATTATTATTTACTATACATGAGTGATTTCTGATTGTTCAGGTCAGGTGGTTAGGTCTATCATTTAACATAAAAAAAACTTAAAGCTGTGTCCTATAGATAAAGTTACTCCTCTTAGAGTCTTATAGGTAGCAGCTGCCGGCCACCTACAACGGTTCCCCATATTGTTGTATTGATCCTTTACATTAGATATTAATGAGTATAGTGACCAAGGTTTTGTTGAGAGTGACTGTATATACTTATAGTATTAAATGATATTTTCTATTTTCGTGGTGATAAGGGAGTGCGGAGTGTTTTCTATTCCTTATATAAGTAAGACTGTGTATAGTTATCGTATTCGCATCGTTTATGTAGATGCTTATAATCATTAAATTTAAATGTGTTTCACCTGAATATTGATTCACATACATTTTTTTTTATTGCCAAAATGCAAGTTTCACAATTTTATTTTATTTTCATGCAAATTATTGTAGATTAGTATGATTTTTATGGTTTTTCATAATTTTCGTATAGTTTATAGTACATTTTAGAATAAAAATTAAGCTAACGTAGCAGTTTACAAATTTAGGTATATATAGGTATAAACTAGTTTAAATAATTGTAAATACAAACATTTTTATGTTAATAAAATGTCGTTATGATAACAACTTGTCCTTCAATCATTAATCGACAATCATGTTGTGTACTGATTTCGTATTTTCGTTGTAATTTTGCAGGAATAGATGTAATTTAATGGTTCGTTATACTTTGCCTTGTCCATTTCGTCCACAAAAGAGCTTTCAAAATCAAGCCTTTGAAATCAGTTATAAAAATGACGTGTCTGATTTTACGACACTATTTTTTCTGCCGACCGCAAAGTTCTTTTTTGTAAGATATGTGAAGTGCAAGTATGTAATGACTGCTGATAGACGATATATTGTGATGCTACATCTCAAAACCAACAAACATTCTAGAGCAGTGTTTAAAAAAACCAATAACAAAAATTCAAAAACCTGCAGACACCCCCAGTAGCTTTGCACCACGAATTTTGTATTTCAATGCAATATCTAATAGATTTAATTACAATATAAGGCAATTTCGTTTTTTAGTTTGCAATAATACAAGATATTTTGTTTTAGCAGTTTCAAAAAAAAAAAAAAAATACTGTCACTTTTTTATCCATCTTGAATCTTGATATTACTTGTAAATTCTGAAAATAGACAATAGTCCTATATGGTTTTTAAAAACTATATTTGATAAACGTGTTCACACCAAAAAGGTATTTATAAAAAAATAAAAATTAACTAAGACAAAAAATACTCACTATGGCACATTTTTAAATAATAGTAAATACATTTCTTTATTGCTAGTTTAAATATGACAGGTGAACGTTTTTTAGCTTAATTTTAAATAGTCACACATGTTTTGTAATTTTCAAAACTAATCGTAATACATTTACAAGCTGATATAACTCAATTTTTCTTTTTTAAGTGATGCTTTTTAAGCTATAATTATGTTGATTACAAGTAAAAAAAAATCAAAAAAATCATCAGGTTCAATGTTGATAGATATTTTTTTTACAATGTTGGTTGATTTCGTATTTCAAACATAAACATTTATTAAAAACAACTTCGAAATGCGATTTCATGAAAAAAAATGCATAATTTAAAGACTAGTGTCATTATTATAATATATTATATATTATAGTCACCGGGGTGCGATTTAGCGACGAGCCTACAGAAATGCCAAACTTCATTACGTACATCGGTCTATTCGGTCTAATTTTAACCCGTAGTCTCTGGACTGCCGCCCGTCACCGGAAGCCCGGAAACCGAAACCTGCAACGATGACGCGCGCTCGGTGACCGGGTGGCGTCGCGCGGAAGCTCGTGACTTGGACGACTCGCGCGGTCGTCTGTACACCGGCGGCGCGCCGAACTTACGCTCTCGCGCACGCGTACGTCCTACTGCGCGGTACAGAAATTCCGTATAATTTTTATTCTGTGACGATTTCAACGACGTTCTGCACGAGCGATCCGTCAAACCGTCACCGGCGACGGGAAGACATCGACACCCGGAAGCCGCCGCAGTAGTGGCATTTATTCTATTGTGTATACCGTGTATAATAGGCCGACGATAACATAATAAAATCGCCGTACAGGTATACAACAATAACTGAATAGACCTATAGGTAAACGCTATGGGCGGAGCGGCGGTTACGGCGGACGGCCGCCAGACGCCGCCAGCAGCAATAGTGACAGCAGCTGCGGCGAGGCGGTGTAAAGACTAAAATGTAAAAAACCACCGAACGGAACGGGCGATGCCGAGGTCTCCGCAATACTGTAATAATATGTATACGAAATATTCGAGCGCAGAGGGAGACACTGCGACGTGTGCGCGAAACGGAAACGAGGGGGGAGGGAGAAAAAAATTGCAAAAAAAATCGCAAACGAAAGACAACAGTAATATAGTAGTATCGTTCGCTTACGGCGACCGTCGCCCGCTCCACCGCGGCGCGGCCGACCGCCACCAGATCAGCGTCGGCGGGTGGGCGGCGACGTCACACCATAGCGATATATAATGTGGACCATTCATGTATACGATGTTATGTATTGCGCGGCGGATGACGATAATATAAACGCACGCGATATCCGCACGCTAAAATATATATATACGTGTGTGCACGGACCGCCGCCGAGGCACACGCGAATTCTCCGGCGCGCCGTCAGTGTAGTTGTCTGCCGCGTCTTTGGCGCACGTCCACGGCACACGGCGACCCCGCGGCTCTTGCGGAACAACAGCAGCCCCCGCGAAACGCGTCCCGATCAGACCGTGTTGTGTCTTACTGCCGCCGCCGCCGCCGTTTTCAGTGGCAGTCGCGCACCCGCCCGCAGCCTTTACAGTTCACGCCGACGACTGCAGTCGTGCACGCGCGCACGTCGCCGCCGCGGTCTCGTCGCACGTGCTTTATTCCTCCGATCAACCCCGAGGGCAGCGCCGCCGCGATAACGACATCGCACGAAATATAATATTATAATATATTATTATTGCCGATATATTATTATCTTCGTGACCGTCCCGCCGGAACCCGAACGCAGCCAAGATGTTGGTAAGTGGCCGTCGTGTATATTCTGTTGATGATTTATTTATTTATTTATTTATTTGTTTGCGGACTCGATATTTTGATCACTGTTACAACGGCGGTTGAAAACAATATGTCGTAGTTATTATCTCAACCGTGTATACCGCCACCCCGGTTATTCGAGCCGTACGGGTGTGTTTTTCGCTCCTCGCCACGTTGCGCCGCGTATCGCATCTCTGCTATACCCATATATAATATCCTGTCTCGGGAACGTGAATCGTCCACGATATTATCCTTCTCGGACCTCGGTATATTTTGACGATTATACCTACAGCATAATATTGTAGTACCTATTCAAATATTCTAATAAACTCTTGAGTAGTTTCGACAATAAATTGTAAAATAAACTGCAGCATTTTAGACCATAAAGTTGCGTACTATTTGGTTCACACAATTTAGGAATCGAAAATTGAAAGTCGACACTGTACTGAGAGCTATAGCGGGGACGGTTAGCCCTGACGGGATGAAAAATTACGACACTCTGACAGAAGAAAATATTAAATCGTTCGGAAAATAAGGACAACAATTTTAAACGAACCGTAGTCACTACACAATAATATATTAACGGTCATTAAATATTTATATAGTGACACGCTGTCCGATTCAAGCTAAAATAATCCACCCTGTACGCGTTCGATAACGAACGAGAGAAACTGCGGGGTCACGCGGACCGTTTTCCCGAATAGGTGTATATACCATTTACGGATGAAAAATAGTCGTTCGTCACACGATTGGTCTCCGTTCGCGTACTTAGAATTATATATTATTGTCACAGCGCTCTCCCGTCGACGACTTAATACAAGAATATATCATACAATCGTATCGATAATATACTTTATACTGCGACCGTGTCAAACCATTTTATATCATGCACTATTTAGACGTACCTGCCGATAAAATTCGTTCGTATAAATCGGAATCGCGACGAACGAAACGGAATCGAACGTTTTTCGAACACATTCGCGCTGGTAGGTAGTATATATTATAACATTATATAATGCGAGTGGTGACCCGCTCCGCCGCCGTCGCGACGTCACGCGCAAGAGACCGCGTTTATTGCGTCATTGTTTTTCCCGCCACCGCCGCAGCAGTCGTCACCGTTCAAGCTACAGGCACCCCCCCGATTTGGCGCGCTCGCCAGACGTCGGCGGCGGAGCGTTTGTTAACATTTTTTTTCATTTTTTTTTTTTTTTTTTTGGCACCGCCGACCCGTCTCGCCGAAACGGACGCCGTCGCCGCGGACGTCAACCCGTTACCTCTGCACCGTCAAATGTCTTTTTATGTACCGGCCCGTCATGCGTAGTCGGCCAGACGAACCTCGTGTTTCATGTCCTCATCAATATAGTCGTCCGTGCACCGCAGTATGGGTCGACGTCGACCGTCGTAACTAGGTTATTAATTGATCGTAGTACGCGATATTATATAATACAATATTTATCTGCAATATTGGACAACAATTAAAAACCGTCCGTATTGCGTGTTGTTGATTTACCGCGACAAAAATATACAGCCGATTATAATACGGGTTTTTATGGTCTTATAATATTATATATTATATATCGTTATATTAACGCGAAAAGGTCGTCTACAAAGACTTCACACAAGCCCTAGACGATACGCCTACAAATTGAAATATAATATTGGGTACTTACATACCTATACCTATTGAATTTGGCAAAAGATTGTTTTTCTTGTAACGATTTTCAGTCGTCATGTTTAAGGCAATGTTGAGTTTGACTTGATGCATTTTTATTTCTTTGATTCCGCGTCTTTCTTTGTACAGTCCATTGCAGAGTAGGTACCTCCATTTGTTGATTTGGTGGATAATTCAAATACGAATTATATGGTTATAATATCTAGGTGTATTGAAATGTTGACGTAAAATATTGTTCTTTATTAAAATGTTCAATATTTTACCAGCAAGTGAACATTTTTTTCAATAATTGAGATCTTCTTCTAATAGTTTAATAATATTGAATAACATTGGAAATATTATCTGATGGACAAATTAACCTCTGTGCCTAATACTTACAAACATAAATATGTTAACTATAGATAAAATTGTTTGTTACCTATTTAAATAGATTTTATAATAATAAATAATAAAATATTAACAAGGTTTTATTATGCAATTTTAGAGGATATTAACTATTATTAGTTACAGTTAAATAAATAAAAATAGTTATAGTACAATAGTAATAATAATATATTATTCTCAGATAATATAGACTAAAAGATATCGGTTTATTTGATTAAAATTAAATAATTTAATATAGCAAATTCAGCATTATTTTACTATTCTCTATCATCCATGTAATATATTTTATACGAGTAACATTTAGTCATATTATTTTATTTCGTTACTACTTAAATTCAGTATAAATACAGTTCAACTACCTATAAAATGAGCACCTAATACCTATGTACTTACATAATACATTTTATGGCCTCAACGGTTGCACATAAATGTATACTTTTATTATCATTTACTGTTTAGTAGATCAAATTTGTACCTAAAATAAATATTACTTTTAAGCTACAAGTAATGAATTATTATATAACATGTATAATAATATAAAATATCATTATTTGGTGTTTAAAAGCAGATGAGTTAGATAATTATAATAAGTAAAATAAATAGTTGACTGCTTCGGCGGAAAATACAATTATTTTATACCAATTTAACATTTTAATTTGTAGATCATTAACATTATTGGATAATAAAGATGGTATACTATTTTTGAAAAATTTAATTTTAGCAATCGATATGAAGAGGACGTTTGCTCATTTTCTCTCTCTCTCTCTCTCTCTTTCTCTCTCTCTGACCCACGCTCAACATGAAATCATATATTATGATTATTTTTTTTTGTATTGATCTAAAGCCCGGAAACTATGGCCATTAGGCATTAGCTGTTTGTATAGGGGCACAGTTCGTTTTGAACTCGTATTTGTATGTGTGGCAATGATTTTGTTGCTAAAAATTCCGGGTGGTCACCCATTCGGAAGGTAGCAACGCTGGCTAGTGCGTACACTCAGAGCGCCACCCCAAGCCATAATCTTATGGTTTATAAATGTATATTATATCAGTTGTATCAAAAACGTATATATTATTAGCTATAGGTGAGTCGTGAGTTATGTCAGTGATAATGATATATTTAGGTGGACCAATATTGTTACTTACTCCATGAAATATGTATAAAATAGTATACGTTTCGAAAAGTGTAGTGACATAATTCTTAGGAAATTACCGTGAAAAAGCATTCTGAGATCATTGCAAGAGCATAGTGAACACAGTAAAATAATCAACCTATAAAGGTTGTGTTGTCACACCTCTCGTTTCAGTTCTCGGAAAAGTCATCAATATCCACGAGAAAGGATGCGAATCCACTAGAATACTAAATTATGTTACGAAATCCAAATTCCGTCTCGTAGCGGAAAATCGCTACCACCACGACCACCACTCTTGAGGATGAGGGCATGTATAAGGGAGACAATGGCAAGAGCTTGTTAGACGATTATAGTATAGCCAGTATAGGTTAGAAAAGGTCAGATGGTTATTATGGATATGTATGACACTTGGAGGCAGGTCGTATCACCACTCACAGTCTTAGCTATCGGCTTAAGAATTTGGTCGTCACACCACTCACTTTTTTATTATAGGCGACTATTGTAATTTTGTATCAAACATATTATGTTAAATAAACACTCATTTTATCCAAATACACCAAGTTTTTATTTCTGAGTTGATGTAAACAAATCGACACTAGTTGAGACGTAACCTTATGTTCCTACAGTGCACACATAACTACACAGGTTTATGTACAATGTAATCTCATTGATTATTTAATTGTCAACGTGTATCGGTGGAGATATTAAGTGGTGCTTACATTGGAGTATTTACAAGGGGTAATTTGAGTGCGTTATAGAATCATTCAACTGTTTAGATCTGAGTAGAGCAATGGAATTGATTGGAAAAACTGAAAAACGGAAATATTTTGCAACATCAAGTTTTAACTAATTGATTTTGGAATTCATTAACAAATAACCGTAGGTACTTGTCACTTTCACTAAATATTTATTATTTAACTTTTTCTACATGATATCATTTTTTAAATATTTTGCCTTTCTTTGATCTAAACATTTGAAATTGTCAACTTTTAAATGTTTTTTTTCGATGAATTCTTAAAGTTTTAAAGTTTTTTTTTCATCAAAAAGCTTTGAAAACTTATTACAAGGTTCCCCATAGATTATATTTTAAATTTTATCGTAAAGCCGCATAAACTTTTTTATGAGTGTTAAACAATTTTAATTTTGTTTGTCAAAAGTCACAAAAATGTGCCAATTGCCATATTATGATTAAAAAGGCGTAATATATTGTTAATCTTAATACACAGAGCTTGGAAATACATAATAATTTAAATAATTTAACATCTTTTTTTAAACATGAACATTTTTTTATGGTACTTTTTGAATAATTGCCATCGGAATCCGTTTATTGAACAGAAAAAAAAATAAACAAACCAAAGGCATTTTTGGGTCCTCTCGTAAATGTAAGATGCAAAATAAAAGGGGACAGACACAGTTACCCAGGACGTAGTAACAGCTTTCCACGGCCGCACTGTTTTTTTTTTGGCCTTCACTTCCCAAAAAGAAATCTTAAATACGCCAATATGGTGCTAAAAGCTTAACATGTTTTTGAATCACAAATGACTGGTAGAGTTAAAGAACTAATTATTTTAGTCATATACAAAATACATGTAACTGGTGTAGTTAAATTGGTTTATAATTAATAACTATAAATCAGGGTAATATTTACATATTGTGGCCTAAAACGATAATATTTACCCACCGAATGAAATGCTTATTTTTAGTTTCTTTTATATTCAAAGGCAGTGACTCAAAATCATTTATAAGTTAAATTCAAGGTTGAGATACTAATTGAGTTTATTATTATTTATTAGTATTTCCATACCCACATCTTAAAACTAAACTAGTTTTTTTAAGATAGGTTGAAGATATTATTTAACAAGTTAATTTTCCTCGTGATAAAATTACTTGGAAAAGTTTCTTTTAATATTATAAACTATAGGTACATGATTTATTTGATTAAGCAAATATTATGATTATAATATCTAATGGCTCTGCTTATAATTACATATGATAATGATTAATTAAATTTTCAATAATAATTATTAACTTTCATTTTACTGAGTATACTCAAAAATGGTAAAAACAAATTTCAACTTTTATTTTATATGATATTATAGGCACATAAATATAAAAATTAATTCTCAACTCTCATCAACAATAAACATGTTTACTGAAGGTGGTTACGATAGAAAAATTGTATTATGGTCATATTTCGAAAATATTGTTTCTTATCATCATTTGTTTAAAAAATAATACGAATATACAATAATGTGACAGGGATATTATAGTACCATACTGACCATAGTAAATTGCCTATATTATGGAGAATTGGTCGATCGACATATGCAGAAATATCATTACTAATTAATTTATAAATTATAAGGTATAATTATTTCTAAGAAAAATGCAAACGTCAACGAAATGTGTAGTTGTTTTCCAATTATCAACATGACAGTTTTTATTTACAAACGTAATATTTCCAATGTGTGTATTGTGTATTATATATGTTAATATATTATTATTTTTATTTATTATACATTTTGACACCTAGCTATTGGCAGCGTTTGAACTGAAAGTATGTATTATTATCAGTTCACACTACAACTTTGTTCTTTACCATTAATGTCTTAAAATTACATTCTTTTGATATTATAATACGTATTATCCGGTTCTCGAAACTTCCAATGCATAAAGTTTGTACTATAGAAATTCCGAAAATATAAACTATAAAGGGTCCAGATAATATTTATTGATGTAGGCTCATTTTTTTTGCTGGTGGTGTCCACTGATTTTTTTTTTGTTTTTTAATATCTTATATCAAAAATTATTTTAAGATTTATATGTATATTGTAACTACCCTTGTCCCCCAATACGCTGATTGCGCCCCTTAGGTATAGATTGTATATTTTATTGCAAATGAAGAAAAAAAACTGTATATCCTTACGTTTTTTGATATTACGTTCACAATAACGACAGAGATGAGAGATCAATGGATAATTTTAGTATTTAACATTTTTAGTTCTTGGATTACATTAAATAAATAGTATTAAAAAAATATCATTTATAAAATTATCTCTTCAGCCATTTCTTAATAAATTTTAACTTGTGAACTATGGCTGTATTTTATTATGTGTTAATTACTGAGATATCACGCAATAATTGTGTCGAGTTTTTATTATCGTTAGATTATGAAGAGAATCATCTAGAAAAGACTAGTAGTAAAATGTAATTTGTTTCCCAGAAAGATGCTAATAAGTATTAAGGTACCTAATAACAATTTAAATAACTACCCACTGCTGTAATTGAAAAGTATTTATTAAGAGCTTTGTGTTCTATACGTACTATTTAGCATTTAGTAGTCATGTCGGATGTATTGAGGTTAAGAGGGTATACAAGTGCAGTGATGCAGCTCATTTTGATAATTAATTATATCTTATTTTTTGAAGAACAACTTAGTAGGTATATTATTATCTCATTATATAAAAACTATACTGCACTAAATCATTTTTGCAAATTTTTGCATTTTTATCGGAGAATAATTTAACTACAGATATCGTTTCTCTCGCACACGCGTACATATCAAAATTACGTTTCATCACGTCTCAAAAACTATTTTTAATTTTTATACAGAATGAATCTCATCTCTTCTAAATTATTTTGTTATCTCTGTCTTACAAATGCGTCACATTGCAAATGTACGTTCAGCGGTTCACTTTACGACTTGTTAGTTTAAATATTAGAAAAATTTTACCCATTATCAAAAGATACATGGTCAGTGTTTGGTTGACAATTGTAATTGTTTGTTGATCTTATTTTGAAGCGAGTTACGTGGATATTTAAATTTTAATATCTTAAGAAGTTTCTGAGAAAATTCATATGGGAGACTGACTATATGTTTGATGAAAAATCAGAGAAATTGTATTTATTTTATTAATTAATTTGTCATATATTATACCTAGTTGTTTATAAACTTATAATCCTTAAATTATCAAGATACGCGTTCAAATAAAGGGACAAAATAATCATTATTTATTCATGAATATTTAGCGTAAGTTGACAGTTCATATTGCAGACAATACTGAAATTACCCAAAAAGTAGAATAAACAAAAATACGGCTCCTGCCTATAATAATATTAAAATCTGATGTCAACTTAAAGTATCTGTATGATTCTCTACACTTATAAGTGCTGGAGAATAATACCAGACGCAAGTATAGCAATTACGTTCCTACAGGTGTTCGGAGGGCTCTCGAGATCATGTATTCCAGAATTAGATCAAATACACTGTACCATATATAAGTATATGTGGCATGTGCATATAATTTTAATATAATGCAGTCAACAATAATATATTTTATATTAAATGTCGTACTCGACTCGTAGCTGTCTCTGGGTTGTGCTGTAGAAGTTTTAGGTGACACAAATTGATTACTCGAAATACTCAAATCAAAATAATAAAACACACTGATCATTGCTCGTCATAAGGAGAGTCCAGTTGTCGCTCGTAGGATCCGGTATAGAGAGGTCGTTACTCTGTTCGGTGGTGCTCGTGCACAGGCGAAGAGACGACCTGGTTGTGCTGACCAGAGAGTGATAGGCGGCTTCATTCAAAGGGTTGTTTTCTGCAACCGGAAGATAGATTTCTCTTCTGCGACAAGGACCTTTTTTTACCATACCTTTTCTCTGGCGGCGTGCGTAAGAAAGCCACACGCCCTACGCCTTACCGTTGGCATCATAGATACTTGCCGATTTCTTAATCCATGATCGTATAATATATGTAGACTATTTTTGACTGTGGCAATAATTTATCGGGGTCCGGATATTTCCGATTTCTACTTGCGACAGTCCAGCCGTTATTTATTTATCTGTTACATTTTATTGAACTGTTAAAATGATGCGTGAGCATATAATTACAAAACTAAGTTATAAAATCTATGATAATATGTACTTAAGACGATATAATTATAATTTTGACAATGTTACCCGACTATACCCGAGGCTATGATCAATACACTGACGAGCTACTAGTCACTGTAATAAAAATAGTATTGTTAATTAATAACTGTTACCTACTATAGTATACTATTATTTTGACAGGGCATTTTCTAAATATTAAATAATAAATAATTCGATTATAATGATCATGTTAACAATAATCTTGATGGCTAAATAACAATAAGATAATTTTCAAACCAACATATATATGTTTTTATTATTATGAGTTATGATAAGAGTCATTTTCTCAGTGTATGTCATACAATATACTGAGTGATTCTGTTCTAGAAGAACACTCATTGCTTCATTAGGCTATGGACTTGTTTTAAATATTTATTTTCCATAATTTCAAGTCGTTACAAAACAATGTATATTTTTCACTATACTTTGTTAGAATTGTTTAAGTTTTATAATAACACTGTTTTAAAGATAACATATTATATAGTTAATTACTTATTGCAAAGCAAAATACTTTTCTTAGTGCTGTAAAAATCGAATATTCGACGAGTTTAGGAATTATGAGTATTTAAGGTCATGATGAGCAGAGTAGTGTGGTAAGGAGTACCTCGCAAAATTTCGATTCACTACTACACGTCCACACTCATCGATATTTTACATATTTATGAGCCGGTATTATAACTTATAAGTTACAAGTAACAAATGTGCCCAAATAAAGCCACGCCCATGGGCCATGATTATAACGTATATGGTAGGTATATTCGTAGGTATATTTATATTTTAATAAAACACATGTTTTAGCATGTCAGCTTGATTATTCAAATACACATTTTTTTCATACATATAATTAGATAACTGCATTCTTTTTTCAATGTTCACTGAATAATAATAAAAATAATTAATAATGAGGATTGCATCATGCAAAACCTTTGAAAATTATCTAATAAAATCATTTTACAGATAACTTGTTTTGGAAAAAAGAAAATTAAAGATTATTCAATAAAATTCATTTATAGACAAATTTGGATTGTTTCGAATTACATTAAGTTAGAGTTTAATAAAGATCATGTAGTTATTTTGAAATGTTGTCACAAGGATATCACACAAATTAAAATTAAACGGACAGTTGATATTTTTGTTTACAATTTACATGTCGCGACATTTTTGCTTACTGTAGAATACACATGTCAGATAGACAAATTATAGGTGCACTATATTATAGGTAAACTGTAAAATGTCGACAATTTACAATTTATTTTCAGTTAGAAATTCATAAAAGATTTTATTTTCATAACTAAAATAAGAAATTTTAATAAAAGATTCGGCACAAATTGTCCTACTTTAAACAAAAACAAAAGTTTACCGGAAAGTTACATTAATTTTTCATAATCGTTTGAATTTAAAATTTTTACGATATTGGATTTTATAGATTTCTGATATTTTGTTGTACTTTTACAACAAATAATCGTAGGTGAAGAAACATACAAAATTTTCACCAAATGTTAAAATGATCATTTTCCATGTATGGTAAAATGTTCAAACTATTTTCACTCTTTTTGAGCTATTTATATCCACAAGAAATTTTTAAAATTTTGTAAATTATTTTTCAGTTAGAAATATTTAAAAGGTTTTCTTTTCATAGCAACATTAGAAATGTTAATAAAGGATTTCTATTAAGATATTCTACCTTATCTAAAAAAAATAGTTCACCGTATAGTTACTCTATATTTTATAGTCAATATGTGATATTGATTTTTTTTTTTAATTATTAAATTTGATTATTTATACAAGTATTGGATGTCTAGGATGACACAGCGTCTCCTTTCAGAATTATTTTTCTTATACAATGGTTTATTATTGCATATTAAAATATTACACATCCAATACAATGTCATGTTCGACAACTTCTGTACCTACAGCAGAGCGGTACTCACTAGTCTACTATTTTAGTCTTGTAAGTGTCTGAAGCTCAAATTTTGGAAAAACTCGTTGTACAAAACTTAAACGAAGATTATTCTATTCGACATATCGAATTGAGAAATATCGATGGAAAAAAGTAAACATAAACTACCTTTAGATAAATAAACGATGATCCACCCGTCATCTGCAGCTTCATCGCTCGGAATCGGATTTCCATGTACAATGATATTTAATTGAATGCAAAATTAACATATCAATTAGACAGTGTCACCAAGACGATGTATGTACTTACATTCAAAATCTCATAAATGGCAGAACTAGTTTCACTTGATTTTCTTAATTTGACTAGGGCTGAATAGGGAAGCAGACACTTTTAAAAGGCTAATGAATTACAATTACGCGTAAAAACTAAAAATTGTATTGACAAATTGTGCATGAAATGTATGACAATATTGTCGTGACAATAATGATCGCACAGTGCGCATAAATTATAATTTAGGTGTTCGTCTCATAAATATTATTAGTACGATATTATGGATAAATAACAGCTTCGCTGCAGAGTATCGTTTTATTAATTGTTCAATAAAAAAAAAATAATAACGTATATACAACGTATAATTTATGCATATATGTGCATTCACAGCATTACATATTAATTGGGTTTCGTGATGTGTAGACTGAATGTTAAATTAATGACAAAAAAAAAAAAAAAATATGATTTACAAAAGGCGAAAGTAGGATAATAGGTATAACGGTTCCCATACATAATATAATTAACTATAAACATGTACTCTATCTGTGATCAATAATAAATTAAAGTAGGGATACTCTAGTGGGGATCTACTATAGAGATGTTCATAAATTGCAATCGGATTATACTGGATGTAGTAGCATCGAGTATCGAGAGCTGTCAACATCGACGCCGTTTATTCTAATTCACTTATTTATCCGCCGCTTCAAACTCACCGTTTCGGGAAAAACAATTACCTCAGGTGTCGTATACGTTGTTGAGTATGAATTGATCCGTATTATTTTTTATTAGTATTATTATTGTTATTGTCATTATTGTTATTATTTGTATCGTCCTTATTATTACCGTGTCAACAACACCACTAAGATGTCAACTATGGGTGGATACTATATATAGCTGATATGGATTTAAACGCTAAATCGTATGAGCGGTCCGTGCGTCCCGAGCCGGGGGTCTGTTTGTATTTGTTTTTTATCAGGTAAATGATGATAACTGTGTTCCTTTAGTAGTACCGGATCAAAGAGTAAAAAACGCGTATTAATGAAACATTGTGTTCTAATTTCTAATGCAGTTTTGAATCATTTCTTGTATTTCTAAGCGTGTACGCAGTATTGGAATAGGCTAAGTAGACATACTTCATGGAAACGTATGACTTACAGTAAAGGTGTATCGTGTATGCTTGATAAAGTCTTAATTTAGTTTTGATTTTCATATTTTCCCATGAAAAAAAGTACACCTAGTATATAGCTTATTAAGTGAGCATAATTATTATATAATGGTCCCCCTTTAATAGCTAAACTATTTTTTTAAAGTAATTAACATGTTTTGGATTTCTTGTAATCCTTTAGATTTTGAATTTCAGAATTCGAAATTTAGATTTTATCCCAACAATTAGTCGTCTTTTAGAGCTATTCTGATTGCACAAATTCTGATTAACTTAATTTAAATAGGTAGGTAGGTACCTATCACAGCTATTACTTTTGACATATTTCAAGATAAGGAAAGGCAAATCAGGCGTAGAAGATAAATGCTTTGACAAAAAAAAAAAAACAATAATCTACAGTAAAGAGTCAAATGCTTATTATAATTATGGTATTATTATTTCAATTATGGCCATGACCTCGAGTCAATATAGAATATAGTATATAAATTGATAAAAAAAAAAAATGACAATCATCTAATTAAATATTATTATAAAATACATTAAATTCGCCTTCAATAATCTTCAATAATACAATATAAGGTATATAAATACTGATGTAGACGTCATGCAGTCATGCCGTTGTAATAATTGTCCGAATTGTAATTTTGTAACACGGTAGACTGTTATAAAGTCGTTTACTTATAATATAAATTATAATAATATGTCCATTAGGTCCAACACATTTTTAACCTATATTTTTTTACCTAAGTACCTAAATGGTTGTCAAACTTTGCATTTTATTTGGCATTGTTCAAATACGTATTATTAATAACGAGGGATAAACAACCATGAAAAGCAAAATAACATTAATGTTATGAACTATGAATAGGCAATGGGTACCGACGAATGAAAAGGATTTTAGATTTACTTATCATGCGCGCATTATTTACATGAAAAAAGAACATAAAATATTGTGGATTGGCACTTTTCCTGATATTCGTTAACGTTACAACGGCATAGATAAAACCGCACTTTTTATAAATTCAAAAATATGTAATACAATTAATAACATTGTGCTCAAATAATAATTTTTAGCAAGTGTTATAAATTATAGTTGAACGCTTGTGTTATACCACAACCACAAACCCATCCACGTGCATCTAACCTAACTTGGTTAATGGTTTAGGGGTTTAGAATATACAATAAATTATACCCATTCGTCTTATTTTACATAACGTTATTTATATAACGATTAAAACTGACGATTTTTGTGGCTATTTCTTGTTTCATATTAATGTGTATTGACTTAAGTATCTAATAATTTATAAAATATTTATGTCATAGCCATTAGTATTGTATTGTAGTAGCTACACTCTAGGTGCAGTATATAATACCTAGACCCATTATATAACGTCATATTTTTAAACGTTTATTAATATTTTACGTCACAATATATTTTACATACCGATGGTATTGTGCATAATATTATATTATTGTGTTAATATATTAAAATATATTTTTATATTGGCATTTATTTTAATTTAAAAACCATGCACATATTTTAATAATTATGGTGATTTCAGTTGTTTTATATTTTCGCATAGGTACGATGTCATTGTATTTAACATTATTATTAGATCAATAGATATAGAACTCGAGATCATTTCTTACCTACTTTGCAAATACAAAATCAAATGTGTCAGGTAGGTACTTCATAGAATCACAGTTCACAGTTAAAACACTCAAACTCATGCCTTTAGATCATGGTGCAGTAAGTGTGAGTGTTACATGCCATGTTTTGTCTAGAAAAAAAAATAAATATCCATCATTATAAATGGAATTAAAAGTCGTATCAATAAGTGCACTACAATACATAATTTCGATTCCTTCTGACAGATTAAAATTGCTTTGTATATTTATAGAGGTATATATTAGAAATCAATCAAAGATATTCAAGTCCAGATTTGTCAACTACACCAGTCTTATCCATTTATATCAAATCGTCTTCTTATAAAAATTCCTTGTAAATCATTGTGTACGAAACTAGTTGCATGGGAACTGTTAAAAAAATTGCATTTAAAATAAGAATTTATGCAAACGTATGAAAAACGATCATTGACTTTCACATCTCCATGGTTTAAAGTTGTTTGTGTAAACTATACCAATGTTATATTTATGACTTTATGAGGAATGGGGGTGGAAATCTAGCCGTATTGTCACTATAGGTTGTCGTCTGACAAATTAAACGAGTTCAACAAACGTTTAAAAATCATTTAACAACTTAATAGACTTTTGAGAAAATAAATATTGAAAAATTAGTCGTTTCTGGCTTAGTAACATTCCTATATTTTAAGGTTGTAAATATTTATAAAAAAAATCGAATAGGTATACGAGACATAACACATACTCCAAAATAAGTTAAAGTATATCTCTGTTATAATTGTTAGTTAATTTTTTTTAAAGTCTGAGTTTTGTTTTATTCTTATTACAATTTTATTAAAAGAAAACACGCGGTATAAATATTTTTAATGTTACATTTACTTTTTAAAAACATGTTTAAAGACAACAAAATCGTCATCAAGGTTTATCTTGTACCAACACTAAAATAATTTATTTAATTGTCATACATTTAATCCGTTTAATTTTAATTATTGTATATGTATTGATAATCGTGTACCTATATGATTATAGTTTATATAATGATCGATATTAATTTTAATTGATTTTAAATATTTTTCTTGAGTATAATAATTCCATTATCATAATTCAATGGTGGAAATGCCAATTGATATAATCCCTTCTTTCTTCGAAATTGGAGCATGATAAATGAATCACACGGATTCTTATTATAATAGATAGCTATAATAAGGTACCTATCATATATCTACAGAACTTTTACTTTGACCACAAAAAATACGATTCGTCAATCGGATACTATGATCAACCCTAACAAAAATTGAATTATCATATTATTTAGGTCATATAGCGATTGTAAAACTATACTTCTGAAATATTGATTATAATTTAAATCTAAATGTTACGTAAATATTAATAAATATAATATATGTCAATATCTTCAACGTTCATCGATCGACCTTTGTAAATCTTAACGAAAAAAAAACAAGCTAGTATATTAGTATAATATGGTAAACGCCCTTCAAATAGTTATAATATAATTTTTTCTTACACTATACCTACGTGGAACATTCAACCATAAAATATATAATCAGATACGTCCAGTGGCACACCAAAGGAAATGACTACAGGTCCGAGACACTATCTCTCATGAGAATATCAAATGTCAAATTAATAAAACATAAAAAATTTTACTTTGTGAATTACATTTTTTTCCTGATGGGATAGCTGGAAATTTAGCCTGATCATTTCTTTAGAAACGATTGATGGTATTTTTTTAAGCTTGTCCACATACTCGGTTCTTGCTTAGCCAAATATTTAATTTTTGTGTATTTTGATGCTATTAGATTTGCAGTTTTTGTATCTAATTCCCTGCAAAAAATCATGGTTTCATCACTGAGGTATATTTCATATTGTGATTGTGTATTTGTGTATAACGTAGGCATTAGACATCATTGCCATTATACGCCTGCAGTAATACAGCATGTATAATATTGTAGTATAATATATAGGATAAACACAGTGAAACTTAAAAACACATAAGTTTCAAAACTAGTATTGTAAAATATTTCATGTGACTATTGGACTCAATACATAATCACACCTGATACGAATAAATAAAATCTCGAAACCTAACGCTATCGATTCAACCTGCAACGTTTTCGTAAACATTCCCGACCTTGACCCTCTGCATCAGCACACTATAGTATCGCAGAGTAGATTAAATAGAATCATTCGTTTTTTTTTTCAAAAGTGAATAATTCACGAATAGTTGTAGTATTTCTTCATCTTTTTCACTTTTTTTTCATTTATAACAAACATTTTAAGTCGATCCAAAAATTGTTTCTACTTGATTGATGAAGTATCTATACGATAAAAACGTGTTTTTCTAGCTTCAATATCTATAGAATTACTATTGCTTTTAGGTAGTAGTTGTTGTAGGACTGTAGATTTATATAATACACATTAGGTGGTCACCGAATTTTGGATATTTTTAAACTCGTTTGTGTTATTCGAGTATGAGAGTTTCGGAGAAAAGCAAAACCTGTGGCATCATTAAAACATTTTTTTAATTCACAAATGTACACGTAGATTACTCTGCAGAAGGTGAATGATAATATATTTACTTTATTAAGGCACTCGGTGCCAATGTAATCTTGTCCACAAAAATGCACTCCACGGCAATAATGACCCTGTTCTGTAGAATCGACCAAATCTGATAATTTTTTTTTAAAACTAATAATTGAGGGTAATATTCTACAGAGCACATTGCACTATGTTTTTCAATGTTTTATCTCAAACTTTATAATATGTATTAAAAAATAATACAATTTTAAGCTTTTTTTACAAACTATACTATACTATTATTTGAAATCAAATAAAAAATCGGAGTTCAATGCTGCCCGTCTACTTCTTTCAGATAAAAAAATAGTTGTCGAAATCTGACAATTATACAAGGCCTGAGAGTTATTCCTGTGAAGTCACTCTTTTCGATATAATATACCATATCAACCTCCCCCCCCCCCTAAATAGGTATCCGGTAGTTTAGTGGAAAAGGCATATAATTAAAGTGACAACTAAAATATAAAACATAATTTAAAACTGTATAGTATTGCAGAAAATTTGAAAAATCGGCACCGGGCCCCTCAAAGTATTTATTATACAATCGTATAGATAATAATACTATATTTATTAAATGTTTCACGTTTTTACAATGAATAGAAAATATTCCAACACATAACACTTATGAAAAATATGAACAATTTTAAGAAACGATTAGGTCAAGTTAGTGTTTGATAACTATAAACTGGAGTAAGCTTGCTACAGTTTATGTTATTTCATAATATAAACTTAAATTATTTTCGTAGTATCAACTGTTATTATAATTGTTAATAAAATAATATGATTAATAAATTCCAATTTATATAATTAATTACCCAACTAGACTGAAATAAATATTCTCTAAATTGTACGGTTTACCTAATTGTACTCAAAGGACGTACATGAGTGCCATGTGCGTAGTAGAGAATTATATAATATTTACACCGAAGAATAATTGATAAATTATAAGTGTGTTTGTATCGATGCAATATAACTGTCTCCACTCTCCATACATCAGTATGATTCAATTGTATTTTAATTAAAATACACAATTTTGTGAATATGTTATAATAAAACCATTGATTAACAGCTATAGTATTTACAATCAGTGCTATAATAGTACCCATTAAACTAGCCTAAAAATAAAAAAAGCTCACAAATCATTACATTAACAAGTAATCTGAAAATTAATCCAATTGCTCTCGTTATTTATCATACGATATACTAACACTCGACTTGAGTTCTTTATAGATAGTTTATGAATCCCGCGTGTTTACATAAGATACGTAAGTATATGTCTTCAGAGTCGTATTAATGAGAAACTAATTGATCTAAATTATACGTTTCTTAATTTTTTTAAATGTACGGTTGTAATGAAATTAATTGAACGCATGCGTTTTTGTACTTGGGATTTTGTGAATCTAAGCTGATTCCACGACTATTGTATTTCAATTTAACGGTCTGTGAAACATAACACACAGGCGCCAAAATAATTAACTGATGACCCCCAATTTCTATCCACTCAAGCCACAAGTGCTTTATTTCCATATTATTTTTTTTTGTTTGAAATTCGTTAAATTTCAAACAACTTGGGTGTGACGTGATTACAGATATTTGCATAGTACCAGCATAATTTATGCCTAAATAAAACAATTGTTTTGTGTTTAAACCTCGTTTCACATTTACCTATAATTTTTTAACTATAATTCAGGTTGAATTGTCAAAATTAATAACCATAATATTTTAATATTAATATGGTCGTAATTATACTTGTACTTTGAGGATGCGTAACATTATTATTACGTTGTGTATAATATACGCTTATGGGTATCATTTAATGATAACAATAAATAAGAAGTAATTTTAAAATTATGTGAAATGCATAACGTATTATTATTTCTAATGGGTAGTGACACAAGTGTGTAAGACGTCACACTTAATACTTTATAGTATATCAAGTGACTGATAAATTTCTTTACCTACCCATGCCATGTATATTATGATCTAATATTTATTTTTAGTTATTATTTTAAATGTTTTAACACTTCCCGCTATACGTTTACTGTTTACTATACATAATGATTAAGGAAACAGTTCGATGAAATTTACCTATAGTCTATACGATGTACAGTATATTCACACCATTATGTAAAGACAAATGCTACTATTCAGCACATTTCACACGATGTATATTATTGTTATTAGAGTTCGTTTTTTCGACATTCGAACATAGTTATTGCGACTCGACACCGTTTTTGATATACTCGAGTAGGTACTGAAAAAAAAAACTAAATTCATAATCAGTATATAAATATGTAAACGATTCTAAACGGAAATAAGTTGAATATTCCATAATTTATGAAAAAATATCATTGTTTCGAATAATAGAAATACGCATGCATAGAACCGCAAATGTATAACTATAATGTTATTTGTACATCGCCAATATCACAATAATAATGGGCGAAAGTTTAAAGCCTCTATAATGTGAATAAAAAAAACAGGTGTGCCATAAATTTGTCATAGGATTCTCGTTACCTATGCACCCATTCATGCATCGCGTGAAAAACGCACGAAAATCAAAAAACCATCAATTTCTGAAGTGCACAATCTACATACGACTCGGTATGGTATATATTATCCCGGCCTGCACATATCGCAAGCACGATGTTCAACCTATATCCGACCAAATTACGATCACTACAGACATAAAAAAAACCCAAATTATTGTTTATTGACTATACTCATATATTATAATGGTATATCACTATCAGATCTCTACATAGGTACACAAGCGCACTGCAGGGGCGTTCCTGGATTCGGGGCTCGTATACAAATACAAAATCTTAGGAAAAAACCAACACCAAAAAGACACCATTTAACGCGTAAATATACTCATATGGCACATCGTGTTCGGCAGTGATTTTTTCAAACGTTGACGGACGATAATAATAATAATATGACGATGGGCCAATCGTCTCCGGAAATCGTCCTTGGTGCGCGCACTCCAATGTAATAATATATAATATAGTTATTAATTATTATTTTATAAGTGGTCGGAGAAGCAGACAGCATTCGTTCGCGGCGGGTGGCGGTCGCCGGTCTGTCGGTCGAAACAAAACATTAACACGAAGAGCGTAGACCTCGCGGTCTGTGATAATAATATAATAATATGATGTATAACATTTATTTTATGTAACGCTGAACGAACCACAATTCGCTGGATCATCTGAGCGGTACAAAATATAAGATCGTATCATTGGCTGATATTATGTGGTCGGGGGAGCAGACGGGTTCGACATTTTTTCCCATTATCGAAATTAGGTAGGCATTCAACAATAACACCATAAATGATGCCCCCACACGGCCACACATATGCAAGTGTAAATAAATAAATTATAATTTATAAGTTAAAATATATATGAGAACAATTGATTTTCTTATCAATATTACTTTGATGCATTTCTGCTTGATAAATATGATATTATGATGAAAACCATTAGATTTTTATAAAATATTTAAAATTAAATCCCAATATAGCAATTTATTCCTAAAACATATTTTTTGCACAAAATATTCTTTAACCTTGAAATATTCATTGTTATGTTCTGAATATTTTTTTTATATCAGTTCATAGATAAATGAATCATCGAGAAAGGTATCCAATTGGAGCTGCACACTCAGTAAAAATATGTAAAAACATAAAATTCCGGTCTCTGATTATTATAATATTTAGATTTATTTTATGAATCGATTTACGCTCGGATTTGTACAGCAAATGTTTTTTTGTGAAGTTAATAAAAACTAATTCTTAAAATATAAGAATTATATTTACTATATAAATTCGTTTCGTACCATTCTGATTGCAATGAAGACAGTAAACTTAACTTTGTTTTTCCTCTTAATGTACTTTTTTGGTGATTTTTGAATAATTTTCACCAAAGATCAAAAATATCATACCTATATTATTCATTATTTGTATTATATTAGCCAGATTATCTGCTATATTATCGCCAGAAATAAGTGAAATATTCGTGTTTCGTTGTCGACATTATTTCGTTCATTATCGAAGTAATATTTTAATTAATATAATAACTATGAGAATACAGAAAAAACAAACCTTTTGACTTTTGGAAAGGGAAAATGGTTTGAACATGTACATTTATATATGTATGTATTAGTAAATTCGTTTTTTAATCTTAATAATCTTAATACTTACAAAAGATCAGAATATAATTTTTTTTTTACTTTTTCAAAACTTAAATTGAATTAATTTTTTTTTAACTATTTATTTTGCTACAAAATCCTAATCCAAATCCCTGTAAACCCTTTAGGGCTAAAGTACCCCCCCCCCCCTTAATATCTGCCACATATTAATCGCAGCGTAATGTATATTATATTTAGATGCTGCGCAATTCCGCCGTGGTATTCGGATTTATGTTTTGCTCGAACGGTGGTGCGGTGGCGGACGGAGGGAAAAACCTATGCGTGTACCGTGTCGAAAGAGGTTCGTTGTAAAAAATGCGCTTAGGTTTTATATTACAACGCACAATGCAGTATATGATGTTACGCTATATATACACATCGATGCCACTCGTGTACACTGTGCAATATGATTGCCAGCGACCACGGTTTTTATGTTATTATTTTTTCAAGATACTTCCTCCTACACCGATTTCTAAGACCAAACCGGTGAAAAAACGTGCTCATTGTACATATTTAATACGATGAATTAACGATGTTATAAAATCAAGGTCAACATTGTAGTTTTGCAATCGAGCGCGATGGACGAACGAAATAACGTTTACGTGTTACCTACTGAGCACAGGGTGTATACTGTATAAGTTCCGTATTAACTTTGAGAATCACCTCTTGTTAGTGCGAGAGGAATTCAAATTCGGAGAGCTTATTTTTTTTCACATTCCTAGGATGTGGGAATTTTGAAGGCACTTTTCGAATGTTTTCGATCTCATCGAATTCGCAAACATATTGCAAGACTATACCCAAAAACTCATATTTCAACGTTATATTTTGAGATTTTCTAGCGACGGATGTGACGAAAAAATTTCTTCGTAAATCATCAACGAATATATTATAATATTATACTGGTAATATTTGGTGATATATGATGATAGTACATCGAACAAGATACTATAATTGGAAATGAGTTATGAATTATTATTATTTTTATACTATACATAAATAGGTATATAAAATATAAATAGGTACCATAATTAATGGTTTTAATTAGTTTATTTTTTTTTTGGCAAGATATAGAAGTTTCAGTCAGACTATTTGTCTTGACACAATTTCGCATAGGTGATACCGAATGACTATTGGTACATACTATTATGTCAGTGTGATGGATAGTTACCACGTGAGAAGATTATCTATATCGTAATAGTATTATAATATTGTTTATCGTGTTTATATAATTATATTACTGTTTAAGATCCAGTGGCTTAAGGCCTATTAGATTCTACATTAGAGTACACATTAAAGCTATCTTCATAATAGTATGTAAAACCAGAAGACATAACACATATTAGATATAATATGTTTGCCAAACAACAACATAAGCGTTTTTTCCACAGTATAATTAACTAAAACGTATGCTGAAAATGTGTTACTCATATAGCTATATAAATAATCATATCTTAGTAGGTACAACCTACCTGTTTAACATCATTGCTTTATATTATTCTACTCGCTTCTTTTCAAAAAATGAAATTCTAAATCCACGCAATTTTAAATTACTTCAAGTTTGTTTTGCTTGTTTGGCGGTATACAGACTGACTACCTGTATAACTTTAAAACTTTGTTCGAATTCGGAGTACCTATAATGAGTAACAACTGTCTTTATTTTATTTTTGCTAATAATCGTATTTCAGTTAGGTAACAATTAGGTTTACAATAATGTATATTTCAGACAATTAATTTTCAAAAAATACAATTTTTTCGTCAACCATAGTTTTTTGTTTTATGTGATTTACGTGTGATTGGAACAATGAAGTTGGTGTGCACTAGTCGCTTTCCGTCACTGGAAAAGTGGCTTTCCATAGGTTCTCTGTTCTCGGATAGGTAACCTGTAAGGCTGTAACCACTGGATAATTTAAACAGCACTACACATTATGTGACTTATGTCCTATTATTAATAAAATAATTATCTTTCATCCCACCCCCACCCAACAAAATTAAATCTTAATAAATGTTATCTCTGTAAGTTATAACGTATTGGATTTAGATTTTTAACCTGAACTGTCATATCATAAATAACTGACTACTATTTTTCTTTCTGGCTGTAATTTTACTGGTAAACTTTTTTTAGCGATTTACTTATAACCAGTAACCTATTTTCAATTAAATATTTTCAAGTCTAATTGTCAAAATATGATTCGTTAACAATTTTAATAAGACGATTTACGCAGTTATAAAAATTATATAGAAATAAGATTACGTTGGAATAATCACTAATTGTATAAAATATCTAATAAAAGTAGTTTTTGCTTTAGCAATTAAGTCGAAATATATGTATTACGCTAAAATATGGAAAACATTTAGGAATTCAATTTAATAAACCTAATACAATATTTCAAAGTTTTACTTAGAAAAATACCTCTCATCGATGTACTTGTAAAATGATCATGCTTATTTTTAATTGTCTTTCGTTTTATCCATCGGATTTCAAATGCGAATTCCGTCAGAGGAATGCGTAAATTAGGTTACTATATAGGTAGGTCAAGTAGTAAAATCTGCCAACGCACTAAAGTCAGAGTCAATGATAGATTTCTTATAACTCCGTCCAATATGTGCGAAATATGTGCTATAATATGGTGATAATTTAGTTACGTACTAAATAAACTAAATATATATATTACCTATGTTAATGTAAAATTTAAAAATATACATATTAAACATTTTATTTAACTCTCGTGATCTATTTAACGAGTCACGTTCATTAAATCCTACAATCTTAAGTGATTGATTTTATCATGAGCGTGTAAAGTTTTGATAAGGTAATTGGAATGGCAGGAAAATAATGTTATATTCATTAATTTTTTATTGTAATATATATATATTAACATCTATATATAATAATTTATAATACATAGTATATGCTATTAAAATTTTTTATTTTTCACGGATAAAAATATTCTTCTTTGGAATATTAAATCAAGAATACGCATCACCATTTTAAAAAGTTTAATAACCACCTATCTAATAACTAAAAAAAATGGTAATAATATAAAAATATTTGATTTATTTGTTTTTATAATACATTTTTATAAGAATGCATATTGGATAAAATAAAAAATAAAATATGTCTTTAATATATTTTTAGTTAATGAAAATTAAATATTTTAAGAACACATTTTAAATTATAATATTTCCAATAAATTCAAAAAAAAATTATAACTTCTATTTACAGTATTACCTCCAATTATTATAACTGTTCATCAACAACCCATTTATTATATAATAATTGATACAGCCATATTGGTACTATCATAATATTCGTGATATTAGATACAATGTACCTACTTAATATGCAAATATGTATATGATTAATGATTATTATTAGTTTGTTAAAAAAATTTACCTATCTCTTAAAGTTTTTTTATTCAAATTTTTTTACTATCTGTTAAGTTATTTGCAAACATAGTATAGGTTATTCATTTCATAATGCCATCTATTATTGCTACATACTCTAGAAGTGTGACATGGTGAATACACAATACCTATAGTATTCATATGAACCAAACTGTAACCTACCTAATAATATTATTATTTTTCTAATTTTTAGAATATAAATTATATCATAATACCTATATATAGGTATTAGGTAAAGTATATTTTTATTTTATTTTAGCGCATTTCAAGTTTTATTTAATACATTCATCCTTAGTTTTACTCATTAGTATTATTGTTATTATAATATTATAATCTATCATTACATCTCAAAGTTACAACGTATATAAGTATATTATGTATTTGTAATTTAATTTGTTTACACTTTCAACACATCTCTATTATACGTTCATTTTTGTTCAACAACATACGTAGGTACCTACGGGTTACGAGTCAAAGATTTAAATTATGTTCGCTCGTTTCAATACAGCTAGTTTTAAAATGTTTTATGTTGAATGTATAACCTTACACTATCACTGTATGGTAATGTTCAACATTATACAACTATGATACACTACTTGACTAGGTAGTTTAATATAATACTATATTAAAGGCACTTACCACCAATGGCGAGTCGGTATTATAATATTTCAATCTCATATCGTCAACTGTTTCATTTTAACAGTATAAAATAAAATAAATCATTTCTCTAAAATCTCCACGGTACATCACTCGCCGATTGTTTATATTTTCTCATTATCCATTCTATTGTGTACAAACATTATTTATAGATCATATATTATTATTATTATTATTATTATTATTGCACCTATTATACAACAGCAGAACAGTATGGATTAGTGTAACGGTTCTGATAATACGTATACCTATAATATAGTAATATCACACAGCAGGTATATACATTATACATAATGAAAATTATAATTTAATATAATAAATTATTACTAAAAAAATAGAACTTTTTCTTTAGCATTTCGGATGGTTAAAAGGATAAATAAGCTTTTATTTACAATGATTATTATTCGTCATGTATTCTTATATGCAGAATTAGATACTTTTTTTATAGGTAAATCACTTACAAGGTATTAGGATTATAATTTCTTGTATTATACTTTTACTCAAATATTTGTTGGTACTCTTAAGAGTTAGAGGAAAAAAGTTGTATATACCAAATGCCAAGATAAGATACTAGCCATTGAAAAATCATTCTAAATCATACATTTTAAAACTTACCCATTATAAAATTGCAAAATGCTTGGCTTGAGACAATGTAGAATAATTATCAAAAATTGGATACATTTACACATCTTAATATTATGTTCTTTTATTTGTGAATTGTGAGTCATATCGAGTCGTTATTCTATAATACCATGTGAAATAATATGCTTTAAGTACGCAAACTGCTACACTGTTTGAATTTTTAGTTTCAACCGTATCCTAGAAAATCATCTGTCTCAAATCATTTTTGTTTGTATTTATTTCGAACAAATATATTTTAACAATCAATATCATCAATCGTATCACATACGTATATTATACATTTATCTATCCCTATATGTTCCTATACGGAACCTAAAATTATTTTCCTCTAGCTTTGGACGAATTACAATTATTATTATTATTATTTTTTTTACTGAAATATATAAACCAACAAAAAATAATTACGATATCTATATAATGTTGGGCTATCATACACCTTCCTATGTATACCATTATTTAAGCGCTTTACTATTTTTGTGGGTCATTATTCGAGGGTATTGAACTCGCACTAATCACGTATAATACCATATAACCGCGCATTATATTGTCGTTGGATGATTTTAATGACCGTGACGTTGTTTTTATTTTTTTTTTACGTATAGTACCAAGAAGTGAACTCCGGAGAAATAATGGATTTAGACGAGATCTTAAGCAACTTTGGATTGGGCTCATATCAAGTGACCGTCTGTGCTCTAATGGGGCTCGTGCTCATGTACTCAAACATATCACCGCTTAGTTACGCCGTTACAGCCAGTGACCTTAAATACAGGTAAACTTGTAGGACATTTTTTCTCTTCACATATGTATTTATATTATTTGTTTTGACTGCGAATTGGACATAATAATTACGGACCACATTTAAACCGGAACATGTACCTACTGTGCTCTTAAATAATCACTTATATATGCATAAATAGTAGGTACATATTAGATACTATTTATATTATATTATGTACATATATTTTTTTTATTGATAAATAACTCGCGGTAACACGGGTAATTGGGCTTAAAAATAATTTAACCGATTGCATATTACATTGTCTACCTACTTATTCTAAGTTTGGATTTTGTTATAAATATGTTGTATAAATGAATAAAAATATTACTGTATCCTTGATTTTGTAATAGGTAGGTACCCATATCATGTTATACACATTATGTAAAACGTCATTTAACCGAGCACTTTACTTGATAAATCGACAGTATTTTTTGTAACTCCAAAAGGTTTAATTTATTTTATCGAAGTGACACATAATATTGTTATAATAGTTGTATATAAATAATTGATCAATCCTAAATTTGTTTTAGGCTTATTTATAGTACATTTATTATATTTTAGTGTTATGACAATAGAACATTCTTATATAAATATGACCGATTAGAAACTTTAAAATTAAATTACAATTTTCGAATACATTGTTCATATTGATAATTTAAGAGTTTAGACTCAATTGATTATTATACGGATAAACTTAATCGAACAAATCACAGCGTAACATAGACATTAAACATAAATGATAAATTGCCAATGCAGCTCTGCTTAATAATATAGAAAACCGAACTATAATAATTAATAACTAATAAGTAAACAAGTAATAACTAATAACTAATGATAACTAATCCATACAATTTAAATTTTAGTTATTTGGTGATTTATTTCCACTTTAGTTATGAGCACTCGATACGAAATAGCTTAACTTCAATTTATTATGTTTAGATGTTAGTGAGCCTTTAATCGTTTGAGCCGTTGAAAGTTTATTTAGCATAATAGGTATAGGTATAGTATATACTAATATTGAAATTAAAGAGTACCACTATACCAATTTATATTTGACAGTTGAATATAATACAACCTAAAACCTGACCAGAACTATAATTTATGTATAAAATAAGAGATAAGAGGAAAGACAAAATTATATTAGTTTTTTTCATATCTTACTTTATCTAAACCTGTTTAAGATTTTGTATGTGCTAGAGTGTGAGTTTTTATGCATATTACATATTTCATATCTCTTTTGTTGTATATTACAGCCATGAGCCATTCAACTATTTTCTGAACAAGTTCTGAGGAATCCTAAAAGTGACGTTTCTAAAATAACATCAGAGTTCAATTTCCAATATGTATTGAAGAGCAAACTTTTAAACCATTCCTTTTACGAGGAAAAATGATAACATAAAAAAACCATCATTGTAAAACCAACATATTTCTTCCAGATATAAAACCCTTGTAAATATGTATACAATCTAAATTTTTCCCGACGAGTTGTTGGCTGTACACTCTTTATAATCGAATTTCATCGTTACATCGCGAAGAAAATAAATTGAATTTAAATATATATAAAAAAATTTCAGGATAAAATACATCAGCAAATAAACTTCCAGTTTTTATAATTAAAAAAAACTCAATTTATTTTTTTTTCTCATACTAAAGTCCAAACAATATAATATTAAAGAATAAATAATGAGACTTCAGTACAAATAATATACAATTATATTTTAAATACAAAGTTAACGAACTCTGGATAGCTCAGTCATAAGTAAATAATGTATAAATCCCCTGACTATTTTTTACTCCCCGAGTTTTTTAAATAAAATTACTTAATTATATACTATATTTTTGTTTGTGTAATTATTTAACTATTTCTGCTTTTTAATTTAAACATATTGCATTAATATTTATTATTGAAACTTATTGTGTTTTAAATCCATTGAATGCGAACAAAACAACATTAAAAAATGATAAATTAAATTGAAATAACATTAATTGTACGGTAAAATGCACTTATAGTACCTTCTGCCTACAAGAAAATTGTCTTCAACCTATTATATGGTATCATTGTGTCTAATAAATAATAATGTAATGATACATTATTTTTTAAATTTACTCTCATCTATTCCAATTCTACTATTCACAATATGCAGTGTCATTTATTAATGGAAAATTTAGGAATACTGCTGCTGTTTAACCATACTATTTCCTGAATGTTTCTTGTGAAAAAAAATGTGTTAAATAAATTGATTTCGCAATAACATTATAATTTTATTTATTAAAATATTTCTCCCAACATCAATAAAAAAGCAAATAACGTACTTATGTTATAAATGATTAAGTCAAAATGGTAGTACATTTACATAAATAGTGTGTACCTATATTATATTAATAGGTACTTCGTTATTACTTAATAATTTTCTAAACTATCAATACAAAAATAATATTTAATATACAGCAGTAGAAATTAATTTACAAATAGCTACAATCATTATATAATGTAACTGCATTACTTAAATTAATGTGCAAGGTTAGAACTAGAAATGATTAATTTGTCAATCTTTGCTGAATTTTTTTTAACAACACATCATTATAAAGTACGCATTATTAAATATAATCAATTGTATCGTTATTATAATTTATAATGCATTTGAAATATTTGAAAAAATAGATTTTGTAACATGCAAAATTAAATATATTATTCTTAAATATTTAAAAAGGTGATTGACATCGTTATGAAAAATCACATATTATTATGTTAAAAATAAAAAAAAATGTGATAGTTTTTGGTCGGGCGCATTGAATAGGCATTTTTAGTACATTAGTGAATAATTATGAATTATGAACTGTTAAACTGTAAATTTATGAACAGTTCGATATACTAATGTTGAGTAAAATGTACAGTTGAATTATGATAGATATGATTATTTTATTTTTTGGGTTAAAACTTAACTACTTGTAATCCACCTACAACGAACAAACTATAGGCAGGTAGGGTAGATAAGGTAGATTAAGTAAGGTAGATGGTAGATCAGGTATATGAGGTTTTCTGTTAACGCTTTTCGTACAGGAGGAGCAATATTCCAAATGTTCCAAACAAATCTACCGAACTAATAAGAAATACGAGTTAAAGCTTTGTCAATATTTTCTAATAAGAGGTAGGTAAGTAATTTTTACGATAGCTAGTAAAATTACAGAGAATGTAGTAATAGTGTAATACTCTTAGAGTTTTCGAACAAGAGCGTGGTTTTAATCTATTTCCACTCTCTGGACAACCTTTTATAGAATACGATGAATTAATATCGTTAGTTTAAAATTGAAAATAGTACTGCAGCGAAAATCTAAACCACGATATAGTGTGATGTAATACCATCTATATAATGTCTGGTCTCATACAACACCTGTTACAGCTCTGTTTTAAGAATATTGTTTGTACACGGTTTATTTTGACTTACCATTATGTGTTTAACGTATTATTATTTTGAACTATAATTGTTCTATAGATGCGAAGTTCCGCAGTGCGACATCGACAACCCAATTTACGAACCGGACTGGTTAAACCGGGTGATACCTTTCAAAGAAAAGAGCATAGAGCCATACAAATGCCTCAAGTACCACTACAAACAAACCAACGGGACGGACGTCTCTGCAAATAAGACGTGTAACTTCGACGCATTCGACGTCAATTCAAGAGAGAAGTGCAACAAATGGGTGTTCGGCGAAACGGAAAGAACGATAGTGAACGATGTGAGTGGGCGGTGTTGATTATATAGTTTTTCGTTACCCCTCTGATAATACCCGTTTTGTGCACACAGTTTGGTCTTATGTGCGAGGAAAACAAATGGAAACTTAGCATGGTGGGAACAATCAACAGCCTTGGTCAGTTCGTGGGCATTCCTTTAGCAGGATTTATTTCTGACAAGTGAGCAATATGTTATTATCTATAAAATAAACTTATTTAGTTATTATATATAGGTAGGTACTACATACCACGTATGATGACGTATTTAAAGTCGTTGTTTACGCAATATCCGTATAATACAATCATTACTGTAATGTAATAGATTTAATATGGCCTAATTTTCAGACACCATTCATGTTCGTATATAGTACTTCTAAATTTAAAAACTGCTGAAATTATATTTCACTCGACTGATTTATTTACTATTTTCTATGTGCCTCCACCACGTCACTCATCAGCAAACGGTTCACCGTAATTTTGTTTTGATTTTATTGGACATTTCTATAGAGGAATATGCTACAATTATCATTTATCTCCAGGTATTATATGTGAATAATATTATTTGTTTGGATCAAGTCCATAGCCTTGATCCCATAAAGCATAAATGGATGATTAATACATAAATACAACTTAAGCTTAACTTATTATCAAACAAATCACGGAAATCGTAATTTATTTATATAATCTCAAGCAAATCGAAACCACATACTAAAAAAAAAAAACTATACCTATAAAATAAAACCCATAATTATGATGGATACCTTTTCAATTATCCGCCTATAAAAACAATTAACAAAAACGTTGTTATATTTGGCATAATAATAAGTATGTATTTTATACATTTTTTTCTATTATTTCTATTGAGTTTGTTCTATAATATTAAATGACGTAACTTTTTTTTTTATAAACATAAAGGTATGGACGCAAGTTTATCTTAATTATAGGATCAGTTACGTCGGCCGTGCTGGGCACGGCTCGGTCCTTCACTACCGATTACTATTCATTCCTCCTTTTCGAATTTTTGGATTCCATGGCCTCCAGTGGGGTGTATGCAGCCACCTTTGTATTAGGTGAGAAATCTAACCATTTAAATCACAAAATATGTTTTAAAATAAACATGTATTTTCAACAATATAAAAATATTTATTTCAGGTCTAGAATTAGTCAGTCCGAAAGCACGGGTCACGGTCAGTACTCTGATGGGCTGTTTCTATCCCATGGGTGCGGTTATCATGGGCTTCGTGGCTTACATGGTTCTCGATTGGCGGATAATGCTTAGGATAGTCTACTTGCCCGGACTGCTTATATTAGGATATGCTTGGTAAGCTTGACGATAATTTATCACATACACATAGACAATTATATATGTTTCAGTTAATCAGTTACCTAATATAATATATGTAACGTTTTGCGTTGTATGCCGTTGTAATATATAGGTACGTGCCAGAGTCCATGCGATGGCTTCAAACGCAAAACCGAATCGAAGAAATGGCCAAGGTTTTGTCCAAAGTTGCTAAATCCAATGGCAAAACACTGCCGTCAAGCGTCAAAGAAGCACTGATTGCTAACACCAAAGCCAACGCCAACGCAACGAACGGGGTAATGAAAATGATTTACAATTTTACATCCTCGCACGATGATTCATAAATATTATAATTCCCTTAAAATATTATAACGTTAGACTGTATTATTTTATAAATGAATTAACATGATGACATATTTACCGATTCATTTCAGGTCGACGATGATAATCAATTGTCTTGTAGTAAATTAATGAGTAAAATATTTAGTTCAAAGGAGATTTTCCTGCGGCTGATCAACTGTTCGTTTTGCTGGTTAGTATAATATCTAAATATTTAATAATATTATACATTGTATCTATTATAAATTGTTTAATGTTTTCTACCTGCTTGTTATGTGATTAAATACCTTGATATATTTTTATGACTTTAGGACAACGATTACGTTAGTTTATTACGGCCTATCGTTAACTTCTGTGGAGTTCTCCGGTAACAAATACTTGAACTTTATGCTTGTAAACGCGGTAGAAGTGCCAGCTTTTTTGACATCATGGTACTTCATGGAACACTTTTCCAGGCGAAATACCCAAGCGTTTTCATTCCTCTTCAGTGGCATTGGATGTATTATGGTGAACGTAATACCTCAGAGTAAGCAAACGCTTAGTTTAAAAATTTTTTTTTTACTTCGCTTTATCAATACCTACGTGTGTTATCTATAATATAATATACAAATGTGATGCGTCTGGAAGACTAAAGTACCAAGTAAAAATTATTATCCTATCCAAATGTATATAAATTCAAGTTAATATTATAAATTATAACTAACCCTTATCATAACAATTTATACTATTACGTACCTGCTTTAAGATTAATATCTAAATTTGTATTGGGCTAGTCCCGTTTCATAAATAAATAAATGTTGTTTTGTTAGAAAAGCTAATAACTTATATTTATTATTCAATTAATGCTTAATAACTTTTCTAAGAAAATTTAAATTTCTAGAAAATTTTCAATCTTATAATTTCGTTCATTTAAAAAACAATGAAGTACATGCCTAAGTCTTATAAAAATAGAATTGTTTTTTATAACCGTATCTTTAATTTTTAAAACTATTAACGAATATCTTAGTTGGTGAGATAAATTAAGTCATTTAACTTTTAATGAAATAATTAATTAGAAAAGTTTAATGAGCCCACATACCGTGAAAAAGTACTCACCTACGTGTTCTTTTCTGATTTTATAAAACAATAAACTGAGAATTAAAGAATGACGAACTAAAAATCATGTACAGCATTAATTAATAATTTCCCAATAAGCTTGTATTTTTTCTTATCTCTTTTCTATGGCTTGTAGTTCCAACACACATACGTAATATATATAAAAATACACTGATTAGTGTAATCGTGTTGTGTTTATATGACGCGGACTTACAATAAAATCCATATATCATTGATTTATAGATTATTTATGGGTGAAACTGTTGTTGTTCTTGAGCAGCAAGTACGCCATCACCATGGCATTTAATACCATGTACGTATTCACTGCAGAGATGTTCCCCACCGAATTGCGTATGTCCCTGTTCGGCATAGCTTCCATGTTTGGTCGAATGGGCTCCATGATCGCTCCACAGATGTCGCTGTTGGTGTGTATTTGACATTTTTTTTTTTTTTTTGATAGACAAGTTCGATGAAAGAAAAAACGCATATCATGTGCCCCATATTATTATTAGCATTATTATTATTATATGTAACGTCAGAAAAGTAAAAATTTTTAAATACCTATTGTTTCACAGAGTGTCTATTTTGGACAATACGTGCCAATCTTGTTGTTCGGAATCATTTCGTTTATGGCCGGGGCGCTAGCTTTCTTGTTCCCGGAAACAAAAGATCAAAAATTACCAGACACAGTAAAACAAGCTGAATTCGTTGGAGAGGTCTAAAAAGATTCTGAACGGTTCGTGAATCCAACGGAAGTACACCGGGAGAGAACACCGGTTGCAGTCGTGCCTTATGACATTTGTATATTAGTTATATTTTTAATAATGATTCCATGTGTCTCATAACGTATTAATTTATTTTTATAATTATTTAACGCTAAGCAATAGTATTTTATAAACCTTAATACTGAAGGAAACTAGTTTCTATAATCTTTAAGTTCACATCATTCATATATAACTAACTCCACTAACTGTGTATGTATGTGTACACATTATACAATACTGGATTATTTTTAATGTATAGTGTATACACATTACATATAATGTGATGGTAAATAATATCTCAACAAATTCCATTTCATCACCCTTTTTAGGTGTTCTTTTTTATATTTCTGAAATTTCTGTGATATTAAATATGTATTATTTACAAGATTTTAAAATTTAAAAAAAAATTGTATGTTGTATTACTATATAGTATATAATATTATGTATTATTTATAGTTAATATATATATATATTTATATTCAAGTGCTAATAGTGTAACAACACTATATACAAAATATGAACTGTTAATTTTAGCAATAATTTTGATTAATGATTATTATTATAATATATTTTAATAGGAAATACTTATACGAATGTATATTAGCTTAAATAAATGTAAGAAATTAAAGACATTATATTATTAATTATTATATTATTTTAGTTGAAGTACTATGACATATAATATAATATTTTTATTTAAAAAAATCATTGTTTTTAAATTTAATGTATCGACCATTTTTGTTATAAAAATTAATAAAACACTTATTATTACTAAGTTTATTTTCTTACGTTGTTATGGAAATAAACATAATTTTAGACAATAAAATAATAAATAATGTATAAAAAATACAGGGTAATTTACCGAGCATGCTTACCCCCCCCCCCATTGTTTAATTTTTGGAATTTCCAAACTCTTGATATATTTTATATTACTTTTATACTATTTTGTTTATTTAAAATGTCAACATTTTCAACAAAAAATATTCGCTAATTAATTTATAATAGAAAAGGGGGTTCTCGTTTGAAAAATAGAAGTTTGTATTTCCTCAAGACACTTTCTAAGTAGTACCTATATAAATCTCAAAAAAAATAAAAATATAGTTTTTAAGTATACTTAAAAATTCCAAAAATCAGGTACTGAATAACTGCATTATTGAAGAAAAACGGAATAAGAATACTTGGACATATAGTTAATATGCACCTATTTATGCACACCTAAGTCATATTATATTATACACAGTCGTAGATCTACAAATGATCTTATTCTTCGACAGACAAATATCCATCATACACCGATGAGTATACTGTCAGATATTTGTAATTTTGTATTTTGTATTATATATACTACAATAATATGTCTACATCACTCACTCAATTTCCAGAAGTTTGTGTCCTCGCGGAATGTAACGCTTGACTACCACTATTATGTGCGCCAGACACAAATTAAAAGACAGCTGTTTTAGATAGTTTTTCAGTTATACCTAACCTAACCTATCCCCGTTAACGATTTAAAATACCCCACAATTTGTTCAAAAACTTTTATCCTTCAAACAAAATATATTTCGTATTGGTATTCCGATGCACGAAACATTTAAATATGTATGTGTATATATATGGGTACCTCTACCAAACATGTAAAAAAACGTTTAAAAAAATAAACATATGTAATTGTGTTTAAAGCGTTCAGGTAGCTGCAGCGAGACGCCATCGGCGCCGGCGCCTCGCAGTCATTTAACCGTAATTATTACTGATAGCAAATAAATAGTCACCACCTATCACAATATTGTAGGTATTTTTAGTATGTTGACTATCACCATCATCTGCTGTCGACCACGATGTAGTCGGATGTACACTGTACAGTGCAAGGTAATTGCTTTAAAGGTATAAACGATCGAAAATTACCGCTTTTATTTTATCTACAGAATATTATAACCGATTTTGAAAATATTTTTTCCTACATTTCTTTAATTCTTTACAACACAACATACTTGAAAAAATTACATTCTCTACTAATTTTTAAAGTAATTATTTTTTAAGTGTTTTACTTTTGATGAAATTAAACGACAGCACATACCTTTATACCTAAGCAAAATAATTACCTGTGTAGGTATTTCGATACATATAAGTATAACTCCGAACGAGTAGGCAGCTAATTAGTAATAAGTATTTAAAAAATAAATGAGTGGAGTTTGATTTCACAGGGATACCCCGAACAATTTCGGTTATAGGAGAGTATTTATATGAAATTACAAATGTATTTTGACATTCAAAAATGTTGTTTTATTTTGAGTTAAAATTACTTATATACAATTAAACTAATACAAAAATTAGAAAAAAAATATTCAGTTTTTACCTGAAAAAGAATCACCTTCCACATATCATCATACGGAGATAACCACGCCGGTTTTAGTTATAATTTCTTCTGTTCGGCTACCGGGCGGCATTTTTCTCCGGACAAGTCGCGGTGACCGGAGAACAAGTGCTGCCATCCCCCACCCCCGGGGCATGGCAGAAACCTACGGGTGCCCCATTCGAAATTCTGCCAAAAACAAACACACACGTGTTCCCCCCTACCGTTCCCAAAAAATATACAATACAAACTACAATACAAATCCTACTACAGCTAATGGCCTCAGTTGCCGAAGCTTAAGTTCAATAAAAAAAAAAAAATTTCTTCTGTTTTACTATTTTCAATAACACATGTGACGAGCTACTTGCGACTTTTTATATATTGGTTACTCGTACCAAAAACATCGTCCCTTGAGGCGAACCCGCCAGCCACGGCGTGATGCATCGAGCCGTGTCAAGGGTCTATATAACAGAGATGACAAACCTTTTGAACACTGCGTGCCCGCCCAAAATTACCTTTTTTTTTTTAAAGCCTGCCTTGAAAAAAATAAAAAATATTATATTTTGTTATACTGTAATTTGATTGTATAATTAATGTATTAGTATAAAAAGGTTAGTTTAGGTACATAATAATTGTAATAATATTGCTTTGTTAATTATTTATTTTGATGTGTTTTTTGTTGTTGAACACTTGATGCCAATTCATTGATATTTGGTTTATAATTGGTAACTTTTAATAAAGTATATACGGCACTGCATTCATCAGTTAATCGTTAATGACCGATAAAAGCCATATGCTTTTTACCTATTACCCATAATATTATATATTATATAATATATAATAGTAAAAAATTTTGCGTGCCCACAAAATCTTTTCACGTGCCATGGATTTGCCTTCCCTGGTCTATAAAGTACCAATATAATATAACAAGAGCTCGAACGCGGTTTTTACATTATACAACCTCCCATTTTCTCCTACCCAAACGATTCGTATTTATTTGATGAAATTATAATAATTATGAGTACACTACAACTGGCTATAACTTTACCGGCTATACACATCATCTCGTGCACGTGAATTATAATATGTACTGCTCACACACTCGTATAAAACCTATTATTATGCGTACTGTCGTGTTTACAAAATATTGTACGTACAACAAAATATCCTCCTCGAGCTTTTAAGTCGGGAGATAAAGCTATATGTTGAGACTTTGAGGGGCCGCAAGTCCATATTTTACAGTTGCCGCTGCAATGCTGTCACACAGTGAAACGGATTGCAGATGATGCTCCATCAACTTCAGCTCCCTCAAAAATTCAGCGAAAGTAAGCAATATAATATAATTACTGTTACGTATCAAATAAACGTATACATTTCATAATGTATAGTGGGGATTGTCCTATCATACACGAGTACACGTCGTGCATGTCTCGTGCATCAGTCGATCAGTCTATGTCCACAGTGTCAATAATATACACATATTTATAATTCATTTTTTTTTCATTATTTATAATAACACAATTTTACGTTCGAGTATATCTTATTCATATAAATATTACAACTCAATGAATTGGTGACGAGGTTATTTTCTATTCGAACTCAATTTCATAGCAGTATATTTAAAATGGCCGATGGCAAAACAAGTATCACTCAGTGTCATCACATAATAGGCTCACCTGGAAAATTTGAATCTGGTAACGATATAATAATATTTGAATCGAGACTTACAAATTTTTTTATAGCAAATGGAATCACAAACGAAGTCCAGAAGAAAGCCATATTCTTATATTCAATTTCTGAGGAAGTTCACAAAATATTATTCAGCTTATGTGTTCCACATAGCCCGGACACTCTCACGACACACTTCTAGGTTTATTAACTGAATATTACAAGCCAGTAAAATCGTACTTCGTATCGCGATGTGCATTTTACAATGCAAAACAGCAACCAGACGAGTCTGTAGCTGAATGGGGTGCAAGAGTAAAGAACCTCGCATCAAAATGTAATTTTACAACGGAATTGCCAATTTGAATCCGTGACATTTTTGCTGTGGGTATGAACTCAGGTCAAATTCAAGATCGACTACTCGAAGAAGATGCTTCAAAAATAAGCATCGGGTATTCGCATCTCATGGAAATTGCCACTGCAAAAGAATCTATAAGTAATAATAAAAATAAGGACAATAAGGTGGAATCGACTCGTACTCGTGTAACTTGGAATTAGTTAAGGATTTTCAATATAAAGATCAAAATCGACAAAAAGAAAAAATCACAAAAATATTAGTCAAAGTACTCATAAAGTAACATTTGACGAGGGTTCTAAATGGACTAGACACAATAATCACATATGGCCACATAGTCAAATAAATTACTCATTTTCCCCCCGAGACTAACATTATAGATTCACTCATTAATGATGCTACTCAATGTCTCAATCTAAACCAACACATAACATCAACCGATAAACAAACTATTCCTACACCCTCAAAAACTAGAAAGCCACCTCAACATTTTACTCCTTCTAACTATAAATAATAAATAACAAATACAGTAACATATTTGCCAAAATTTTTAATTTTGTTTTCATAAAAATAACAATTTCAGTCATCTATTGCTTATAACATATTATACACCATATTCATATTATTATATATTTATATTATTATTATTATTATTAAAGTGCGTTTTAGTATTGTAATCATTAACGGATAATAAATTGAAATGTTCTCAATTGTATTATATTAAATTATATTTGTTTAATTATTGAATTATTTAATTCTAATAAAAGTGGTGTTACGTATCAAATAACTTTATGTATATAATATATGGTGGGGGATTGTCCTAGGTTTTTGTACGAAACATAGCAATCTGTGCATACCGTTTCAATAATATATAGTATACACATATTTATAATAACTCAAGTTATGTTCGAGTGCCTAATATTCAAATTAAAATTACGACTCAACAATTACTGTAACAACACATAATATAAATATATGTGCATAGTACGCTACACGTATATTGGCGTGGTGGTTTGCCTACAATATTATACTATAGATAAACTTATATAGACTTAGACTTATCTAGAATTTAATTTGTATTTGAAGTCTTCTTTGCTAGAGTATTGTGTATAAAATAATATATTTCTCACGCGTTTGTTGACTTAAGAGCACCATAAACCTAACATATAAGGTACATATGCACACATCGTGACACGTATATGCGTTTACATAAGTGTTCCGCTGTATCTACAGGTGTAGTGATAACTGTACGATTTGGGCGAAGTGCACAGTAATAATTAGTCGAGACAACAATAATAATAGGTATATATTGCCTGCATAATCATTCAGTGGTACGTACACCTGTATAATGTGTCTATATATTTAAATGAGCATATAGTTCGCAATGCTTCACTCGAGGTATAACCTCGTTTATTCTAGTCGATAATGAGTCTTTGGAAAAATGGGTTTTTATATGCATATAGTTTGGAGTATTCATGACGGTGACACTACATCTTTACAAAAACAATCTAATCTTTTACTATTTTTTTATCACATCGGTCTTTTGATGTTCTAACGACAATTGACAATACATAATTGTAGTTTTGTAATCTTCAGAAATAGAATACTTAACTAAAACAAATTTTGTGTTCATATAGAAATTTAGTATTATGTGGGTAAAATTTATTTTTATATTTTTAACTATACATGTTTTAAGTATTTGATCATAGCTTTTACATAGTCCACTTGTTGTTTTGTAAGAGCAAATTTAAGGTAACTATTATCAATGATAGAAACGAAAAACTATTTATTCAATAATATTCGATATTTATGTATCAACAAATTAAAGAGAAAAAAATATTGACGGCGGACGCGACGCGTTGAAGCGTGATGTCAAATAAAAAGTAGTTGTTTTCATTTGTTTTTCAGACGTTTACCTCCACAATCCCCCCTCCCCTCACCGTAAGAGGTGTTTTAAAAACAAATATTTTAGATCGTTGCAGGTAATTAGTAAAGTTTAATTTCATAAAACCGTCCGTATTTAGGATATTATATTTTTAAGCAAAATAATGTCTGTAACAATGAAATTCTGATCGACTTGTACAATATTACTGCTTGTTAATATCCTTCGATGATCCCTCTTTGCGACATTCCCACAAACCTGCCTCGACGATTCCGTGATAATAAAAGTGTCGTTATATACGTATTATTTTGCTGTTAATACTTCGATATGTCATCATTTGAACTGTAACACACGTTCCCGACACACGCGTTACACCGCTCGGCGCTCGACGATTTTTATAATATAATATTATATTTAGGTACGTACCTGTACTGTTTTTTAATTTTTTTTTCAACGTATATTATATTTTATCGTTACCCTTACCCGTATATATATAATATTCTAATATTCTGCTCTTCAAGAGTATACCCATTTTTCTTTTCCTTTTCTTTCAGACTGCGAAACACATACGAAATGTTCAAATACGTCTACTTAATCGTGTGCGTATTGTGTCTATTCTACGTGCTCGCTGCCGTCCACATGCTGTTCAGCGATTTGATATTGGATCCATTGTACGGTTATTTGTTCGACCAAGTGGACACTGCTGCCGGCCAAACCACCAGCTAGGGTATTTCCACCGTAAATGTCGACGTATTCAAATCGTCAGCAAAACGTTCAACGGTTATAAAGATTGGTACAACTGCTCCCGACAGACCAAAAGCGTGACAAAATAAATTTGTTATGTAGTGATCATAATAATGTAGTTACCGTTAGCGACCACGGTCCACACGACCACATGTCCACATCATGTTCTGCAGCAGTGGTCCGTCACCACCAGCCGTACGGAAATATTAATCGTATAAGCCAAACTGACCGTGGACCAACTCACATAATTTTAATATCACAAGAATTTCTATTTAGGTATGTATCATGTAGTATATAATATGATGTATTATCAATTTTTTTTTGCCTTTTCGTGCATCTTGTAAATCTGCAATACTGTAAATGGTAAATCTGTAATATTATAAGGACTGTAGTATTATTATCATAATATAGGGTTATGGGAACTTATTTTGCTCTTTTATACATTTCATATGATTACAAATTACAGCCCTTGGTCAATGGTCTCTCTCAGGATTATATATGACCGAGCAACACGTTCGTATGTATCTATCATTGGCGTGTACAGGAATTTGTGCAATAGTTGCACCACTTACGGGCTATTCTTGTCTATGCTTACGGGTAGGCGCGGATCCAAATGAGCCTAAGGAGCTTTAGCCCCCCCCCCCCCGTTAGATTATACTTTTAGTATAGTATATGTACTGTCAAAGCGAGTAATACTATTGTACTATGTATTTATTTGTATAATAAATAATTCATACGTCTTAAAATCTATAAATTTTAAATATTAATAAAATTGTATTTTTTCGAAAAAAATGTAGCCCGTCCCTCATTTCTAATTTTTAAATCCGTACCTGCTTATGACCTCAGCCTTAGTTTTATATTTTTATAATGAAAAAATGGAAAATAATAATTTAATCATATTATACAGTGAAGTAGGTACAAGAAGTGCAGTAAAAGCACTCCTGCAAGGACCATTACTACCCACGATATCTACAACTTATTTTTTATGTTTTACTATATATAATATTACATTTTATAATTTAACAACAATTTACTCAATAGTGAATAATTAGCTATAATTGTATAGGTTGGTATTTAAAAAAAATCAACTACCAATTACTTTGAAAAGACATATAAATACAATTTATTGTAATTTGATGTCGTTTAATATGTAGTTGGTCTAGTTTTATAATTGATTCTTTTGTAGTTTCATAAAATCATAATGAAGTGGGTATTTCAATGTTTTGCTCCCCAAAAATGTTTCCCGGATACTGGATAGGTCGTGTGTATAACATACCGATCGCTAGATATTATATATAGGTACCACTGATACTAATCCACGAGGCCACAACTTACTGTAACCCAGCTAAAATATAAACCATAGACTTTATAGACAAGAAATATTTTGATTTTTATCGTTTGAAAATGTTAATCCAACCTATTAGTTATCACAGCAGAAATATAATCAAAAGCCTACTGGTGATCCATGCCGTGACTGGATCGGTTTGGTACGTAGGAGAAAATATTTTTTAGATAAGAACGCGACGTAAATAATTAAGACTATAACGTATATAGGAACCTATATGTAGTATGTAGTCTAATATACGTTTACGCAGTGCTTAAATTGTAAAATAATTAGAAAAGGGATGCAAAAATTTAAAGAAAATGCGTGTACCCGAATATTAAATTATAATTTGATGGGCTAAGGGGTACCAACAAATAAAATACAATATGTGAATATCCCACATAAATTGGTCCTATAGAAGTTTAAAAACAAATGTAGGCACAAATTTGATGTATAATCATTTAAAGTAAATAAACATTTTTTAAAAAAAATTACAAAATTATAAAAACTCAAAGCATTTAGTAAAACTGTTGAACAAACATAAGAATCTCAAGACTATATAGACATTTTTTTTTATAGATTTTTAAATTTTAAATTTTGTATTACTAAATTATAAATGTTTTATTAACAAGTTCTATAACTTTAGGTGTAATACAATGGCAAAATTGACTTCAGATCCAAAAACTGTTAGTAACTATTAATAAACCACTTCTAATCCAACAAACAAATTTCAAGAAAGCAAAAATGTTCAACTTTAGATTGAATGTCCTGCCAAATAATCTCCTCAGGACGTTCAGAAAATGGTTTTGAAGATTTAACAAAGACTTAAACAAGCTTAGTATCATTCAAAAAGAAAAAAGAACTGATGGTTATCAAAAATGGTACCTTAAATTATGCAGTTATCATTATCCATAGGCCCAATATTTTTCATATTTATTTTCATTTTAATAGTCATTATGCAGGCATCCACAGCCATAAGATAATATGAAAAAAAATGAGGACTTCAGCACCCCCACCTTTTTTATTGAAATTGCGCCCCTGCCGTTATCAGGGTATAAAATTATAAAATTTGGCCCAAAATGACTGTCGTCAGCTCTGCATATAATCTATATTTTTTATTTTACGTTTTCCAAAATTAATAAATCCTTCAGAATAAATTAACATATAACCATAGCTTTTAGCTTTTTATTTTTATGTAATAAATGTGAATATTATTATAATAGTTATTTTTAAGTTAACCATCAACTACATTTTATTGTTATAAAATAAAATTTCACTCGTGAGTATACACTTTTAATACACAATAACCCCTAAATTTAATTTGAATTCCTTGTATTATTTAGGGAATATTGTAATAACAAAATAGTTATCAAACACTTGACGTTATTTATGTCAGAAACCATAAAAGGTAGTTAAAAAAAATTATGTGTAATAAATATGTAAATATATTACTTATTACTAAATTACCTATTACAAGGTAGACAAATAAGTTTAAATCAAATTCAAAAATGTTATTGTTTTTTTATTAAATAAAAAAAAAAAAAATATTTTTAAACTTATGTACCGTTTTAATTTGACAAACAGTCAATTTTCCTTAAATCATTAACAATAGTTTACTCTCCATCTGAACCAGAGTCATCATCCAGAGACGCCTTAGCATATTTCAATGCATCATCAAATACATCTTTTGAAACTTCTTCATGTTTTCCATTAGTATGGCTACCAACCCAGCTAAGTTCAAGTTCAAACTGTTTATCTTTCAGCTCATCATGCACCATGTAAATTCTAAAAATAAATTTAAAAAAAATGTCAAACATATACTAAATAATATATTAATATATAATACAAAATAACAAATATTAAATTTTTATACATCTTAGCAGCTTCTTTAATCAATTCTTTACATGTCATTGTCTTCATATTCAACTTTTCTATTTCAGTTTTAGCTGTTTGTTTAGCTTTACCAATAGCACATCCAAAATATCCCTAAAATCAAAAAATTATAAATATAAGAAAATAAATGTTTAGCTCTTAATATATATTAAGAGGATGTTGTACCCCCATGTGTTGTCTCCATCTTACACACATTCAGCATAGTGAATTTATTGTTTACCAGATTCAAAAGTATGCTATTAGTTTTGATATTAGAGTGAATTGGCCTATTATCAAACCTATGGGTAAGAACATTATCTATGTTGTCTCGTTGGTTTTTTTCTACAATATTTTAGTTTTTGAGAGAATTATGAGCATTCTAAAATATTAATACTTAACATAATCATAACTCACTTGATAGGACATTATATCCACATGTGTTGTCACAGTTTTACAAGTGTGTAAGTATGTAAATTGTGCGTTCAGAAGATCCCGTTTAGCTCTGTTAGTTTAAAAATTAGAGTGAATTCACCTCTTATTAAAATTAAAGGTAAGATCATTATGGAGGGAATCTTATGGGCTTTTTATTGTATTTTAATTTTAAAGAGAGTTATGAATATTTTAAGATGTACAAACAATTTACAATTTTAAAATACTCATAACTGGTCTTAAAATTAAAATATAATAAAAAGCCCAAGAGAAAACCTCTATAATAATTTTACCTTTAGTTTTAATAAGAGGTAAATTCACTCTTAATTTTAAACTGACAGAGCTAAACGTGATCTGAGCATAAAATTTGGTATGTTACGCACTTGTAAGATGGAGACAACGCGGGTATAATGTCCTCTTAAAAATTAAAATATTGTAAAAAATCAATGAGAGAACACAGATAATATTCTTACCTAAAAGTTTGATTATTACTTTAAAGCTAGGTCAATTTACACTAATATCAAAACTAACTGCACAACATTGAAACTGGTGAATAAAAATGTGCTAAGTACACATGTGTGTAAGACAAAGACAACACATGCGGTTGAGATGTCCTCTTAATAAAGCACACATTCTTTAACTAAAAATTAAATTTTTTAAATAATATAAGAAAATACTATAACAGTGTTGAACTACAACCAAAATTGATTGCGTTAGTATAGGTTTTTATATAATAAGTTTTATAAAATATTATAACCCTGTAATCTTGGTGAACTCTAAGAACATGTTAAACAATATTTATAAACAAATAAACAAGAACATACAAATGATACTCCAGCTGGATCAATCATATACATTTGAGGACCGTCCTTAGGATCATAAGAGCCAATAATCACAGCACATCCAAATGGCCTAATAGCACTGTACAATGTATGAGCGTGTATGTACATGGATACCCTTTCATTTAAATATTTCAATGAAATGGGCATATTGTAGTTTTGACGATACGATCTAGCTTCCTCACGTGCGACATCTAATATTGCACTAGCATCAGCAGTCAATCCCCCAACAGCCTAAACGGAAATATATGATTATATGATGGATTAAAAAATATATGTACTTCAAGACTTACCATTCCAATATGATTTTCCACACTGAACAATCTTTTTCCTGTACAATCTTCATGAAGTTTTGACGTGACCAACTTTTCCACGGCAAAAACAACACCATCAGAACCACGTAATGCTATGGCAGTTCTAACAAAGACAAATCATAGATTAAATTAAAAATAACATAATAATTAAATAGCTAGATGGTATTTACCCGCTATTTTCAACTGCTTTGAAGGCATATTCAACTTGAAATACTCGACCATCAGGCGAAAACTGAGATGCTGATAAATCATACTGTAAAGAAAATATTTCTCATGTATTAAATTTAGCGAAATCCAAAAACGTAGTGAAATATTATTATCATCTTTAATGTTGTGGACTTTACATGATATATGACGCTAACAAATCGAAAATGTTAAATGGACATTACCGTTGAAAAAATCAAAACATATACTTACACCAGTTCCAATTGAACTCATTTTGAATTATTTATAATTATTGTGATTTATATAAACTAAAACGCTCTCTAAATACCTATCATATAAAATGTATAAAAAATTAAAAGGAACAAAAATGTATACTTTTTACTTGAATATCTTTCTATCAAGCTTTTTATTATTAATTATTCTCTAAGAATGAAATATTGCAAACTAACACTGATAATGCAGAAAAATTTGATTATAAAAACATAACCTAACAACACCAGTGTGACCATTTTGTATTTACCTATCATATTAAAGATACGGATAGGCCATGCTTGCCCACAGATGTGGTCATGCCTATTCCCATGATTCTCTGCATATTATTATGAAGTCATTGGTTCAATTCATCAATTGTAGTAAATAGTAATGGTACCGAAAAACTGATATGATTTTTCAAATTGGAGAAAATACTCATGAACTCTTCATAAATATTATTCATCCTAATATCTAGTTTAGATCTATAGTTGCTAGACGCTAGCAGACTATCTGTGGTTCAAGTATGTTGATTAGGCATGTCGTCTAAAATAAATGATTGCCTTAACTCCTTAAGTAAATTCATTATAGCTCTTGAAAGAATATGTTACCACTGAGTTTATATTATGCACCTAAATATTTGTTTCCATTATTCGATTCCATAATTCCTGAATGCTTAATTCATTTGCTTTTTCCACATCAATAGATAATTTTAAAAACCTATATGGAAATTATGAATATCAAAGGCAAGTATATTATATTAAACAGATAAATAAATGAAAAAAAACAAAACTAACTTACATAGTGCATTCTATTGTATCATGAAGTTATTTCACGTCATAATCATAAGTTTCAGCCGAGGAACTTAAGTTTGTTGTTTCGTTGCGAAGTTTAACGATGAGACTGTCTTTTCTGTCATGTTCATCCATTGTTCGTATCAAATCGATTGATTTCCAACAAAATTTTAAGTATAAAATCGGATTCTTATTTAAAAAGTATTGCAACCAAGACCTTGCGTCAGTGGCAATATGTTTTATAGGAGGGGTGTAATAGTCATATGCCAAGACTTTTCCAAAAATAACATGTTACCGTAAAACAAAAATTCTGTGCCACAAGGGAAGTACCTAACTAGTAAGTAGTAACCCTAAACCCGTTTCGAGCATGCAGATCGAAGGCAGCGGCTGTTACAGTATTACCAGGCCCTGTTGGGCCATTTCTCCCACTTTGGGCCATTCAGTTTCTATTAGTGTGGTGAGTGGTGATGACTGTTAGCGATTGTCATCGTACGACCCCCATGTCAATTAGGGCTACATCCGAATTGTGTGACAAAAAATTATTATTTTTCAAAAAAAGATGTTTCCGGTATTAATGATATTATTATATATTTACCATATTCACATACAAATCATACAATATATTTTATTATTTTATTTTAATATTATATTGTAAAATATTTAAAAATTATTATAATATTATATATGTAATATTGAATGCCCGAAAAAAACTGCACCAAATTTTAAAATATTATTTATTTGAAATACCATGTAAAAATGTAAAATACATTCACTTTCACTTTTTTTTTTTTCATTTATCATATTTTTAAAATGTGTCAACATATTACATGTTATTAGTTTAGCACTTTCACTTGATTCCCCTAAACTACAAAAGTGTTATTTAATATTTATTATTACCAGTGTCACCTTCTACAATATTTATATATTTTATGGTAAAGTCCGTTCCTTCAGTGGAAAAGTAAGTTATTTAGTTATTTTATTCGAACATACCCTCCAGTCTATATCCATATGTCGTAATGTCTATGGCAGGTGATGGGTTAAGTAGTAATAGCGGGACTTAGCAGATGATTTGAAAATGCTAATTACCCAAAACTATTGATAAATCAATATAAATAATTCGTAAAAAATGTCCAAGTACATAAATACTGCATTTAATATAACATAACTATAGTTTAAATATTTGTAAAACCATTTTTAAGGATTATTATCCTTAGTAAAACATTTTAATAACTCGGAAACTACTCATTAGAATTTTTTATTTAGATACATCAACATTTTCACAAAAATCATCCGCACAATAATTTGCAGTAAAAAAGAACGGTTCTCATTAAAAAAATAGAAATTTATACCACCACGGGCACTCCTTAAGTACTACAAAATGTATCTGGTATTTGAAAATATAGCTTATTGGTATATTTAAAAATTCTAAAAATTAGAAATTAAATAAATGTACTATTAAAAGAAAATTTGGTGCGAGCATGTTTAAAAAATCACCCTATTTATAAATTTAGAACTGGATAAAAATAAAAATAATCAATATAATATAACTCTTTACAGTGTAACATACAACACTACCTTATACGTAAAATATATTCCATAAATATAAAGATTCTTTAATATGTTATAATTGTATTTTTGTATGTATACATTGTTACCTATATAATATATTATATGCAAATACTTAAATATCTATATAATTCCTGTATAATAAACAGGTAATATACAATTTTTATTATTAGTATAATAATTTAAATAATTTATTATGAAATTATAATAAATTATAATTATTAGGTACAGGCGTTACGGCAGGTAGGTACCTACGTAGTTTTAATGTAGTATGTTTAGCTATTCACATCCCACTGAAAAAGCCTGGGTAGGTACTCCAACACCACTGTCAATAATTATAAATGTATAAGCTATCAAGCCATAAAGGAACTGAAATCTGAATAATATATTACCGATTACAATTATAAGTTATTAGTTAATACCAAATAAGTAATAACGAATATTATTCAATAATACAAATGTACAAACTATTCAGAATTCATCATCATTCATCACCTTGGTCGTCAAAATATACCGTCCGTGTGACCGTGTCAAAAAGTCAAAAAGAAAATTATAATAATAAACAATGTATGTTATGCTGCCATCTAGGGATAACGTCCTACAGCAGCACATCTGTCAAAGTTATAAGATTAAAGATTATATTATCAAAGATTTTATTTTTTTATACACACTTTTATAAATATAATTTATGTATAAACATAAATATAAAAAATAAATAGTAAATATGTAATTTTTCTCATATCAAAAACGATCAACCACTATCGAATTATATATATTAATAAAATTGCTAATCTGATATTCTGATTAGTGATTATGCCAGTTGCGGGTTTAAAGTCAGTTGAATGTCATAGTGGTTTGTAGCTATGCAATATGCACGGGATGCAATGTGAAATGTCATTTTTCGAGTTTAATTTAATATATTAAACCTATTTATCATCATCATAATAGTCGTCCAAATGAAAGTAAGTTCACGGATGACCTTCTACAAATCCAATTCCTTCTTAGTGTAATCATGAAACATAATTATTATTATGGTGTTTATCAAATTACTAGTTTGTTGTAATTAATGTTTATTTTATATTTTTGGTAGTTATTGTTGGTAAATACGAATGTTACCAATTGAAATTTTTGAGTTCTGTTAATGGTATCCTTAAGAGACAATGCTGCTGACGTTGTATTATATGGCTTCCAATTGGTTTCAATCATATAGATTATCAAATATAAAATCAAATTTGAAAAAATACCTCTCAAAAAATTTGACATTAGTGCTATACAAAGAAAAAGATTTTGTAGGATTAGACAACAAAAGTATGTATATTATTAAATAGCTTTATTTTTCAACTGACAACATTTTTATGAAATCGTCATTTTAGACTTATACAGTAATGAAAATGATGATATATTTACATCCCTAAGACCTCACGGTATTACTTCAGACAGTTGCAAAGATGCTAGGTCCGCTCAACTTGATCAGATCCTATCATTTGTTGGGCATAAAAGGTCATGTTCAATTTTTCCTGAGGTAATTTATTCATGTATATTTAAATTTTATTACATAATTTGATTGCTTGTTTTTTTATTTGAGTAGGTAATATTAAAGTTTAAGTTTTAATTGGCTCTGTATAAATCTTATGAGTCATAGTATAAAGGAAACGAGGATAAGAAGTGATTCTATAATTTTAAGGAATCATTTTAGATTTATGCCAAGAATATCAGTGATGGAATCAATATTTTGTTTGAGCCCGATTGGATTTATACTAAAAATATTGATGATGGAATCAATAATTTGTGTGGGGAAAATAAAAGTCATTTGTGTATGGTGCTTATAGATTTAGAGGAGGCAATATGCAATAGATATATTTTGTTAGGAAAGGAGTACCGAGGGTGTATGTGAAAGTACTAGAGGACATAGCCTATGAAGGTATTGGACAAAGATGGCTAACCTCATATAGCTGCAGAGAGCAAAGAAGAAGAAGAAGAACTAACAATTTATAAAATAAATGCATTAATAAATTTCAAATATGATGTAATATTGAAAACATAAAATATAAACTTAAAATATTGACATATTTCATTTTTTATCAGTCTTAATTTTATTGTTTTATTTTTATAGCAAATATTGAATGTTGATAGTTGGATTCTTATTCCAAACAACCCTATTACTTTTCCTGCACACTTGAATACACATAAGCCAATAACTTTAACACTAGAAACAAAACTTCATTTATTGGTTGAAGCTACTTACAGAATGTTTAATGTTCATCAAAACATAGACAAATGTTTTGTAAGTCTTGACAATTTTTTATTTGTATTTGGTGATTATATATAAATATATTTTGTTTATTTTAGATCGAAGACTTTGGTGTGCCTAAAGCGTGGAGTGCTGGAGAAAATTTTGGTCTATTGTTGGAAACTGATCTGGATCATTTTGCTAAACTTACCAGTAATTTTATGGCTAATTCAAAATCGCTGTATCTGGGAAACCATATGGAATTACTACGAATACAAAGTCTGTTATAATTTTTTTTAAATACGTTGCCAATAATTGCTTAAAATTTTATTCTGTTTTTTTTTTTGTAGCTGTAAAAGTTGAAGGCCAACCGTGTGATATTGAAAATAGCGAATCAATTGCGTCTAATATTGACTTTGTTTATAGTTTACATGAAAATTGGGGTACATTTTAATGTGGTTAATGTTTATAAAGACATGTGTAATTTTATTCAATTATTTTCACATAGGTATGAACAAAAATTTAACAACTGTTCAATGGAAAAATTACTGTGATACACTTTATGCTGTATCTGTGGCTGCAACAAATGTATTAAAATCTGGAAAACCTATTAATTTTTGGTAACATTTATAATTAGTTTTAAACTGTTTTTAATAATTTTTTAATTAGCTATTTATTTTTCAGTTCAGCAGTATTGTCAAGAGAACCTGAAAATGAAATAAGTATGGACAATTATGTTGTTATTGAAAATGTACAAGATGAAGTTGATAGTACTATTAGAAAAAATGTTAAGTCAGAAAATTTCACTGAGAGTAAAATTCATAAAAACACTCTTCCTGCAATTGAAATTCCAAAAGATAATCACTTACAATATGTTCGATTTAACAATGAATGTGAATTTAACAATGGATTAAATGGAAAATCAAACAGTGAATATGATTATGAAAGTGCTTCAACCAGTTCCAGTGAGTCTATTAGTTTTCGAAGAATAGTTCTCACTCCGATTGAAGAAAATGAAGTAAAAATATCAAGCGGGTATGAATATTTTAACATAGCATCAATAGTGGCAAGCAAATACCAATAAAAATATTTCTGTCGATGGCTTATTTCTCTTTTCTCTTCCAGAATGAAACCAATTAAAAGTAGTCCTGATGTGTTTGGGATATATAGTAACTCTTTAAATACTTCAATGACGAGAAGTCATCGGTCATTTTCAGATTTTAGTAACAGTATAGAAACAAGACCTCGATGTCATACACCTGTGCAACATAGTGGTGAATCAAAAACTGGAAAACCACCAAATATTATTATATTTAGTGAGAGTGCTTCCAGTGCTCAACAAATTCAGCATTCATTGGAGTCTGTCTTGCATAGATACAGGTAAAATAATTGTCAAAAACTTACCAAATTTAATTAAATAAAACTAATCAAATACTTTGTTGTTATTCGTAATAAATTTGTGAGTATTGTAATTTGTAGTTTTTAACAAGTTCTAATAATAATATTGGTTGCATATAGTTACATTTTATTTTACTATAATAATACTATTATCATTAGTTTAGGTCATGGTCTTGTTTATTTTAATTATTTTGTTGATGCCATTAAATTATAGATTTTATTTAATCAAGCCAATATTATGCTCGATTGTACACATATCATTTTATATGTCCCACTTGTTAAAATTAATGAATTTACACAACACTGCAGTACTAATAATAAACATTTTTTAGTGAATTTTTATACAGCATAAATTTATTCTTTTTTTTTAATGATAACCATCTATAAATTCCTTCTTCTTCTGTCATACAATGAATCAAGTTTTGATAATAGCCAAGCCATATCTTTTAGTGTCCATCAGCATCTAATTTTTTATCGTAATCTGATATTAATGTTTCATCTCTTTACATATCCTTATATGTTTTTTATTACAATAGTTTTAATGAATTCAAAAAATGGTATGGCTCGTGATAGTAATATTCTTGATGATTTTGACTTTGACTTTGATACTGACTCTTTGGTGCTTACATTTAAATTTTGAATAATAAATTATTCACAAAGATATAATCAGATGTATTTATATACAATAATAGTTATTACATTATATATTCTTAAGTTAAATTTATATTTTTAGGAATTCTGTATCCATTCTATTGCTCGTTTGGGTGTTTATATACAATAAAATTCTTAAACTGTCTTCAAAGTTAAATTTGATCAAAATCAATAAATAATGAATATAATATAATATCATATCATATAATGTTTGTAAATTAAATATTTATATAATTTTATGCATTTGATAAACTTAATCATTGAATTTGAAAATTCTATTTTAAATAATTATAAATACTTCCATGCTCCCACAACACAAGCTTAGTTTTTAGGAGGTGCTGTAATATTTACATATTGTATACCGTTTTAAATTGTAAATTTGTAAAATGTTTGATTATTATTGTTGCAACAAATAAATATTATTATTATTGCTGTAATGTTTTTAAATATTAAATGTCTACATTTTATTATTTATTTATTATGTAGGTACACAATCTATACTTTGAGCTTAGAGAAAATGCTTCATTCACCATGGACATCACAGGCCACAATGGTAGTCGTCTACGGTGCTGTACCTGATGAACTTTATCCATTACTTGAGCATTACCTGTTAGTAGAAGGAGGTCGGATCTTATGCTTGTGTTCTGATTTTCTTGGAACACTACTCCCAACTGCTTTTAGTACAGCTGAAGTGTGTTCCGATGACATTGTTAGCTTTACGTACCGTCCATTGTCCATGCGAACATCTCTCTTGCACCATGTTCTCTGTTACCAACCCAGCATACCCAATAATGATCATTTTCCATCTGAAAATGGGTAAAGATTTAATTCAGTGTGTAATGAACTGCAATAAAAAAATTTTAATTTTAATCCATTAGTGTTAAAGAAGAAAAGAATTTAGACGTTGTAGATATGTTTGATACAAACAACAAGCATCATACTATTGACATTCAAGTTCTGGCTGCCGAAGATACCTGGGAAACGCCTAGTTTAATCTTAGCAACAGCTCCGTCTGGAGGAAAAGTCATTTTCTCCCAAGTAATTATTGATATTTACTCAAAAAATCCTTATAGTTTATATAAAATTATTAACATTGTAACCACTTCAGGTGCATTTAGAAATCGATGCCCAACAAAATGGAGAATACCGTTCAACTACTGAGGATAGATATCTATTAATTAAAGATTTGTTGAGCACCCATTTGGGACTGGATTGTGTTTCATGTGATCAAAAACCAAAACACACACCTGCTTATTTACTAGGAACCGAAAATGTGTGTTGTATTGTCTGATAAATAATTTTATCCTCGATATTTCATGTTCACAATATTTTTAATTTTTAGGATAAAGTTAAATTTTTAACTTCTTTAAATGGAAAAGTATCAAAAAATAATGTGTTGCTATTGAAAGACTTAAAAGTTCAGTTTTGCACAAAAGATGAAATGTGCATTGGAGCTAGTGAATACTCCTTGCCTGTAATTTGCAATGATTTCCAAATGAACTTCAGTGAAGAAGAATATTTCAAAGTAAGCTTCACATATAAATATATAATTACTACCAATAAAACTATATATTTTGAGTTATGACATTAGTTTAATAAAATATTGAAACGAGTACAAACTGCTTATCAATTTTATAAGTTGTAACTTTTTAATTAAAATGAATAACACTGAGTGATGTCTTGAAATTATTTGTTTATTGTGTACTACACATTTTCAATGAAAAATGAAATTAATAACTGCAGAAAATAAATTTGACACTTTAACTTGTTTTTAATTTTATCAGATTATTTCTTATTAACCCAATAAGCATTTTTTGATGACTCATTAGTCATTAGTGTGTAGCTAAATAAAAGTTTATAAATAGGTTAAATATAAAAAATTGCAAAATTAACGAAAAACTACATCAACTGATACAAAACACAAAATCTAAGAGTCCAAAAACTTTTAAAAGCTTCAAAGCTGTAATATGATCATACTGAAAAATGTATACAAATATTCCATACATCTCCTTGTATTTTATTATTATATTTGAAATTTGAATACATAATTGAATGTCTATAGAATCTCCATACTGAAGAATTAGGACGCCTAGTAATATTTGGAGAAGTCATGTCATCTTCCATGAAGCTCTTAAACGATCCAATATCCTGGCATGGGCTTGTAGTCATTCCAAAACAACAAATTACTGGAATTGGTAAAACTATTAACTTATTATGTGTTGTAATATTCATAAACATATGCATGTAGCTAATAACTTTAAAATTTTGACTTTAATAATAATGTTATAATTTATTTTAAAAAGGTAGAGGTGGTAATAAATGGTTAAGTCCAAGTGGCTGTGCCATGTTTTCTGTCCAGTTACACATTCCGTTTGATTCAAAACTTGGTCAGAGACTAGCATTGCTACAACATGTTGTTGCATTGTCAGTCGTGTCAGCCATATGTTCACTGCCTGGTGGCTATGATGTAAATATTGGAGTAATATTTTTTGTACTTCCATGTTAATATTTAATTTGTTTTTAGAAACTTGATCTCGGTCTAAAATGGCCAAATGATATATATGCTGGAGGAAATGCAAAAATTGGTGGATTAGTCATCAGTAGTTCTGCAGCTGGAAACACAGCCATCTGTTCGATTGGTATTATTTTACTAATGATAAAATTGAATTGCATTAATGCTTATTTTTATAATTAACCTTTTTAGGATGTGGTGTAAATTTAAATAATAATTTACCTACCACTTGCATAAACGACATAATCATTGAACATAATGCAAACACTCATAATCAACTTAAGACATTGACTTATGAACAATATTTTGCAACTGTATTTACTGAACTCGAAAGGCTATTGAATCAAGTTCAAAATGGCAATGTAGACATTATATTTGATCTTTACTACAAATATTGGCTCCATAGGTATAAATAATTTTTTTTAGTTATTATATTGCTGTGCTCCACATATTAATTATCCATTGTGTATTTTTTTATTAGTAATACTGTAGTAACAGTACTTCGGCCAAATAAAACGTCATTCAAAGCCACTGTGATAGGACTTGATGATCATGGATTTCTAAGGGTTCGTTCAGAAGATGGAGACATTATAGATGTCAGACCGGATGGAAATTCATTTGATATGCTTGCTGGTCTCATAGCTCCAAAATAAATAATAAACTGACATCAATGTTTTTCTCTGATATGTGTATTTTTAGAAAATTTAATTATGTATGAACAATTCTCGGCCTAGTAATGCTTTATAACTATTTTATCATAATATTAAATAGAACAATTCATACAATTTATTAGTTCTTGAACTTTTCATCTTTTTTTTATTTTTGATAACTAATGATCAATTTTAAATTGTATATTAAATCATTATGGTCTTATTTAAATCTTCTGATTGTTTAACTATATTAATGAAATCTCATGTTTTAATATTACTAAATAGTAAATTCCACGGATAAATATTAATTATTAGACTATTTTTTAAAGTTAAAAATTATTTTTAGCATATTTTAAACTATTTCATAGAAAGTCTTTATCATTAATCTATAGACAAATGTTTTCAATTAAACATTTTTTGTTTCCATCAAGACTGGGTTGGCTTATATACTATATACTTAATTCCTTGGCATTTCAAATATATAAGACTAATTACTATCAGATTTTTTTTCTAGTTGGTTTAGGGGTTTATATTATGTATGTATATGTGTATTTCAAAAACCAAATATTGTTACCAAAAAAATTATATTTAAGTAAAGTATGGTTATACGTTTTTTTGTTTTTCAGTACATTGTATAAATAAATAAATAGAAAATGAAAAGGAAATATTTTCAGTAATTAACAATTTATAGATACCTCAACAACTGCTTTATAATAATATTAAAATATAATATATTGTTACTCTCCTTATTGTGTGGGACTGAAATGCTCATCGCTTGTTATCGAAACTAATAAATTTTATCTTTTGTATATGTATTAAATAATATTTCTATAGGTATATTATATAAGATTATGATATGATATATATTGTGTACCTATATGCAACACTAGTGTGGCAAAACTCATTGTTTTTCTTGTTTGTTTATGTACTTATGTATAACATAATATAGTTTAATAGACACATTATTATTGTTTAAATTGTTTTATTAAAAATTATAAACATAATATTACGCATATAACTCTGTATCATAAAGTACATAGAAAAAATATCTTTAATATTTTAATAGTTTATCATACTGTTATGCATTTAATAGACTGATTATCTGTGCTTTTGTTTATAAATATGTAGGTACTTAATCATTCCATTAATGTGATTTTTAATTAAATTAAGTGTATGATTATGTAATTTGTTTATGTTAACTTATTTTTAATGTAATAAAATGTTTAATAATATACATTATACTGTACTAAACATTCAGATATAATTTTTTCGTTAGTTTTTAAACTACTTACGTTTTAGAATTCTTATGTAATATATGCAATATAGGTATTTACTCTAGCTTAAGCTGGGAGGGTGGACTAACAGCCTGAATCCCACCCACCACCATTGCTATATTATTATTATATATTTTGTTTTATATTTATCAAGTTTCAATAAGTAGTAAACATCATAAGACGTTTCCTCCCAGAACGGTACAATTTCTCCCTGTTACAAAAAATTAAAATTAAAAATATGAAACAATAATATACAATGCAAATCAATGAACAGTTGGTAAAAAAATTCTCCGTATACTGATGTTAATTTTTTTCAATAACATAAAATGATAATCTAAAAGTTAATTAACTTCATATTTTTAATAAACATGTATTCAGAAACACATTAACATTTTGTTTTTAGGAAAATAAAGCATACATAATAATTATTCTATTATTTACATTTATGTTTATAAACAATTTAAGAAAAGTAACAGCAAAAATATCTCTGTACAAAATAAAAAATATTTTTAACTAATACAATATAATAGTTATTATAGCTTTATCATAATTCATAACTTATGGTCAGTTGGCCCTCCTTGAGTTATTATTGCTTTGTGCATTCACTCATACATTGATTCAACTAATTTTGTTGTAACAGTAGAGTCAATACTGTTCCATACTTCAATTATTGCATTTTTCAATTGGTTTTTGTTTCAAGTTTGATAATTTTTTAAGAGCCAGTTATTTCTCAAAATGTTTAAATACATATTATGTTGATCCATAATACCGTCGAAAAATACTAAATTATCCACACCAGTAGCGCTTAAAAAGAAACCTTTTATCAGTCAAATAAATATAAAGAAACGTTTAGATTTTGCGAAGGCACACATTGAAAAGGTAAATGATTTTCGGAAATCTGTATTATTCAGTGATGAATATGATTTTTAAATTTTTGTTGATTTTGATCTGGGGGTACTGAAGCACCCACAAGCACACCCCTAGTTACGCCTTATGAATTTAAGGAATAACAATGGTCTTCAAGAACATTCGAGAATTTTCTCCATCTTTCTCGTTAGTTTATATTTTCATTGCGTTTGGTCACCATCAAACGTCCATATATTTTTACATAGTTTTTTTTTTATTGATTATTGGTCATTTATGGGTAGCTGGTACATACATCATACATGATAATATAAATTATATATAATATATATATATGTAAGGGGTTTGAGAGGAGGACTTAGCCCCCTCAGAATTTTTTTTGTATATTTGGTATACAGGGAAATTGATTTGTACTTATCATATTATTGAAAATGAACTTGATGTGGTGAGTGACAATTGACAATATAATACCTATTAGGTTTATTATAATCGTGTTTCATATCAGAACATAATAACAAATTTCATTTTAGATTCTGAGCATAGCAAGCTCGTACTTTTGAGGGGTAAAATTTCTAAACTCCCAATACTTTTCTTAATAGTTAACAGGAAAAAGAAAATAAATAAGGAATTTCGGAAAATTATAAAAGATATTGTTTTTTGGTGAAGGTTCCTAACTAAAAACAACAATCCGTAGATACCTAATACATCAAATTCAAGTCATTATGTTAAGTACAATTAAATTTCCCAGTACCAAAATACAACAAAAATTCTGAAGGGGCTAAGTCCTGCCCTCTAACCCCCTATGGCCTATATATATTATATATCATTTATATTATCATGTATATTCCAGCTACCCATAAATGACCAATAATCAATAAAAAAAAATACTATGTAAAAATATATGGACGTTTGATGGTGACCAAACGCAATGAAAATATTTTTTTTTTTTTTTAACAAAATTTTATTTATTACGCTATCTGTTACAATATTGAACAATAAGCTTAATTGATAATAACATAAACAATAAATATAAACTAACGAGAAAGATGGAGAAAATTCTCGAATGTTCTTGAAGACCATTGTTGTTCCTTAAATTCATAAGGCGTAACTAAGGTTGTGCTTGTGGGTGCTTCAGTACCCCCAGATCAAAATCACCAAAAATTTAAAAATCACATTCATCCCTGAATAATACAGATTTCCGAAAATCATTTACCTTTTCAATGTGTGCCTTCGCAAAATCTAAACGTTTCTTTTTATTTATTGGACTGATAAAAGGTTTCTTTCTAAGCGCTACTGGTGTGGATAATTTAGTATTTTTCGACGATATTATGAATCAACATAATATGTATTCAAACATTTTGAGAAATAACTGCCTCTTAAAAAATTATTGAAACAAAAACCAATTGAAAAATTCAATAATTGAAGTATGGAGCAGTATTGACTTTACTGTTACAACAAAATTAGTTCAATCAATGTATGAGCGAATGCACAAAGCAATAATAACCAAAGGAGGGCCAACAGACCATAAGTTATGAATTATGATAAAGCGATAATAACTATAATATTGTATTAGTTAAAAATATTTTTCATTTTGTACAGAGATATTTTTGCTGTTACTTTTCTTAAATTGTTTATAAATATAAATGTAAATAATAGAATAATTATTATGTATGCTTTATTTTCCTAAAAACAAAATATTAATGTGTTTCTGAATACATGTTTATTAAAAATATAAAGTTAATTAACTTTTAGATTATCATTTTATGTTATTGAAAAAAATTAACATCAGTATACGGAGACTTTTTTACCTACCTACCGTCCCACTGTATGTACAAATTATAAAAATTATTTTAACATAATTCAATAATACGTCAAAATAACAATCATGCCAATAAAAAAATCAATATTATAAGTATCAAACAATACCTATACCAATTACAGATGCAAATCAATAAATGAAAAAATTGAATGCACTGATTACGACAATTTGTATTAAACAATTATACAAATTGTCTACTTAATATATAAATATAAATCTATAATACATTCACATAACTTAGGTTTATCAATCATTACCCATTAAAATTGGAAAATAAACTTATACCTAACGTGAATGATGATAGTCGATAGATGCCGATATGATAATGATGTACTTCGGGTAAAACCAAAAACGTATTTTCCACAATTTTCTTATATGCAAAAAAATATATGTTGTTTCAGGGGGAAAACATCTAGTACCACTAAAATCTTAGAGGAGTGGTGTGAAGGCACGAGAGGGAAACGTCTAAATACTTAATACGGTCTGAAGTAGCTCAAAAGCATAAAGAAATTTAATGAAAATATCAAGTAGGTATCTACGGATTGTTGTGTTTAGTTAGGAATCAAACCTAACCTACACCAAAAGAACAATATCTTTTATAATTTCCGAATTTCCTTATTTATTTTCTTTTTCCTGTTAACTATTAAGAAAAGTACTGGGAGTTTAGAAATTTTACCCCTCAAAAGTACGAGCTTGCTGTGCTCAAAATCTAAAATGATATTAGTTATTATGTTATGTTATGATTTATGAAACACCATTATGATAAATAACTAGGTAGGTACCTACTATATTGTCACTCACCACATCAAGTTAAATTTCAATAATATGATAAGTACAATTAAATTACCTTGTACCAAATATACAACAAAAATTCTGAGGGGGCTAAGTCAAACCCTCTTATATATATATATCGTTTATATGTATGTACCAGCTACCCATAAATGACCAATAATCAATAAAAAAAAAAAAACTATGTAAAAATATATGGACGTTTGATGGTGACCAAACGCGATGTAAATAAAAACTAACGAGAAAGATGGAGAAAATTCTCGAATGTTCTTGAACACCATTGTCGTTCCTCAAATTCATAAGGATAGTATAGTGAAAAGTAAAAATATATTACTGACTGCAATGCGTCACAGGTGGTGGTAAAGTAGGGAGACGGCGCGGTGTTCACAGCTGATGCGCTCGCGAAACGTATCGAACCTTCTCGAACGTTCGGTCGGATATATAAACTCTGAACACGCGCTGTTCGGCATCAGTTTGATTTCAAAACGGTAACAGTGCGATTCATTGAACGAATTAAACCTATTCTGTGCGATTCTCAGTGCGATACATTGCAACTATTCATTATTAAATTTACCAGTGTGATTTTAAATTTAAATACAAAGTGATTTTAAATCGTAATCGAATTGCGATCGTTCTAAATCTACCTTTTCGTACGTCTTGTAAACTGTGCTTATTTTATAAGTACCCGCTACCCACGTTTCATCCTTATAATTTCTTGTCGTATTAATTGTGCGTGCGACTAAAGGTTGACAACTATACCGCCGAAATGGTTGGAAGAACAGCGATTGGTATCGACCTGGGTACCACCTATTCGTGTGTGGGTATCTGGCAACACGGAAAAGTAGAGGTCATCGCCAACGATCAAGGAAACAGGACCACCCCGAGTTATGTGGCGTTCACCGACACCGAACGGTTGATCGGCGACGCGGCCAAGAACCAGGTAGCCATGAACCCTGTCAATACGGTGTTCGACGCCAAACGATTGATCGGCCGTCGATTTGACGACGACAAGACGCAAGCGGACATTAAACACTGGCCGTTCAAAGTGGTGAACGATTTCGGTAAGCCCAAGATCCAAGTGGAATTCAAGGGCGAACGGAAGGTATTCGCCCCGGAAGAAATCAGTTCAATGGTGCTGACGAAGATGAAGGAGACGGCAGAAGCGTACTTGGGCCGCGAAGTGACGGACGCCGTGATCACGGTGCCCGCGTACTTCAACGATTCACAGAGACAAGCGACCAAGGACGCGGGCGCCATAGCCGGTCTGAACGTGATGCGAATAATCAACGAACCGACGGCTGCGGCTTTGGCTTACGGTCTGGACAAGAACCTGAAAGGCGAGAGGAACGTGTTGATATTCGATCTGGGCGGTGGCACGTTCGATGTGTCCGTTCTGCAGATCGACGAGGGTTCGATATTCGAAGTGAAGTCGACGGCGGGTGACACGCACTTGGGCGGCGAAGACTTCGACAACCGACTGGTGTCGCATTTGGCCGAAGAGTTCAAGAGGAAATCTAAAAAGGACGTGCACTCCAATCCGAGAGCGTTGAGACGGTTGAGGACGGCCGCAGAACGGGCCAAGAGAACACTGTCGTCCAGTTCGGAGGCCACCATAGAGATCGACGCCCTGATGGAAGGCATCGATTTCTACACACGAGTGTCCCGAGCCCGTTTCGAAGAACTGTGCGCCGATCTGTTCAGATCGACCCTGCAGCCGGTAGAGAAGGCATTGGCGGACGCCAAGTTGGACAAGGGAGACATACACGACGTGGTGCTCGTGGGCGGTTCGACGCGAATCCCGAAGATCCAGAGTCTCCTGCAAAACTATTTCTGCGGCAAATCGCTCAACCTGTCCATCAACCCCGACGAGGCGGTAGCGTACGGCGCCGCGGTACAGGCGGCCATTCTGAGCGGCGACACGAGTTCTGCGATTCAAGATGTGTTGCTCGTGGACGTCACTCCACTGTCACTGGGCATCGAGACCGCGGGCGGCGTGATGACCAAAATCGTCGACCGCAATTCAACCATTCCGTGCAAGCAGACCCAAACGTTCACCACTTATGCGGACAACCAGCCGGCCGTCACCATCCAGGTGTTCGAAGGAGAAAGGGCCATGACCAAGGACAACAACCTGTTAGGAACTTTCGACCTGACCGGCATACCTCCGGCGCCCAGAGGTACGCCCAAGATTGAGGTGACTTTCGATATGGATGCCAACGGTATTTTGAACGTGTCGGCCAAGGACAACAGCTCTGGCCGCTCCAAGAATATTGTCATCAAGAACGATAAGGGTCGCCTGTCTCAGGCAGAAATCGATCGTATGCTCAGCGAGGCCGAACGGTACAAAGAAGAGGACGAACGGCAAAAGGCTAAGATTGCGGCCAAGAACCAGTTGGAGAGCTACGTGTTTGGTGTTAAACAAGCGTTGGACGAGGCAGGTGACAAAATGACCGAATCGGAAAGGAACACCGGCAAACAGGAATGCGACGCGGTCGTCCAGTGGTTGGACAACAATCAGTTGGCAGACAAAGAAGAGTACGAGTACAAACTAAAGGAAATCCAAAAGAGTTGCTCGGCTCTCATGATGAAGATACATGGTGCAGGACAAGCCGGTGGTGCTCCTCATCCCGGTGCTCAAGGATTCCCTGGTGCGCGTCCCGGAGGACCTACCATCGAAGAAGTCGATTGATTCCTTTAACAATGTAATTTTATTGTATATTTTGTAAATACTATTGTGAATTGTATCCTATATTCTGATTGTAAAGTACCCACCAGATAGGTTTAAGTTAAGACTGATTTTTCTATTGTAATATTTACTTTAATTTTAGCTTAATAAATATTTATTAGTTGACACACATATATGTTCCGTTTTTATTTGTCCCAGAAAAATTACTACCAATTATTGATTATGTGCATTTTGCATTGCTTTAAAAACTTTCTGAAATAAGTGGAAAAAAACTAATACTTATAGTATGGACGTATCTCGTATGGAACATTCTAATTGTTAATCTAAACATTTTGCCAATTCCATTAAATAAAGAAAACAATAGTTTATAATGTACAACGTATAGAATTTTCAAGTTTCCACGGTAGATATATATTGATCTACAAAAAAACATTAAGATAGTTAAATACTTAAATAAACATGTCTCAATTGTATAATGATGGCAGGTCATCCATACATCTCTGCATAAATTGAAGATGAAGTAAAAATGTTTTTCCCAGCATTTATTTTCTTAATACATCATTGCTCCAAGTCTAAATTACCTATAGGTGCAATCGAACATATTTGTACCCAATGTTGTGTACAATAAATACTGTGGAATAAACATTCATAGGATCAAATTCTTTTCAACAAATATGCATAGAAACAAAAGTAAATAGAAAATTAGGAGCATAGTTAAAATTTGGAAATTAATATAATTAGAAGAAGTTGACTTGAAAAGAAAATTGGTTGAACAAAAGGTACCCGGCGATCACGATTAAAGAAATTTTTATAGACCTTGTTAATGTAATAATGGAAATTATACTAGTTGCAAATCGTCCAGCACGATTCAACCTAATCAATAATCATATTATGTACATGTGTGATTGCGCGATTGTTTAAAATAATGCATAATATATTATCCAAAAAAAAAACAAGGATAATCCCTACCTATACCATTATATTATATATTTTGTCGCGGCTTAATATTCGTATTAATGTTGATAACCTGGAGGTATTTTTCCCGAAAGTACTTGGAAGAAAAAAGTATTTACTTTGGATCTTATCTTAAACCCTTAGATCATATACTGATAGCCGAAATTGCCGAATAGCCGATAGTCCGATACTCAAAATCAGCTCACTGTTCAGTTTACATGATTTATTTAGTTTTTTCCGTATTGCAGTGTCTCGTCGTCGGCTTGTCGTCGTCCAGACCCAAATATATTTATATACAAACATGAATAATAACTGAATTATCTATTTTGTCATCATAACAAAAAAAAAAAACGTATAAATTAACAATTACTTAGTCGTTTTATGTTCTGCAAAAAATTAATATAGAAATATTAGCACTTGGCAGAATATAACTATTATTGGAAATACGTTAGTAAGTATGCTTGGTTTAAGACAGATTTGCCATAATGTCAAATAGTAATTTGTTATGCAGTATGACATATTTGTTATGGTTATTTTATTTTTATTATTTTTGTGTTATCGAGAAACCAGAGGAGGAACTGCATTACTTCTCCTCTGGCTACCATCGTTAGGTTAGCACCCCCTGATGCGACAGACTCTCCTTAATGAGCTCTAGTGTGCACCGTCTGCCAGAGGGCTAGAACCGTGGAGGCTTACAATCAATTTTTGTAATATCTAGTACAATGAGTATAAACCCTGATATAATGAACTTTTTATATCACATATTGCTTATTATACATATATCATTGTAAAAACCAGCATTGTTCTCATATGATAAGATTAGGTTTTTATTATGTTCTGTGCGGTTCTGTGTGTCGAGATATGCCATTGCTCCCAAGATTTTGATTATATTAATGCTCTCAAATTATTCAGTAAAAAAAAATTCTGTTTGTATGGTAGTTATAGGCTCTTTCGATCTTTCTGACTAAATTGATTGTAAAATTAAGAAAAAAAATTAATTTTAATTTAAGTGTGTGTTAACACCTTTTCCTCTTATTATCCATTAGTAAAAATATAATACATATTATGTTCAGAATCTTGACAGCTTAGGATGCTTTCAAAAAATTGTATGATCATCATTGCTTATAATTTATGATTGATTATGAGAAAATATAGCCCACAAACATTCAATTTAAATTATCCATGTTGGTATTGAGAACTGTAGTATGATACGTATAGAATACAATTAAATATATATTGCAACGAGTAACATGACATAATTTTTTTTTTTTTACAGCGTTACTTTTAATTGTTCAAGATGCTTAGGCTTTCAAAAACACTAACCAAACACAGTGCAAATATTCGTGGCCTTAGCGTTCTAAGAACTAAAACACCGAATGATACTATTTTTGAAGTTGGGCAAGTCGTAGAAGGCTTTGTTGTTAAAGAAGTCAGACCTGTGACTGACTTTCAACTCACTGCGTTGCGTCTCGAACACCAGAAATCTGGGGCAGATTATCTACACATAGATAGAAACGACACAAACAATGTTTTTAGTGTAGCATTCCGTACAACACCAAAGCAGTCTAATGGATTGCCACATATTCTTGAACATACTACATTATGCGGCAGTAGAAAATTCCCATGTCGTGATCCATTTTTTAAAATGCTCAATCGATCCATGGCCAATTTCATGAATGCTATGACTGCACCTGATTATACTTTTTATCCATTCTGTACTGAAAATCAATCAGATTACTACAACCTAATGTCAGTATATTTAGATGCTGTATTCAATCCGATGCTACGTGAATCTGATTTTCGTCAAGAGGGTTGGCGTTTAGAACATAAAGATGTGGATGACAAAAGTTCTCCAATAGAAATAAAAGGGGTTGTCTACAATGAAATGAAAGGCGTGTATTCAGATAATCAACAAATTTACAATGAACATTTTCTGAATTATATTTTACCAAGTAATACATACGGCATCAATTCAGGTGGTGATCCTAATGTTATACCATCTTTAACTCATTCCGATCTCGTTGCTTTTCACCACAGATATTATCATCCAAGTAATAGCCGGTTCTATTCTTACGGCAATTTTAACTTAGAAAATCATCTTAGATTTTTGAATGATACATTTTTAAAAGATTGTTCAGCAGATCTAACTATTAGAGACGAAACAAAGGTTCCAAATGAAAAACGTTGGGCAACATCTAAGCGTGCACAAGTTGCTTGCAGAGAAGATCCAATGGTGCCTAAAGATAAACAATCATCTTTAAGTATTGGCACCCTTTGGAGCGATATTACTAATACACAAGAAACCTTTGAACTAGCCATACTCTCAAGATTATTATTAAATGGACCAAATGCTAAGTTTTACAAAGCTCTCATAGAACCAAACATTGGAACAGATTTCAGTGCTGCAACTGGCTTCACAGATCAAACTAGAGACTCATTTTTTGCAGTAGGGCTTCAGGGGTTAAATATATCAGATTTTGAACGTGTGGAATCAATTTACGAAGATACAGTTAAATCAGTCATTAAGGAAGGTTTTGATAACCGTGAAATTGATAATATTTTACATTCTGTTGAATTATCTATGAGACATCAGACTTCAAATTTTGGATTACAACTGCTGTATGGTACTTTGCCTATTTGGAATCATGACGGCAATATTTTAGATTCAATGTGTGTTAGTGAAAAGATAGATGAATTTAAGAAAAAATTATCTAATCAACCTAATTATTTACAATCATTAGTCGATAAGTATTTGTTAAATAACAATCACAAACTTATTATGACTATGTCACCAGAAAACAACTTTGAAGAACTGAGAAAAGAAAAAGAGGAAAAGTTACTAAAAGAAAAGCTGGCTCCTTTATCTGATACAGATAAAGAGAACATTTATCAACAAGGGTTAGAGCTTCGGAAACAGCAAGATGCAATACAAGATGTCACATGTTTACCATCTTTGAGAATCAACGATTTAAAAAAGACAACTGATCCTGTACCACTTATAATGGAAAACATTAATAACACACCGGTATTTATATTTCCACAACCAACCAATCAAGTGACTTATTTTAGAAGTTTAATAAACACATCACATTTACCTGATGATTTAAAGACTCTCATTCCATTATTTTGTAATGTTGTTACCAGAATGGGCACTAAATCTATGGACTTTAGGCAGTTTGACCAATTGGTGAGAAAATCCACTGGAGGTTTACAAGTGTCCCAATCCATTATAGATTCACCTAGAAATCTATTTAACATGAAAGAAAGTGTTATTCTGAACTCGCATTGTTTGGACAAAAATGTTGATGAAATGTTTGATCTGTGGAAGCAATTATTTACACAAGTAACTTTTGAAGATGAAAACAGATTCAAAACTCTAATACAAGAAGAAGCAAGAAGTTTAGCCAACAGTATTTCAGGTAGTGGACACATGTATGCAATGTTATGTGCAACTGCTGGTATCAATCCAATTGATGCTCAACGTGAAACATACGGTGGACTCCAATACATTAGTACCATGAAAAAAATTGCCCAAATTGATGATTTTAAACCAATATTGAAAAAACTAGAAAAAATTAGTGAACAAATATTGAACAAAAATACTATGAAATGTTCATTGACCATTGTAGATAACAACTCCACGGCAGTTAAAGGTCTGGAAAGTTTTCTAAACACGATTACTGGAAATTGGAATCAGTCAAATGAATATAATAAAATTGATAAACAGGATAACAATGTAAAGTGTTTTCATCATGTGCTACCATTTTCAGTCAATTATTGTGCAAAAGCTCTACCGGGTGTTCATTACGCTCATAAGGATTTTGCTCCACTTAAAGTTCTTTGCAAGTATATGAGCTCAAAATATTTATTGCCTACAGTGAGAGAAAAAAATGGTGCTTATGGATCTGGTGCTTCACTGAGTACCTCTGGAAGCATTCAAATGTTCTCCTACCGAGACCCAAAACCAATTGAGACATTTGAAGCTTTTGATGGCGCTTGTAATTGGGTAAATAAAAAAAAAATAACAGTCGAAGAACTGAATGAAGCAAAATTAGCCATATTCCAAGGAATAGACCATCCAGTTGCACCAATGTCAAAAGGTAATGCATTGTTTTTCAATGACATGGACCAACAAATTAGACAAGAACACAGAAATCAAATTATGAATGTAAAAATTGATGATCTTTTAAATGTAGCTAACTTGTACTTTTCAAACACAAATTTTGCTAAGGCTCTAATTGGTCCAGCAAATAATAACATTCATTCGGGAACTAATTGGAATGTTACCAACCATGAAGACTTATAAGTTATAAAATCAAATTATTGTACAATGTATAATTTGTAAATTCTGCAATAGACTATGTTTATTAATGTTATTAATTTTAGAAATAATAAAGAAACTGTTTTTTTAGAATACAATTTATTATGATTATAAATAGTATAAATTTGCAAACAAAGTAAAATCTGATTAATATTATAATGTCATGAATTTTCAGTTAAACATACTTTGTTATTTTATTTTAATAAACATACATGTTGATGTTATACATTTATATAGCCATTTAGGCAAATAGAATTCTCTATAAAGAATTTCAATGTTTCAAAACAATTTATTTAATAATGTATTACACTTAAAATATTACAAAAATTGAAACAAGTATGAATCAAAACTGTAGGCAATACTATACATTTGAGTACGAGATGCTCTGTAAAAACTCAATTGGGACATAGCACTCCAAAAATTATGCAATACCCTATGTAGCCTTTATCTCATATAACTTTTATGTGCTCGATAATGAACACAAGTAAATTAACTCAATACTTTATAAATCATAATATAGAATAATATTGAATTAAACGTATTAACTCTAAAACAATTTTTTAATTAATTTTCTTATTTAATAATAATTCAAAATAAAATAGCTGTAAGTCTGTAAATACTTGGCATTCTGGCCAAATATATTATATTATTTATTATATATTTTCTAGATATTATATACTTTTTGAAGATATTTTGTTAATTAATATTTGCAGAACATTTAAAATAGCTTTTGGATTTAACTTGAGAAAATTTTTTTTCTAAATAAAAAAGTTTGATAACTTAATAGTTAATGCAAATATAGAATGTTATACAATGTTCCTCATACCTAAGTAGTTTTTGCTTTGAAAATGTATATAATTTTTAATTTCATCATTGGAATTAAATCACACTTTTTTTCCGACACAAAAATGTTTTGACATTAGTTAGATAACCTTTGAAAAGAGGGTAAACAACAAACGTTATGGTTTATGGATAAATAAATAAACCAACGCCAATACGCCATGTTTTATGGAAAAACATGACACACGTTGTCTCATATTAGTGAACCCGTAGGGCCTTGGTCTCCTAGTAATATGTAGCCAGCAGTCACCTATTATGATATGGGTATTAAACTTCCTAGAAGGAGATCGTAAATATACGCCACCATAGCATTGGCTAGTCCTGTTTGCTTATTTTTAGGATTTATCTCATAGGTATATATCGTTAACTGTTTAAGAATACAGTATTTTTCATATTTTTCACAATATTAATAATATAGCCGGAACACGGTACAGCCTGTCAGTTGTCACTTGTCCACGTGGGCGAATCTCAATATTTCACCTGTAACAGCGTGAGCCCGGGCCAAACGATAGCCGCGGCAAGGTCGAGCTCGAGCCTCTTCAAGACTCAAGGTATCAGACGTCAGTGATAAATTCAGTCTCGCAAAGTACTTGAATAAACTTTGTAAATACCTACTCAAATATGTATTTTAAATACTTTTCCTGTTTAATTGATAAATTGAATAATGCTACATCTAGACGTAAATAATAATAAAAAAAAATGAGAATGTTCAAAAAAGGGAATAGAATATCTGAATAAATATAGGTATTTTTAATATTTTGAAATATAATCATAGAAGTATAAAATAATGGTTGTGCAAATTGTATCCTATATTTTGACTTTTGACGAAATGCCAGAGAGCGGCAAGATCTCAACAATCTCGTGCATCGAGACCATTATATAATATGTTATACTTTACACTCATTTAATATTTATGATTGAGACATTGAGTAAAATATAATATGAATATATTATGATCTCATACCAATTTACAGCCTACTGGTACAATCTAGCGGTGTTTTATTTCATTTTTCTTCCTTCGAACTACGGATCAAAAGAACTTTTATAGTTTTTAACTTTTTTACAAGTTTTTTTTTTATCCTCGCTTCGAACTCAATGAAATTAATAAATTATCATACGATGTTCGGAAAACGTCAGATACGACCACTAGAGCGTGTTATAAGGCGGTAAACTCGCGCGAGAACCCTACGTAACATAATTTTCTGTATTATCTATGCGGAGATTGGAGAACGGCCGCCCGACGACGTACATCGTCTCGTTGCGCATTCTTTAATCTATGGTTTTGCGACGATCAGCGAACGCCGTGGTCCGACCACGACAGACCACAGACGCGCAACAATATAGAACCACAGATTATATTATTAAACTGTGATTGTAATAGAACATAGATTATAATATTGTAAAAGATTCCGCCGTGCCCGGTGTGTGGAGCCGGCGGCGGGTTATCCGTTGTCGGGGAGAACGTGCGCCGCGTTTATAATACCTATTCATCGTGGTAGGACATGATAATTGGTAATTATTCGTAAATTGGACGTCGTTTTATCGTTGCGTAATAAACCATTTGCACACAAGCATATCGATTGCCGAGCACGACGCCGACGGACAAACGAATTAGTGTCGTATTGTATTTTATATCGTTTCTTTTCGTCGCCGCTCCCGTGCGCACCGCGACCGCAGTCGGCACCCACTCGTCACGGCCGGAGGCAGTCGCCGGTTACTTTAGTTCAGTACTTGGTCTGTCGCTCGCCGCGGCTGTTACTGCTCTCGGTGGTTGGCCACTCCAGTCCATGACCACGAAGACACCACGGTCCACGACAGTCGCGATCCGTCCAAACGCGGTGCATGACGTGCAGCTGATCGACGTCTCCAAAACTCCTGACTCGCCATGGCGTCTAATGCCCTCCAATCCGAAGTAACGTGAGTAGTCTTGCGCCCATATTATGTCCGATCTTCGTCGTTATTTCGTGTGCTTAGAAACACTTGGTTATCATGTTGCGAGTCGCGAATATCAATCAATTTACGTTTACGTGGGTAGGCGTAATTGAGTGACGGTAGTGCGATAATATTGTTCTCGCACCTTCATAGGTCGCTAACACTTGACAGTTCGTTCATCGTTGGTTGTGTAAATATTGATGGTCGATATATGGAAAAGTGTGACGAACGGTGTAGCTTCTAATATGGAAATGAGCTCAAATTTGTTGCATTTGACTAACATTCCGATGTCAGGCTAGACTATTTGAGTTAGAGGTTTGCTAGAAAATAAACGGATATTAAAATTGGTTGGTAAATTACTATTACTTTCAGGTCTTAGCCCTTAGGTACCACTTGAATATTTCAATTTTAAATATTAAAATAGAAGTTTACCCGAGTTTACCTTATCTCATGTCCAAGATAGTTGTTGAATATTTTTATGAACAAAACAAGTTTACTGTCATTAGGGCATTAATACCTATTAAAAACTAACATGTATTGTGTCTATGAATATATTTGGTCAATCAAATGGGAATTATCAAAATAAAATTTTGTAGTTAGACGGGACAGGTTCCTACAATAGAAGATATTTTAATAGTTTTCAATTAAAAAATCATAAATTCCTTATTACATTTGGTGATAAATTATTAAATTATTTAAAATATAATTATAGGTAGGTACTAGGTACCTACATCATTTTAATTGTGGACTCATCATAAATTATCAATATTGGTATTTATAGAATCAATTTTACCAGATTGACCTTAACATTTTTTTAAATCTATTACAACAATTATTTTGATTATTTATTTTGTATATAGTTAATTAGATTTAATTTGAATTAACATTTTTGTCTATCTATAATTTGTCTGTTATACTTATACTGGGTGATTTACCAACCATGATCACCTTGGTACATTCTTAAATTTAGTAAAGAATTTCTTCAAATTCTGATTTTTTGAATTTTTTATTGTATTTAAAAATTATACTTTAAAATTCTTATGATTTTTTTTATACTTTGGCCTATAGCAATTCAAACTTCTGTTTTTCAAATAAAAACCCTCTTACTGTAAAATATTATATTATCTTTACCTAGTTGTATTTTTGAAGAAGAGGAAGGTAGTTAGCATGATTGGGTGACTCCCCTGTAGGGCTGTAGATACCTTAAATAATACCAATATTATCAATATATCTATACATCAAATTACAATATCAATGTTAATAGCTAGGTTTGATTACTTATTTATCTTCTTATTCAAATAATTCAAAAACTAAACACTTATTAAATTTACAAAAAAATTTCTTAAGTAGATTCCTTGACCTTTTAAAATTATAGATACAATTACCTGGTTAATTTATATATCGTATAATGCTGAATACATATTATTTAGTTAATAATTGATCTTAAATCTGTTTGTGACAACCCAAGCTATTTAGATGATAAATGTTCTGTGGGAGGTCTATGGGGGGTGTAACAGGGTAAATACTCCCCTTGAGAGGCTTGATCTTATTAAATTAATTAAATTTTTTTGTTATTGGATACATTTTAATCCTCCCCCCATTATTAATTTCTGGACCTGCCACTATAGATGTCTATGAAATGTATATCCTTTTTTATCAGTAATTGCTATTCATAAAATTCTATATTACATATCTTTATAGCTCGCTTTATAGGAAGGTACATTACTAATTATTCTGAAACATAACTACCTATGGTATTTTATTTCTCTACATTGATAATACAGAAACCACACAGCCAATTTTAATAATCATTACTTATGTACTAACCATAGTATAGAGTTTAATTAATAATGGCAGCATGGACTATTTACTTTTAAAAAAAACTTCAAATTTTTAGAATTGTATTTTGTTATGATAAAATATCTAACCACCTGTTACACTAACTTGCATGTTAAACTGGTATTATATATATCAAATGCACTACTTTTATAACTTGTAAAGACCATTAATATTTCACTTTATTTTCCTATATTTTTTACCAACAAAGGTCAATTTAATAATGTATTTCTTAGCATTGATCATTATTCATTATTTTCCTATTATATTTTAATAAAACATAGTTAACTGTAGCTTATATTTACAAATTAAATAATTGAAGCAATACATTACATGTGCCTATTCAATTTTATATGTTAATGTTATGCAGCTAATATTGTTAATTTTAAAATATATCTTAACAGGTTTGAATTATTATAGTTGGATCAGAATTTTAGTATAGATAATAGGTAGTTACTTGGCTGAACCTTACCCACTATATTATCTTGTATATTCTTATAAATAAAATAATACTAATCAAATAATTATAAACTATGAGGTAGTGTTGACGGTATTGAAATTTGAAACCGGTTTTGCGGTATTAGATTTGGTACCAGCATGAAACGGTATATCATATTACTGGTATATACCGAAAAACCGTAATACCGTAGTACTGGAAAATTGATAAACATTGAAACGGTATATTGAGGTAGTAAACAATTTTTTAAAAAACATTATATTGTAATATATGTTATATTATATTTATTATTTTATTATATAGAGGATGTGGCGAAGAAATTACATTATTTAAAAAAAATGATAATACAAAGTATAGGAGATGTATTTTTTTCCATTTACAGGAAGACATTAAAGTTTTATTTTTTTTTTTTTTTTAATCATACTATTGAGGCGATGAAAATAATAAGGGTCTATCCTTTTGTAATAAGACAAGATAGATGAAAGGAGTACCTTCCCTCTTTAGCCTTTTTTTTTTAAATTGATTTTCACCAACACATCAAAAAACATTTAGGTTATATCAGGGTCGGTATACCCAAAAACTTTCACCAAACGGTTCTTCAGTATTACGGTTTTCTTGTATGCGCTTGTATTACAGTATACCGTTGCAGCAGTATTTGAGTAAAAACCGGTATACCAAAAAAAAAACCGTCAACCCTACCATGGCTTTAGATACTCTGTGTAAAACTGAAGATTGCATATCCAAATATCCAATGGTCGATTCCCAACTCCAAATTGTAGCTATAGAGAATCAATACACATTACACTTTCTTTCTTATTTAAAAATTATAAATTAATCAAGTTTATTGTTAGATTAGGTTAGGATAAAAAACATAGTAGGAAAATATTCCTACTTTGTTAATTTAAATGTACAATTGAATATTTTTACTTTATCTACTTTTTTGTATAACTGTGATAGTCCAGTGTGTCCTTTTATCATGTTATACCAAATAAATAAATATATTTTAATTTTTTTCAGAAAACTTCCATCTTCAAACCGTTTTTCGTGAGTATTGTTTTATTTATATTTTAAATTTGATTTAATTAATTTAATATGCATTACTCTATGGGAACATTGTTTTTTTCTTAAATACAAAGAAAACTGTAAAATTATATTTCATTAATATAATTACAATCATAATAATTTATTAATTTTGATTAAAATTGAGTTTTATCAATGATTTTAACGATTATAAAATATAGTTGATATTGAAATTTGTACTATATGTACCAAAGAATTCTAGTAGATATTTATTAATATATTTTTATGATTTTATATTTATTTAAATATAGTATACTTAATATTAAATACTTTGTAGATTATTACCAAAAATAATAAATGGAGGAATAGCTGGTATTATTGGAGTAACCATAGTTTTCCCACTGGATTTGGTTAAAACAAGACTTCAAAATCAAAAGCCAGGTCCTGATGGATCTTTCATGTATAGATCGATGTAAGACTATACAAAAGTAATAATAATCTTTTTACTATATTAATATTTTTAATTTAATTTATAGGTTTGATGCATTTCGTAAGACGTATACTGCTGAAGGATATTTTGGAATGTATCGAGGGTCTGCTGTAAATATTTTATTAATTACTCCAGAAAAAGCAATTAAATTAGCTGCCAATGATCAATTTCGATATTGGTTGGGAACACCTGGGTATGTATAATATAAAAAATTATTAATTAAAACAGAAGAAACACGTTAAAAACTCTCATTTTTAAGGAAGCCTTTAACGTTAATACGCGAAATGTTAGCCGGTGCAGGTGCAGGGCTTTTTCAAATTGTTGTTACTACTCCTATGGAATTATTGAAAATTCAAATGCAAGATGCAGGACGAGTTGCTGCACAAGCTAAATTAGGTATTTTCGACTATTGGTTTTTTTTTGTTAATAAAAATTGGTGTTTGACATTAATTTTAAATAGTTTTTTTTTTTATCAACTTTTTTAGAAGGAAAAACTGTGCCAAAAGTTTCAGCTACATCATTGGCACGAGAATTAGTTGCATCTAAAGGGTTATTAGGTCTTTACCGTGGTGTGGGAGCTACAGGAATGCGTGATGTAACATTTTCCATAATTTACTTTCCGATGTTTGCTAGACTTAATGCTTTAGGACCACGTAAAAAGGATGGCTCTGGTATACATTTACTTTCCCCACATGCATTTTTTAATCTAATTTGTGATTTTTGTCTATCAGGTGATGCAGTATTTTGGTGCTCATTTGTGTCAGGTTGTGTAGCTGGTTCAAGTGCTGCTTTAGCTGTGAATCCAATTGATGTGATTAAAACTAGGTTACAGGCTATTAAAAAATCTGATGCCGAATTAGAATATAAAGGAGTTGTTGACTGTTTTACGTAAGATAATATTTATAATTATAAATTAAAAAATTAAATATTTTTATATTAACTTTATTCTAGGAAAACATTACGTAATGAAGGTCCTTTAGCATTCTTCAGAGGCGGTGCATGTCGAATGATAGTGATTGCACCACTTTTTGGAATCGCACAAACCGTTTATTATTTAGGAGTAGCTGAAAGAATTATGGGCGTGAAAAAATGAAGAGGCAATATTCAGTGTAATGCAATAAAAATGTATCAGCAATTAGTTCACTTTTATCCTTACACAGTATTATTGTTAGCTCATTTTTTGCGTTTTCACATATTTCTTAGGCATAGTTATATACTTATACGAATTTCAAATTTAGTACCTATCGGTTTCAAACCATTTACCAAATTTCACTAAATATCATTGTTCAATTATTTGATTCCGAGGCCAATAACAGTTCAGGGTTGTTATGATTTTCTTGTTTTTATTATTTTTGTTGGCTTAAACAATTTGTTAAGTCGTTCTAAAATATTTTTATGAAAAAAAAACCATTAATGATACTATGATAGACAATAGTTAAAGTAGTTAACTTAAATGAAAACAATCATTTAAATATATGTTACTAATGTTAAGGTTGAAATTAACTGTGATTGTTTATGGACATTATCTTATTTGTGTACTTAAATATTACCTGTGTTGTCATGCATTCCGTGTCCAATGTAACCGTGATTATATATTAATGCCAAATTTTATACTTTACTTACTATCATTAATGATGTAGTATTATGCTTGTTTTAATTATTTTAATGATGTCTTACAACCATAATAAATTTGACAATTAACTTTATTAACTGAATAATTATGTTTTTGTTTATATGTCTTATTTGATAAAATGCTAAAACCTTTACACTTACCTATAAACTTGAGTTTGTCGAATAAAACTGGATATTATATATAACTATTCTGTTACTAACTTATTCATTTCTTGAGCAAAATAGGAATTATTTATATAATCAATAAATTATAACTTTTATAGACTCACAACAAACAAATAAAAACATTTTTAATTCTTGTAAATATTAAGAGTGAGATCACTCACATACAATTCATCACTATGTTTTTGTTTTATATTTAATATTTGTACTATACAAATCTGAAATTGAAACATATTTTCCCATTCTGTAATATACAGGTGTTCCACCAAGCATGCCACCTTTTTTCTTAAATAATACAGTTGTTAAAAGTCTGTTTATTGGAAATTTTAAATATACTTTTTATTATTATTATTAGCTGCTGGTATAAAACCATTTTAGCTCAACAATTATTTTCTTAAGGGTTTAGAAATATACTTTAAGACCATATTTTCAAATTCTCGAGATTTATAGTGCTACAAGGTATGTTCATTTTCTTAATAGAGGGACTATAGTCATTTGAAAATATTAGCAATTTATATTAATTTATAAAAATGGTCTAATAATAATAGAAAGTATCTCAAGAATTTGAGAACATGGTCTAGAAAATAAATGTCTAAATATAAGTGTATTTGGTAAATCACCCTGTATAATTAAGAACATAAAAGAAAAATGTATTGGTTTCTTCCATAAATTATAAGAAGAAAGTAATTATACTCTAGAATCTAGAGCTTAGAATTTAAATATTCATCACCATATTCAAATGTATGTGATGAAGTGCTATATCAGCAATCACCTTTCAAACTTAAAAGTATCCATTATTTTTAATAGCTTTGAACTACACAGTACATAGCCTTCATGGAATTTAATTTTGTGCCATATGTATAATTAAATTAGTCAAACTTTTATGTATCCTTTTAGGAGATTTAACTAAGTATATAATATGAGTTAAACTCTAAAATAACTAACCACAATAAATTATAGTCATTTTCTTATTATGCAATCTACAATATAATTGTTAGATCGTATCAACATTTCACGAATCAGTAATCACAACGTGAATATGGTCAAAACTGACAATGTGAATCAATAGAACTAAGAACATATTGTAATTTCTACATCACAAGAGCAACTTAACAAATGAGTCGACGTTCAGTGGTTGATATTAATTAATTTTAAGTGTACAAAAAATGACTAGTTAATAACAATGACATTGACAGATGACCCAGATGATTGGTATATAATTATGTAGCTCCATTATCTCAATGATGTTTGTTTCATATCACTTACCCGCCTAAAATTAATGGGCATTAAAGTATTAGAGGTATACAATATTGAATTACATATTTACATAGTAATCTATTATCCATACTTGATTGAATTAAGTATAAAAATAAATTTAGTTTTACTTTGATAGGTAGGTCCTACCTAACCTACTTAGTATTATTATTCATTTCTCAAGTCTAGTGTTCCAACAGTAGGTTTTATAAAAGCTATCAAACATTTATTCCTACACAAAAGTGCCATTTCCTTGTATTTTTTGAGGAGGCGCTAAGCACACTTTAGCTTAGCATTCCCAGTTTTGGGTTTAAAATTCTCATGTGTATAATTCACATATTATTTCAATATGATTATAAAATAAAAAAAAAATCATAATTAAATAAGGCATAAGCAACTTAATAACAAAATAGAGGGACATTAAGTATCGAGTGTACATCGTGAATTGTACATTGTAATTTATGTGGTGAATTTGAATTCAATGATGAATCATTCAATAATTGGCAATTGCCTACAAAAAACAACTTTGAGCAAAGACTGCCTGTAACCTATATTTATAAATAGTAAGTATCTACCAAGATAAAAAAAAAAAAAATACCTAAGAAGTACCTGCAGGTCAGGTGGCACTGAAGAGTGCCTGCCCATAGATGCAACCTCCTGTCAATAACTATTCATCAAATTTGCTCATTATACTAATGTCTAATTGCATTGTAAAGATTGTAAATAATTTTTTTTAATGAGAAAAAAAAATAGGTATAGATATTTGTATTGCTATTAAAGCAGGTTATTAAAGCAGGCGTTTTAAAAAAAGTTGGTGCAAATGTATACCCTACACCCCGTGAAAAAATAACCACGGAAAAAATACAATACAATTTCAATAATATAATAATAATTTAAAACAAATTTTCAATTTTTTCAGATCATATCTGATCAATATGGCCGTGCTCTGAATCGTTTTTATCGTAGGTAATCAATAATTTATCATTGAATATTTGAATCTAAAATTAACGTTATTTGTGGGGATATAACAATTGCACGTAGGTAATAGCCAATGGGCAATGGGTATGTTATACATTTTGTCTCATAATCTCATATGGGGTTTTTTTTTCCGTGGTTATTTTTTCACGGGGTTATTTTTTCGGGGTCTAAATTTCCGGGGTTATTTTTTCGCGGTACCAAGTAGGTTACTAATATTTATACGGGATAAACCGATAACCGGTTTGTGGTACAGCCATTTGGTTGTTTATGCATATTCGTCATTCGATGTCATAATCGATAAAGCGATAACGTCTGATATATTTAATATATCTGTACGTTTTATTATTATTCGAAAACGTCGTCGGTAACATTTACTCAGTTTTTAGTATTGCATACGCATTGGTACAGTTCGGTCTGTCATTATTACAGTGTTATAGTGTTAAAATTAAAATTTAAATTCAAATGAATAATTCATTTGAAGTGTTAGAGACAACTAAAGGCAATCCTCTAGGGTTAGAAATTGGAATGGTAAACTTAATAAAATATTAAATACACCACGACCAACGTTTAAGAATTTGTATAGCTGTCTTAAAAAGGAAGCTGATAATTCGGAACTTTTATATGCAAGAAGCTACTTAAATATGGAAGGTACACTGAGAAAAAAGATGTACACATACAATTAGACGAAAGAATTAAAAAAAAACATTAGTAGAATATGAAATAGAATATGAAATAGAATATGAAATAGATACTCTTAACGATTTAGTCAAATGCTTTGAAAAAATAGCTATTATTCAAAAATTAGAATAAGGTTATGTTTATGTACAGACCTTTATATGTTTATTGCCTTTATTGGTAATGTATCATGTATGTTAGTATTAGTACATATTTTATGTTTATACCTACGTAATGTGATCGATAAATGTATTATTATGTTTATGTATATTTTTTATGATAAGTAATAAGGTTTTTAAAAAAAATGAGACCCCTATTATGTAATGCGATTGACAAATATATTATTATGTGAGTTATTTATAATAATAATAATAATAAGCTTTTAAACACGCCAGTAAAAAATTCTGTCAGTCCTAAGCCTTGAAAAGTGTGAAGGGAAGTTAAAATATAATTAAATAGTAAATACTAGGTAAATATATACATATTGGCACAAATTAAGTTTACTGCAATACATTTATGTATTATATTATACATATATAGCATCCAAATTGTACAGTCAGGTAAATGGAAATAAATTGACCGCAAATGGCGCGAAAGAGGTGCCGACCGAAAAACATGTCTTGACCGCATCGGTGCCGACACCCTCTGAAGCTCGCCATCGCCACACTTTCTCGTTCAGATGAAGCGCCTCTTTTACAATTGACAGCGATATAATTTTATTTGCTTCTATTGCGGGCTGCGGCTTTAAAGTATAAAATATCTTCGAACTCTATGCGATAAGTCATATTTTCGTTTGAATCCTCCGTCAATTCAAGTATACCGTTTGAACGTGATCAAATTCAATCCACACTTCTTCAATCTTTTCCTTTCTTTACGAAACTGCAGGATCTGGATCTTCTTTTTGCATGTAAGTCAAAAATCTCGTAATTGTGCCTTTCGGCTGGCCGTGTCTTATCGTTAAACTTATTTATTCACCAATCAATTTTCAACTCTAATATTACGACTGATTTTAATTTTTAACGTAATATTTTTTGTAATAATTTACATATTTTCTTTTTTGTTCTTAACATAAGATAAAATTAGTAATGCAATATTTAAAAACTTAAAAATAATCTAATCTTTACCAAGTACAAATAATAATAATTTTTTTTTATTTATTTAATGAGATTTTAATGTTAAATTATGATATCTCGACAATTACAATTTATATAAATAGGTACATGATATTTGTAAAGCTCACACTATTAAATTTGTAGGCCTGATTGTCTTATAAAATTTAGTGTGTGTATAACTAGGGAAAAATGTATAGGTAGGTACCGAAGGTGTAAAAGAGACTTTTTAACTGAGATCTTTGGATTGCGAGAGATGGGCAATTCAAGAGTAGGTGTTGGAAACTTGGAAATCACAGTTATCACTACCGCAGTTGGGTAGGGGACAATACATACTGCTGTTGAGTCCCAATTTAAAAGAATGGTGTGGTAGTAATCTGTGGCCGGTGCGCAATCTGGTGAATTTGGTTATGGCAGTACGGCTCATTTTTAGCGATTGAAACCATGGTTGGGTACTTGGGTGGGTATGTTTTTGAATAAAGACCTATATAGAATACAGCGTAGGACTCTAGAAGGGAATCCCATTCCAACTTCCATAGCTCCCGTATTGATGTTCGATGTATGGTGACTAGATCAGTATAGGGACACCACAAGGGGCCCGAATAGGATTGATTGGCAGTAGAGCCGGCTAGCGAATCAGCGCGCTCATTGCTACTTATGCCTATATATGCCCTGGAGCCCATATAGAAAAGATATAGTGAAAGACCTGATTATGAGGGATAAATAATAATTATGTATTAATAGATATGTTACGATAATTCTATTGCTCTATTTTTTTGTACAAGTAATAAATTAGCCTTAAAATAAAATAAGTATTATGGTTACTACTATATATGTAATAATCGTAGTCCTTAAAGGCTTGACTATGGTTAGTTTGTATGCCGCCTGGAAAAATAATAAGTAGTTTGCAACAGGCATCGCAAAGAGCCCTTAGTCTTTTCTCAAAAACACTAATTGTCTATATGGTCTACGAAATATATAATATATATATATACTCATTACTCACTAGTTGATTGGTTTTTGAATTAGGTACATAAAAACAGGAAAATCGTTCCCTGAAAAATCGAGTAAATATACATTGTTGTAAACATCTGAACTTCAAACGCCCATAACAATTTGATTTTACTTTTCAGTAGACATTTTTTATTTGATAAAGATAAACAAACTTATCTAAACTTAACTAATCTTGTATTCAATTTTGAAAACTTAGATTTAAAAAGAAAAATATTTATGAATTTTTAACTCAAAATAATTTGTCAATTTTCATGATTTTATCAAAATTCGAACTAAATGAGCTCATCGAAAATTATTATTAATTTACTCCAAACTTTTTTTTAATTTCCATTTACAACAACTTATGAAGAACCTTGTATTACATTTTCAAGATTTTTTATCGGCATTAAATAAAAATTTCATATGCTTATAAATAGTTCAACATGAGAAAAATATATTTTGATAATTCGATGTTGTATAGACAATTCTAATATAAGCATTCAGTGAGAATTTCATGTATCCATGGTCATTATCTTTAGAGTTACACTTAAAACCAAAATCGACTTTGCATACAAATTCGGAATTCCCATTTTTCCCAGCGCTTTTCCAAAGTTACTGTGAATATTAAATTTTAACCTAACCAACAAGATACACTCTCCCACCGGAAAAGATACTAAATAGTTGTAAATCGAATCATTATTTCGACTACTTATCGTGTACAGACTCAACAAATAAAAAAACTCACATCATTGTAAAATCAATACATTCATCGATTCGCTCAGAATCTAAAATAAAATTACAAACATAGCCCTGCATTTGTCGCAGTTGCATCCAGGGAACGGTCATCAGTCGCCGCGATATAGAAATATATAATATTATGTACAACACTGACGCAATGCGGTCTCGCAACAGGAGGGCAACTCGTACTCACAATGACACAGGTTGGAGTAAACGGGTGGATGAAAAAGGGATCGCCGGAGAGATTGTCCTTGAAAACGCAGAGCCTCCTACCACTTTCCGGTCAGTGGCTATCGTGATCTCATCGTCCTGTCATCAGTGCGAGTGCACCCATCCATGAAAAAGTAAATATATACGATATATCTATTTATTTTGTTACGGCACATGCGCACCACCCACATCTCTAGGAACCGGTCACTAAAGGGTCCTGAATATATGTACGACAAGTGGAGGGTTTATTTTGCGGAGTAGTGATCAGTGCGTTTTTCTTTCGACTCATGTAGTCGCGTTACCTATCCCTACTGCGGCGTAGTCCTTGTAGGCAGTGAACTTGGTAAGTTTGCACATTTTTATTACATCTTATATTTTGTTTATATTACCTCGAGAATCCTCCGAAAATCAGGAAGTAATTACGTAAGCTCAATGTTATCTGATGAGTGATGACTGACAAGATCTCAACCACTTATTAGTGTAACTAATCACCTTGTAAGGAGTATATTATCCAGATATCTTAAAATCTTTTAGTTTAGTCGTTTTTACATTATTACAGTGGTATAAATACCTTCAAATTAGTCCAAGTATATAATGACATATAAAATAATGAAAATAAAAGTATATATGGCAAACGTAAGATTAGAAATAAATTCAAGTCTATACGATGAAATATTTTGGAATTAGAACAAATCAACTAAAATCATTTTTTGAATAATCGGTATTGCTTATATAATTAATATCCAATTTTATCAACATTTGATATTTAAACGCTCACAAAAATATTAATTTAACTTTATAAAAAACTATTTTTCCAGTAAGGACGTATAATTGGAATCTTGTACTTAATATTCAAGCTTTTTGATCTATAAACATAAATTAAGTTCTGTTAATGAATGGTCTCCTCTTCATGTTATTCATGTCTTTGTAAATATTTTGTTATCTTTATTACTTATTGTTTGTTATTATAAACAGATTGAATATATTTAAAATAAAAAAAAAACATAAATCAAAAAGTTGATAACGTAAAATGTTTATACATTACAAAATATTTTAAGTATTACATCTTATTATCTTATTGTCAAGAAAATACTTTTATGAAATTATTTAGTAGAATTTAAATTCTCTACAACTGATAGGTATTCCTTTCTAACTATAATAAAAATACAAAATCAATTTTGTCTAACACTGATGTTAGGCATAGATATTCTCGTGTTTATTTTATCTAATAAGTAATAAGCCAACAAGAAGACAAAATCACATTTGCTACCTGAAACTATGCTCAAAATTAAAAACTTTATTACATTATTCTGCTCCAAAAATTTATCTTGACAAGAAAATAATATTTTAAAAAACCACCTTCAATGAATATATTTCTTTTCTTTTCTATAAAATCTAAAATATAATACTTTTTAACGTTAAAATTCTGTAAAATGGCAGTTTTGTTAAAATGTATTTATTTGATGTCACAAAAAAAAAAAAAATAAATAAATAAATAATAATACAGCAATAACAATACCAATATAATTTGTATATTCATGAATTAAACAACAATTTACACGATAAAACTTGACACTAATCTACAACAAAGAAAAAAAAATTCACTCAAAAATATTAACTTAAAATATGTAGACTCAAATGAAATAATTGTGTATTGAACCTAAACTATGTATAGATGGGATGGTTATAATTTATTCAATTATTAATATTTACCAAATGGAATGCGAAAAATATTTTAAATAGAATGTTTTATTTTTGTTTTTAATACGCATATTATTGCTGTAGGGGGTTTTCTGCAATTATTCAGCAAATTTTCTGTTTGGATTGCGACCGAACAATGCAGTTCGTACCGCTGGTACCAACTGCTGTGCAATCAGTTCCAATCGCGATTCCAGTGTGTTACAAATTTTTATTTTATTCTTATGTGCCAACAACTCAATACCACCACAAGTTTGGGGGGCTAAAAATGAATCGGTATCCAATTTCAGAAATACATCCTTATTAGATGCTGTCTTATACTCTGCTGCCACTTCTTCTACTAATTCTTCCACAACTGATAAATCAACTTCACGAACACGTAATGTAACATTTTTCTCCAACAACTAAATAGAACAATACCAAAAATTATTTTTAAATATTATCATCCAAATTGTATGAACAATATTGATATTTGAATAGATTAATAAGTATTATAATTAAATACAAATCTGGTATTAATACATTATTATAAATTGTTTTAAAAAAAATATAGGCAAAAAGTACTTTTAAATAGATAAAGAGGTATACAATTATAATGAAGTTGTTGTACCTGTATGTGTTTTCTTATTAACATACAACTAGCCAAATTTAAGATTCTTCAAAAGTATACATTTTGACCTATTATGAAATTTCAGGAAAGAATATTATCTAGAGCATCTTTTAAGTATTTTTTTTTGTTTTTTTAATTTTGAAGTTTTATGGTCATTTTTAAATGTACAATATCTTCTTAGTTTACTATAGAAACCAACCCAAACAATTATATTTTGGTGCCCATTTATAATAATGACAAGGTGTATAATATTCAGTTAAAAATAAATTTAGGATTTTAAAATGTATTATTTAATGCAAGGACAATTTAATTATTTGAATACCTACATAGTGCATAACTATTGCTAATTGTCTAACCTGTAAGATTGCTTGCAATATTAATTTTCTAAGAACTTCTCTGTACAAATCAGGGTTATTTGTCACTTTGACCAGACGCTTCCTTGCTTCATCTAATACATCACTGACATGATCTTCTCGCACTTTTAATGTCTTAAGACGTGCTTGATTTAACATATTAGATGATTGACTAAAAAAATGTTTATTATTAAAACACTATATTATACTAGATTCTGTTTATAATATATATGTATCAAAATTGTATCATAATATCATGTTATATGTTCGATCAAATTGAAATGGAATCTAAAATCAAATAAATAATTATGTCTACCAGTTTATTTAGGCACTTTTTTCAAACTTTTTCTTGAATTAATGAATAAGATTACTATTATTTGTAACTTATTTTAGATTTCAAAAAAATAACTGTACTTTTACATTTTAAAAATCATTTTTTAATAATTCTTAGAAAGATAAAGGAGGTTACTTAATCAGGCAACCTTTTTTAATAACTGTTTCCCAAAGTTTATAAATAGTTATTTAACAAATACTAGCAATCTGCAATACCTACAAATAATTTATTTTATGTTTTCTAATTTACTTTTAGTATAAAAAAAAGATTAAGATACCTTTATCCATTATAATAATTAATTACTAGTATTTATAATGCAATAATTAATTCAGATGGATAGTTTTTGTACGTTTTATCCACACAACTAATGTAACCTTGAAGTGGGCAAGGGTGTGTTCAATTTGTAGACAAACACTTCAGAGACACACTCACATTTTTTTCTGTAACTCCACTTGTTTCTCTTTGCGCTCAAAGTACTCCATGATCTTGAGTCGCTGGTGTTGGACCAGACGGCCCTTTTCAATGTTGAATTCTTCTTCGGCTTTGGCGTCGATTTCCTCGGCTTTCTCATTGGCTTCTTGTTCGATGAAGGCCATCATGTGTTTGATCTGTGGAAGGAAAGCATAAATCGATAAGTAAAGATTGGGCTGTCATAAGCTAACACAGAACACAACGTCAAAGGAAAGACATGGTGACGACGAAGTGACCGCAAGGTGTCGGTAAGACATTAGTCGTCGTGGACATACACAGTCCTACAAGATACTTACTTGTTTTTGGACATCGGCATCGCTGAGCGCCATTTTTGGACCGTGTGCTGGACGTGAAAAATATAGACGAAATGAAAATCCGGAAAATCGGAAAGAGTGTGAAAAAAAAAATTGGGAAACGGGCGACGAGCAGCGAAATGGAACAACCAACGCCCAATGGTAAATTAAGTGCAACAGCAGTGCGACGGTCTGGTGGGACGGGGACTGCGGTGGGCGAAGTGGGGAGCCGAGCCGTAGAAGAAGATATCGCCGCGTTATCAGCGCGTTATCGTCGGGATGTCTTGGTAGACGGGAATTTTTTGCCAACGGGGCGGCCAAAATTGTCGTTTCCGTGGGCCACGGCCCGGGCGTCGAGAGCCGACGGATGCGCGCTCGGGACCCGAATTTTCCCGGGAACCCGGGGCCGGCGGACCGTCGGGCCGTTTTCTCTTCCACGGGCCTGCGCTGGTGCTTTGTTTTGCCCACCAGACGTGTTATTGAGTTGGTCGGCGGCGGCGGCCGAGTAGGTGTACTTATCGTGTATATAGGTACACACACACACACACGCACACACGCACACGACCAACACACACAGTCGTCCCCGCTCGGCCGTTTCGCAAAAGTCTACCTTACGATAACTATACATACGATATATATATCGTTATAATACAACACGAGACCGTTGCCGACCCTCACCACCAGGGCACCGTCAATCGTCATCATCATCATCGACACCACCGCCGCCGCCGACACAACTGCTGTTGCTCGAGTCGCGCGTCTAGTCCGCGAGAGTTGTTACAGAACGTTAGCGGTTTCGGCAACTCTGGTTTTTCTTTTTTCTTTTTTTTTTGTTGCCCATCATCTTTTCCTCGCTCCACGCCGTCGTGTCACACCGACCACTGTCCGCCAAAATCGTTTTTCGACCATAATTATTTATCCTCATCGCGTATTTTTATCTACTCAGAGTCCGCCGCCGCCGCGTCTTAGCGCGTTCGTGTGTGAGTGTATATCTGTGTGTTTGTGTGTGTGTGTGTGTGTGTAACAGTACGCTTTTCGGCACCACACGCCGCCGCCGCTTAACACTGTAAATCGCGCGCCAACATACGGACCGTGCGTCGGTGCCAAAACGACATCGTCAACAACAACAACAACAACAACAGCAGCGACGACGACGACAACAATAGCAACAACAACGACGTCGACGACAAGGACGACCGCGTCAACACGGACGGTAGCTTTTGCTCTTGAGCGCGCTGGCGCTGGCGCCAGGCATGTCGGCCAGCGGACGTCGTTGAACGGATCGGCAGACGGCCGTCACCGCTCGCGCACTTCCATTTGCGAGCACCTCCCCCCCGAAAGGTAAGCACCGAGCGGGGCCGCCGCTGTACGTGTGTTATTTCGAGAACGCGGCACGCTCGTTTTTCACGGTCGCCTGCCCGCCGCCGCCGCTTTTTTGATTTCCTATCATCTTCTTTGTCCTCTCTCGTCCTCGCTTTTTCCCACCGATCGCCGGTGGTGGTCCACGCATGTTTTTTCCAAGGGAAGTCCGTTGGTCAGTCCTTCAATCTTGCGACTGGACCTCGGAACAATGAGAACCATGCTCGCACCGCTGTGCGTGGAATTCGAGTCCAATAGGTATAGTGTTGTGTGTGTCTGATAGGTATTTTTTCGCATTGACGTCGCTTCACGTCCCGGAACAGCGTTGTTACATCGTTCTTGTGGTTGTCAGAGCTCACCGATTGACCGACTCGTGTTCATGTTGATTAGTAACATTTGTTTTAAAGTACTCGATCAATGTATACAAGGAAAATATTCGGTGTAATACTCTAAAACCGACAGGTAACTACTCGATGGTAGTGGACATTCATATATATTCAATATGATGGTATTACACATATTTTATGTTTTCTTGTAGTTTAGAGCAATGTACATAAGTAAATGATAGATTAATAGATATGTTATGCTGGGAAAATGTGATTAGACATTTAAATTCCGAGTACCTATGTATTTTCTAAGTCCATACCTACTTATAAATAATTTAAAATGTATTGCTTGAAGTGATCATGAAAATAGAATTAAACTGTTTGCGTTTTTTCTCAAGATTATATTTTCAATTTTGATTAAAATTATTTATTATTCATTTATTTGGTTAGTTTAATTTAATGCTAATAAATGCAATACTATGCTAATAAAAGTTCATTCAAATATTTTGCCGTGATGCTTAAGAATTGTACAGTAATTAACCTTATTTTAATTGTTTTTTAAAACTGCTCTTCGGCTTGTCCATGTGATGTATTTGAGTTAATGCTATTTTAATGAATAAGTACCAACATATCTACCACTAAGATGATAATAATTTAATTATCTACCTAAGTATCACTATATATTTACCACATTAGTTCATTAAATATTATGTTTATTAAGTTGTACTTTGATTGGGTATATTATATTTATATATATATGTCATAGTACAAATGACAAAAGTTAATCCTTTCCTTAAATGCATTATATTTTATAGTTAGGGTATTCTGTAAATTTATAATGCTATTTGTTAGTGCCTGCTAGTAGTTTAATAAAAATGCTATAAATCGGGTACCTATAATATAAAAAACAATGATATGTCCTTACGCTTTTTATTTACACTCTTCACAAGTGGGTACCACAACATTTTTAAAAAATCACTATAGATGTGAGTATGTGACGGGGTATGTGACTATATTAAACTGTTGACCTAATTTATGATTAACAACCATCAATATTATTGTTTTAATTTTAACCGAAACAAATAGATAAGATCTCTGTCAACATTGAATATTGACTGGTAGTTGTATTTCAGAACAATATTGTTGTAAAAAATAAGTTATTGATCTTAGGTATAATACATATATTTACAAATCAGCATTCATGACATATTGTTGTTGTATATTCGTAACCTAGGTATACTTGGTAATTATAATTTTAATTATAAAATAACTATTGACATAACTAAAAAGACAAATTTTTGTTATCTGACCACTTTGAAATATCTATCATAACAGATATTTAAATTATATTGAACCTTCGTTAACTTTGTATGGCTTTAAACAATTAAAAAAAATATATATTTGCAAGTGTAATTATAAAAAAAAAACTTATCAAACATGTATGTGATTAAAATTAAGTAAGTAGTCATTGAGAACCAATTGAAGGTATTGGATGAATAATATTTTATGCATAGTGCACTGTTAACTATACTGACAATACCTATGTATATTATATATTTCAAAACAAAAACTAATTGGGTACTCAAGTGTTTTTTCTGTAAGTTACAGTCTTTGAAAAATTTGAATTAATAAAAAAAAAAATTATAGAGACATCATTATTATTGTTATTGTATTGTTTCATTTTTAAAATAAGGCCAATACCTACATATACCTACATAAATAATAAACACTTGATTATAATAGTTGTTATTATTTTTTATCTTAATATAATATATTCATAAAATTTAGTGGTAATTAAAGCGTACATATTATGTGTGCATACAATAATATAAATAATACCTATATACTATATAATGTTATAGCGTTGTTATCTATTGCATTGTACGTATATATTCATATGTACATACACATAATTTAAACCATTATGACAGATTATTTAAAATGTAGTATTGTACTGTATTATGGCATATTGTACTTACACTATTTATTATTTTGGTGAGCTGTATAACTTTTGTAATTTTATAATTTAGTACATGGAACACATTTAAACATAATTAAATTTAGTTAATTAAACTGGTTTTCAGAGTGTCTTACTGTGTTTGATTTTTAATGATCTGAACTAAACTTAAAACAAATGACATAATTGTATTACTTAATACTTACTGAATTATCAAAATAAATTTACATAAATTTGCTCTAAAAAATGGTGGTATATAAATCTTAATTAACACCAAAAAATGTATAGAATAAATGTGTATAAATGTGATAGCTTGATAAATTGATAAATTAAGTATCTAGTTAAAGAAAAAACGTATTAAGGGTTCAAACTCTTCAAACTTATTTATTGTAATTATATCACCCCTACATATTATATAGTATTTAGTAAAATGTATTTATCATTGACTTGTCTTTAATTATAAGGTTATTATTTTGTTCAGTTTTAAAATTATGAAAATTAAAATTTGAAATATATGGCAATAATGTGTTCATTATATCTATACTCTGCTCCAGATGAGAACTTTACCGTTTTAGGCATGTCGATTGATGACAGCGATCGGTCTGGGGGTCACTGTGATGTTCTCTCCTATTTGTAGGAGTATTTGTAGTTCTATTGATTGAATTTAATGTAGTTCTTGTGTTCTAATAATTGTGTACCTAAATTTCTTAATATTTTCCTAACTTTTTAATTATAAGTTATATAGGTAATTCAATTAAATATATTGACTAAAATATTTGTTTGTATTTTATAGCAAGCTGAATATAAGACGTGTGCTTAGGCACATTACAAAGTTAACAACAGGCGCAACAGTGGCTACCGCGGCAGCAAGCAAATGTTTACACCACAACACCAACAGCTGTCGCCTAATCGGGCGTCAATCAACATGCAGTCGCCACAAGCCAGTAACCTATCGAGAGGTATATTTCAGAGAGGCGGGTTTGCGACCAACCCCGGAGCAGACAGGCGAAATCATATGCCGGGTATCGCATCACTCATGCAAGAATGGTTTGTCACAAATCCTAGAAAAAAACAAATGTATATGTACTATAGTTTGACATGTATACATAATTTAATAAAGGAGTTCAACATCATTGGCGAATAACGCAATGAATAACTATGGTGGGTCAAGTTCTAGTAGCAGTCGATCTACGTCTGGCTACAACTTGTCATCCCAGCATGGTTTTCATTCGGCATTTGGCGGCAACCATGTTGACAATGGCAATGCAGCACCTCCTATACTGGACCCGTCGGAGTTTCCTTCTCTCACCACTGGACGTATATCCGGCAGTGGGCAAGGAGACAATGTCGGTGTTCTACATTCCAGCACAATGCCTGCAGGAAAACCTTATGGTAAACATTCACCATTCAAATCATTTGATCAGCTGTTTAGTAGTGAGTTAAAATCGTTCTGTATTTGTGTGTTAACTTAGTGGTACAATTGTATAAACTATTAAGGGACACACAATCTTGTATCATGCACTTTTAAACCATATTAATTGTGCATTACTATTATAGTGGGAATGGTGAAAGCACCGACGTCCGAAACGAGCGAATTTACAATGAGTAGTAAAGACTTCCCAGCATTGCCTGGTACGCAACCTCTCAGTGTTACAACTACCTCGTCTACGACAACGGATCCAAACCAACAGTCCTCAACAACAACTTCTGGCTCGACGACCATTTCATTAGATCAGAATGGAATGCAATCGTCTACTGACCATCTGTCAGATCAGAGACTGAACAACCTGAATAGCCAATCGGACAATAATTCTCAAGAAAATGGAGACTCGGGAACCAAAAAAGGAGTGCAAACATCACCTGATGGTTTGTGTTTCAAATGGATTGTGTTGTTCATCAAACTTAATTTTAATTTTAATATAGGTAAAGTGACTAACATACCTGGTAGTATGGTACGTGATCAATTTGGTATTGTTGGTCTATTGACATTCATCAGGGCAGCAGAATCAGATCCCAACTTGGTATCATTGGCTCTTGGACAAGATTTAACTGCGCTAGGGCTGAATTTGAACTCACCTGAAAACATTTACCCAACTTTTGCTGGCCCTTGGGCAGATTCCCCATGTCGGCCGCAAGACGTTGAATTCCATGGACCTCCTGAGTACATTATTAATCATGGAATCAGGTAAAAAAATTAAATATAACAATAATTATATTTTTTTGTTACCTAATGTTGTTTATTTTACACTTTAGGGATAAGTTAGCCCAAGTCAAGTTGTCCAGGTATAAAGAAGACCTGTTGTTCTACCTCTTTTACACTAATTATGGTGATGCGATACAATTGGCAGCGGCTAATGAATTGTAACTGAATTTTTATACGGTTCATTCCTCACAAAGTGATGATATTAATATACAGTTTAAATTTGTATAGGTACTCTCGAGACTGGCGTTATCACATGGAAGAGCGCGTATGGATTACGCAAGCGCCTGGATTGAGTTTAATAGAAAAAACTAGTACATATGAACGGGGCACGTATTATGTATTTGATGCGCTCACGTGGCGCAAAGTGCCCAAGGAATTTCTGTTGGAGTACAGCAAGTTGGAAGGTCGACCCACCGTACCAAATGTGCCGCTCACCACCCCTAATCTACTCTGACACAACGAGCACCGTCGGGGCGTAGACGCACTGCCAACAGCGACCGAACCTGACGTACACCAGCCCACGACGGTCGTTCTCAATGCAGCCATCGTCAACTCCTAAAAACCCCTTCTCACTCCCAGAACCCCAAGTATATATGAAATACCTACAGAACAATACTTTCTGCCCCTTTCCCCCCACAATACACTCCTATGAAATGAAATAAAAATTATACAAGTATTTATAATAACCGATAGATTTGCTGTCATTTTTTCTGGTGAATACACTCACACCATAATAATTTAACATTTATTATAAATAAAACAAAGTTATTTATAGTCATTTTATAAAAGAAACTTACGTACAATTTTGTAAAGACAAAATAAGCAAAGATTAAAAAAAAAATCATTCTTCATTTATTAAGATTATGTTATTTGTTTTTAAGTTGATAAATAAAATTTTGAAACAATAAATAATTGTTTTTGTTTATATTTTTCCCTTTTCTAAAAATATTGAATGGTTTAAAAAAATATTACACACACTCAGAACCAATTGAAACACAATATTAAAAAGCCAAATGTTTATTACATAAGTATTTCATTAACTATGAATTAAACAGCAAAAAAATAATTAAAATAAATCTGCAGTTACATTTTGTTAAACATTTTTATTTCTCAGGTTTTACAAGAGTTCAGGTAAATATTTCCTGATGATTCCGTCTCTGCATGCAGTGTATAAAAACCTTGTATCTGTACTGACATCATAGATTGGTTCAGCGTTGGTACCAGTCAAATATGCTTTCTTGCCATTAACCGACCGTATTACGCACGAACCATCACCATGTCCGCAAACCACTAGTTCTTTAAACAAACAGAGACAACGGACTGGCGAATTGGTATCAAATATACAGTGTTTGATTACTAGTTGATCGTCTAGCCACATAACACGTCCGTCATTGCATCCAACATAAATTTGTGCATCTTCATTCAAATGACAAGCATTTATTGGGCAGTCTAAATTGTTTGTAGCAAGTATCTTGCGGGCATAAACTCCGATCAACGACAGGATTCCATTTTCACAGCCAATTAAAAGGCATTTATCATCTGTCCCAATTTCTATGTCAGCTGCAACAATAAATACACAAAATTGTATCCTAAAAATCCCTTCAATCTTATCAACCATCTATTTTATAAATGTTTATGATCAATATATTGATCTAAAAATTAACTTTGTAAACAATGAAGACTGAAAGTGTCTTGATTATGGAATTAATCTTCGACATTTATATTGATTGCTTAGGTAATTTCTAACAGTGCTCTTAAGTGGGAAAATGTTCAAACTAGAACACTGGCTAAATCTTAGGATGAGAGTCAGTTAGATTGAGCTCAGATTTGATGCGTTTTAAATAATACATTTTAGTAGGTAACTCAATATTGGTGAAATTGTCAATCCATCTTTGATATTGATGAAATATACGAAAACATATGTTTTCAAAATTGGAAACCTTAAGTATTTACTATTTATTAATTTTTATCAAAATTCTAGCTCTAATAATGGATGTGCACAACAATTGTCACAATTTTCAATTCTTTGTAGGTACTAGCTACTTTATTTATATTTACTAATATATTTGTTTATATGCATATTAACTGTTTGAAATATTTTATGTTATACCTATATTACAATCACTAATTATACTACTTACAAGCGGGTATATTTCGATCTCCTAGATTTAAACTTTTTGGTGAACTAATTGAACAACAATTTATGTATGTTGTAGGATTTAACTTAATGAGATCGTCTATTACTTTTCCACTCCCAACATGCCACAATTTTGATGTTCCATCTCTAATAAAATGTAAATTTAAAAATTAAAAATAATCACTTATTGTTACTGATTTTAATAATTGTATGTTTAAATACTTTGAAACCGATATTATATTTCGTCCTCTGTCTATAATTGCTAAATCAGTAACAGCTTTTGTATGCCCAACTAGTGTTCCAGCACATTCTCCAGTGTCAGCACTCCAAATTTTGATACGTAAATCGGCCCCACAACTTAATACAACCTTTACACTAGGAAACCAACGACAACAATAAATGTCACCATAATGTCCTGTCATTGTAATCTATAATCACATATTAGTAACAATTAACAATGTTAGGATATTAGGAAAAAGTCTAACAATATGATAGTTGTTTTCTCAAACGTTTTTGCCCAGATTATTTTCCAATATCCAAACATTAACGTTTTTTAGAATTTAAATAATTTTTATGTAGCCTTACTTCTTTTTCTTTCTCGTGATCTAAGCTACTCCAAGACTTCAAAACACTATCAGAGGCAGACACACACTGGCCGCCAACCACATCTAATGATGTCACCTAAAATAAAACTAATGGTTTTAGTGTAAAATCTTTTATTAGAAGCAAGCAAATTGTACTTACGCTAGCATTATGAACATCTTTGAAAACCCTGTAAGGTGATAACAATGTGACCGATGGACAGGACAAATGCTTTACTTGAATGGCATGTGACGATACAGATTCAACTTCAAACCCATTCGTCCCTTGTATAATGGGTATTCCATTGAGCTTATGTGACTTGCATTGTAAATGACCATGTGTACTAGGACCATCTTAAGAGTTACATACAAATAAAATGCTGTGTTTGTATATTATTCTTCTTAACAAAAGTATAATTGTTTGTTAGAGAGTAAGGAATAGAATGAAATATAATGTATGGTGTAAAATGCAATAAATAAGTATTATATTTACTTCTTGGCTTGACAGATATCCAAACACGGTTTTCGACGGATCTAAAATTAACAAAAGTATAACCAAAGGTATTGCCGACATATTTTTTATTTTAAAATTCACCTGATGCATTCATCCCAATCATGTTGAATATACACAGAGTACTCATTCATAATTGAGCAACCACTTGAAAATTGTCTGAAATAAATATTTGTGATTATAATTGATTATAGAAATACCAAACTCTCAGTTGTTGTGAAAAACAAAATAATGTAAAAATACCACATACAGTGCATAGTAAAGTACAGGCCCGGATAGAGCCGGCGAGTTACCGAGTTGAACTCGGTGGACCGGCTTAGTTGTTATATTTATTATTAATCTATGTCAACATTACTGCTTAATATAATATGTATAATTTATATTGTATGATATAATATGATGTTATTGTTAAAATATGGATACCTATTAATGACTTTATCTTATTGAAAAATGGGCCGTTAACTTTTTTAGGGCTGGTTAAAATCGTAAAACTCGGTGGGCCGGTACCTTGCCTATCAGGTGCTGGTAAAGTATCAAACGCAATTAAAATTGATTGGTTCAGACGGTCAAAATTATTAGTATTATTATTATTTATTTAAATAAAAACAAGAAAAAATTAAAGATTTCTTCTATGGCCAAAAAAATATAGAAAACAAATGTTAACAAAAAAACTGATTATTACATCTTTACACAACATGTAAGTTAACGTCAAAAGAAATTATACTCAAACTCTCGAATTATCAATATACAGTATTTATAACTACCTACCAAGTGTATTATTCAATACATTTTTTATATTACAGTAGAACATTGTACTAAAACTTGATTTGTATAGTTCGAGAAATATTACCTAATTACCTTAATAATGATCACTCGGGCAGTGGTTCTAGAGTCAACTCAATTTCTTAAATAATTTGAACAGATTTGTGTAACGTGTAGTCTATACTTTTGAACTTAGCACTTTCAGAAAAAAATAAACTATTAATAAATAAGCAATAACAATTGTCAAAATGTCAATTTCCGTTTGAAAATTAATATTTTTTTATCAATTGTTATGTTATTGTTGTTAACTGCATTTCAGATATTTCACTGACAACTGATAAGGAAATCACAATTCATCAATATTTATTATTTTCTATGAGTTATTTTTTATTAACTCGCTAGTCGTGAAGTTAGAATATTATTTAATATTGACAATGTTATATTGTTTAATGTATTCATATTTCACACCTAACTAATTTGAATAATGACTTAATAAGGAGTTAGGTGGTGGGTTCGAAAGTTTAAATGTTAAATATCATGACTTGTGTAATGCATTTGAATTAAGAAGACGTCGTACATACATGAGCAGATGTGCATTTGCCTGCGTCTTACTAACGCATAATACACCAAAATGTACTTGCAGCAGTTCCAATTTTGTTACCTTAAATATTTGAGTGACTTGACCTATTATCAAATTTAAAAGTAAGAACATTATCTGTGCGTATAGTTTGTTTTTTATGATATTTTGATTTTTAAGTTTTTATGAACATGAATATTGAATATATATTTAAAGATGCTCATAATTCACTTAGAAATTAAAATATCGTAACAACTAACGAGAGAACTCTGATAATGTCCTTACTTTTCAATTTGATAATAGGTAAATTCACTCAAATAGTCGTGCTAACGATACGAAGTTGGAACTACCAGACATACATGTTGGTGTATCATGTGTTAGTAAGATGAAGGCAATATATGTGGGTACTGCGATCTCTAAAGGATTTATGTTTTATGACTATCTTACATGTTCCAACAGTCAAAACTCATAAATAATAATTTTAAATGGTTCAATATTAATTAGTTCCATACAGATACATGGCATATTGCATTCTTGCTAAATAACACAAATATTAAACATGTAATCAAAATCAACCACTTTTAACCCTTGGATAGTCATGTATGATGTAGTAAATTATGCACTTAACTGTTTAATTGTTTAGTGAGTGTTATTTTTTGTTAAGTATTGTAATTTGTAGTTGGGTCTTCTTTATATTCTGTACTTGGAGTATTTTTATATTTATATTTTCATTATTTCAACAATAGTCATCAAAATGGTAAAATAAAAAATATGTATGTACTATATTATTATAATTTAAAATTTTTAAACTTTACTAGTTAATAACAGTTTGTAATATAAGTATCTGTAACAAAACAAAAACCAGATAGATGTAAAAATATACTTATAATTTCCAGGTACAGTTTACTAATTAATCTTTTACACAAACAACAAACAATAATGATTAATGGTAGTACATTAACTAAATTTTTTAAACATTTTAAACTTCAACAATAATAAAAGTATAACATTAGTTCTTAATAAACGGTTAATGAATTTTCAAACAACAGACTTAAATCTTCTTCTGATTGTTCTCTTGGAGCAAGCTTTGTAATTCTATGCTGTGGTAATGTACCTTTCACTAACCCTGGTATGTCATCTTTAGTATAACCAAGAGCTGACAAACCGTTATCGATTTTCATGTCCTGCATGTATCCTCGAATGACATCAGCTAATAGTTTCCCGGCATCAGCATTTTTAACACCACTGACATCAGCACCTAGCAGTTTAGCACCTTCAATGTGGCGTTCTGGACTAGCCGGAGATGTGAATTCAAACACTGCTGGCCCAGACATAATGACACTTAACCCATGAGGAATAATTGGATGATCGGTAATGTAATCAGTGGCTTGATATTGTTTTACATTTCCAGAGATTGGATACGACAATGCATGGCATAAATGGACACCTGCATTACCAAAACCTACACCAGCCATTGTAGAGGCTAAGTGCATGCTAGAACGTGCTTCGAAGTCTTCAGGGTCGTACACGGCCCTTTTGAAGTACTTCCTAATGACATCCAATGCATACCGAGCCCAAACATCTGAAATAGGATTACGACCCTGGTATGCAGGTCTTAAAATTGGATTGGTAGGACGTGGGGACCTTTCATTGTATGGTACAGCTGTGAATGATTCTAATGCATGGCCAAATACGTCAAAACCGCTAAAAGCACAAACTCTTTCTGGCTGACTTAATGCATGCAAGGGATCAACAATACCTAAAGTAGGTCTTAATGCTCGATTTGCAATACCAGTTTTGGCCTTCAACTTTTCATAATCAAAAATACAAACTCCAGTTGTCTCACTTCCAGTACCAGTGGTGGTCGGCACAGCAATCAGCGGCTTCAATGGCACAGTCACTGGTTTTCCTTTCCCAATAGGAGGATTCACATAATCCAACAACTCAGCTTCTGGATCAGAATAGTACAAGTTGGCTGCCTTACAGGTGTCCATGACAGAACCACCTCCTACCGCTATGAATGCATCAAACTCCAAATTACGCACAAAGTTGGTCGCGGCTTCAAGACTTTTCTCGTTAGGCTCCACTCTGATTTTATCATAAAGATCATATTTTATACCGTTTTTGGTGAGAGAGTCCAGGACAGCCTTTACTGGCGGCAAGTTCACTAAGTTCGAATCAGTCATGACACACACACGCTTAGCTTGCATATTAACCATGTCCATACCAAGCTCTTTGGTGACTCCAGGGCCGTACCGAATAGTAGAGCATGCCATTTCAAAAGCATACTCCTTTTGATCCACACTGGTACTGAGCCTTGATGGTAGAGCCCCTAAATTTGAATGAGAGGGACATCTGCACGATACTGAATTCAATGTATCCATCAAGGTAATGACTCTGGACCTCATTCTGGCGTTTCTATGAAAAAAAAAAAAATGGTTGAAAATAACGTAACTATAAAAATTGCAAGCAGAACATTTTGATATAACTTACCTTTAATTCTTACCGATACAAATTTTAACCAATTCGTAGATGGTACTCTTCAGTTTCGAAACTGATCTCAGCGATTAATAGAATAAAAAACGTGTACAATACTATCAGTTGTACTGCGCTGTACCTATTAAAAAATAATAATATATTCAGTAATCACTGATGTAGACTGTAAGATCTGAAATAGCAAAATGTGAATTCTGAATGTCGTTGAAGAGCAGATCGCCGCAGTGGTGCAGTCACGACATTACGTTGAAAATGAAATAATTGATAACAATATCAATGTGATTCAACAGGTATTATATTAATAGTTTCGTTTTTTTTATTTTTACTAATGTAACCTAACCTATAAGGTGTAGTCAAATTGCTCCGTCTACGTCAAACTAATCAAACGATGTTATTAATTATAACCGTATAGCTAGTAGTTGTTGTAGTTATGGTATTTTATGAATTATCTGCGTTGATAGTGAAGAATCGCTGTCGAATAACAAATTACGGAAACATTTTCGTTTTTAAATAACACTACGTAATCTTGACGGTTATACACCCTGGTTATGTAGCTGGTACAAAATAATTTCCATAAAAGTATGAAGTTCCCGCATCGAAGACGTTTGACCGGTATTTTGCCTCATAATAATATGGGCATTTCACACGAACTACACTGTAGTATATAGCACTGTAGGTGGCATTGGTCATTAAGATAAACTTAATGGCTTATGAATGCCGTTTATCATTTAAATATTTCCGATAGGCCAACTCGTTCCGACATCAGCTCTATTACTGCTAACATAACGCTAATTAGGTACCCGCTGTTACGTCAAGTGGAATAAAAACAAAAATTCTATGCAAGAACGAAGAAATGTGTTTATTGTTGATTTTTATTATATGCACTTTTGACTTTTCGTTTTAATCAGTAGCTGCGCCGATTAAAAATAAACAATACAATTATAATACCTGTGGAACTAATTATTAGGTACCCGTTCAGTATTCTAGTTGCAATACTCAACACCTAATACCTATGATTTATAAATTATTATAGTGTAATATTGTATTTGTCATTATATGCGAATCTCAGGGAAAAAGCAAAATATGATAGGCATCTATTTACAATAGCAGCCAGTGGGTTTTAATTTAAAATTTGATGTTTCAGCGTAGGTACCTGTAGGTATATAGTAATAAATGAATAGAACTTAATGTAAATTGGCAAATATGTTGTAAATAAGTGTAAATGTATAGGTACATATTTTCCGTCTAAAATACACAATACATTATACCTAATGGGAAATTATTATTCCACTAGTTTTAAACATTTAGATAAATTTAAAAAAAAAAATTATGTAATAGGTTCCAAAAAGTAGGCGCATACTTATAATGTGATGACTTATAATGTATTGCAAAAGTGCAAAAAAACATTTAAACAATAAAATATATATATCTATATTTTAGTGTCTTAAGGATGAAAAAAATACAAAGTATCCAGCGTTGTTTTATCGTAATAATTATTTTTACAAACAATATTAAAAATCAAAAATATTTGTTTATTTCATTTGAAATCCGTGTATCAAACATCGACAAAAAAATAGTCTTTATATTATGTAGGTACCTATAACTAACTTTACTAGTTGTTGCTTTACTGTTGGCATCTATGTACATATCGGTTATTGCCTTATTAGTCTCTTCGTTTAATTTCAATTTAATGATTAATATAGATTATTATAGCGGTATGTACCTATTGGACTTTTGGTACCTACATATCATTACGACAAAATACCAGACGTATTTTGGACGAGGCTGAAAAATTGTGTGAGCATGCGGCTAATACAGTAAAACAACTATAAAAAAACAAAACCGTTAAAATAGGTAGGTACATACATAAATTATTATAATTTATAATAGATATGAGGTATACTTGTGGGATCGCGTATTCGTTATATTTCAAAAGGGTCTGAAGTGCAACTACGTGACGACTAGAAAAAAAAAAGTCTCTCGACACATTTTGTGAGTCTTTTCAAACGTGATCCCACGTGGCCACGTACCCATACATATAATTAAGTATGGCCTTATAGGTGCCTATTTTATTATTCATAAACTCGTGACACGGCTAAAAAAAATTCTAGAGCATATATAGGTACCCAATACCCTATTATTTAAATAGTGTTCGAAAAACAAACCAAGTACGCACATGTTTGATTGTTCGAGTTTCGAAATTACGGATGATCGATATCCCTCCATGTAAGTACTCAATGTCCTTATCATGACGATTGACGACTAACCTTTCGAATTGGTAGGTAAACCAAAAAATTATATAGTTCAACTTTGAAGGAGATTCTAAAAAAATACTATACCCATACTGCGGAGCAAGCAAAAAAAAAAGGTAGAAACAAAATTGTTTTAAACTACTTATAATTCTTTACATTATGTTCTATTGACTATATGACACATTGCTCTGTTGAACGTAATAATTTGTAAATATTAAATGAAGTGTTTGATGGTCAGAATGGCACGGCCAAGGACATAACGGGGGGGGGGGGTTGTGCCGTGGTGGTTAAATGTTAGCTAAGTGTTGTTTGTTGACATTTTTATTAAAAATAATTTTACATTTTCGTTAAAGCACTAATAATAGTAATAATAGAATAAAGAGTTTTATATTTTTAACATAAAATTGATGAGTACCAATGTATTATAAAAAATGTTGCTATGGGCATGGACCAGTTGCACCTAAAACAATATTTGTATTTTAGGTCAGTATACCAATTGCGCCGCTTAAATTTTAGGGCAGTACACCAATTGCGCTACTTATACTGTAGGTTCCTTATTTTTACATTGGCATATGTAAGTTATTACACGGCGGAAAAGGTTACATATGTATATACACAGTAAATGTGCAACTTTTAACCTTTATTTTAGTGCAAAAACAGTCGTTGGCGATTTTGAACAAGCGATTCATTTTGCTGTTAAAAAAGTTTGGCCTCCAATAACTCTGGTAGGTTGTAGGTTTCATTTCACACAAGCTTGGTGGAGGAATATCCAAAGATGTGGACTACAAGCTGAGTATAAAAACGCAGATTCTGAAATAGGAAAATGACTACATTTAATTTTTGGCTTGTCACTTTTTCCGCACTATGAAGTGGAGGATGTTTTTACAAATGAATTAATGACAATTCAGCCAGCGAATTCAAATGTTACTAAATTCACTGACTATATGTCGTTGGAAATGATATATCATCAACCTCTACATTCCCTCCCATACCGTGGGTATCGAATACAATAAGCTCTGAACGTACAACCAATGCAATAATGCATGTGAAAGTTTTCATCACATTTTTATTCCTCACATCCAAATATTTTTGTCTTTCTAAAAGCAATTATTATAGAAACACAAACCAACACTTATATTGCAATAAACAGTATTGAAGAAGATAAATATACATCATTTAAGCGAGCGTATTTAGTGAAGAAAGTGGCCATAGAATCTATTATTGAGAAATACAAATCCGGAAAAATTACTAGCAAAGAATTTTTAAAATCAGTTTCTCATTGTTACAGTAAAACATAAAAAACGTTAAATGAAAAACATAAATTGTAATTATATTTTTATGTATTTGTATGTATATTAATTATTTGTTATTGACATGTATATATGCGTATAATTTGGTATAGACTTATATTGTACAATTATTATTAATATTGACCCAAAAAAAGACAGAGAGCAATTGGCATATCGACCCAAAAAAGACATAGTGTAATTGATACCTACATTAAAAGGTAATTTTAAGCGCAATTGGTAAACTCCCGTTGTTATGGCCCTCCTGGATCCTCCACTATTTAGGTAGTTATAGTTATAATAACGTAATAAAGGTTGTAAAAATATTATGTATTTAAGGATTTATCACCACGAGTTCGGAGCTAATATAATATGATAAGAGATAATAATACGTAATTATTAATTTGATCTCTGTACATTTTAATACCATTTTTTTTTTAGACTACAGCTATTATTACATAGATTTAAATTTATAATATATTATCAATAATCAATGTATAATTATAATTTAAAAAAGCATGTACGAAATACAAAAACGATTACCTATTTCATATTTCGGATGGCATTTTCGAGGCGTAGGTCGTGGGTACAATAGTCAGTATAGTCACTATTCAATAATGACAAAATCTACAATTTAATATATTTCGTGATTATTGCTCGTTTCTATTGATAATTTAAAGCGCACTTAAGTATACCTACGATGTATCGGGCGGGTACCAATACAATAATTTGTTTGAATTGAGCGATTTAAATTCACATATAAATCAATAATCCTAGGAAGCCGTTGGACGAGGTATTATATGGACGCATAGGTTCTGATCTCTGTAGGTAACTTACCAATATGGTTATAGGTGTAATAATAAAATATTTACACACCGCCTGTATGGCGTCTAGTGTCTACCTATCTATGGCTGTATATTATGTAATGACACATGGGTACATTATGTTTTTCAGCGATATCCTCGCGGCTCGCATATACATATATAGGTACCTGATACCCGACCATAATGGCTATACTAATTATCACTAATCAGTAATTACTTATGCAACTATATAGTCACTATACATACAAACATAAATCTAGGAAATATATAATACATATTACATCATGATATATTGATATGTAATATCATATGATCATAAAATATAATAAGTAGACAAGTAGTTGAGAAATCAATGATGACGATAATATATATTATAATGTCCACTTGACATATCAAGAGCAACTCGTATAATCGTACAGGTTATATAGGTAACTATCATGGGCGTAGGTAGGAAATATTTTCGGAGGGGGTTTTCGTCTAAATCCTAAATAATATGCGAGTGAATAATATTCTCGAACAAATTCACAAAAAGCTCAAGATTGTTTTATTTAATTTCGGGGGGTGTTCGAACACCCAAAACCCCCCCTTACCTACGCCCATGGTACCTATATATAAACATAACGTATTACTATTTATTATTATATAGATTCGTATGTAGATTATATATGAACCGTCGTCCATATAAATGTGCTTTGTAGACGACTGTATCAAACTAGTTTTTTTTACACTCATCGGTTTAATAGACAATTATTAGAAATTTAGAACGTTTATATCACACGTTCGCGTTACGACGTGAGGACGCATCCCAGTAAACTATATAATATATAGGAATTAGAAGTACAATATACAGCTGGTACCTATTAGAATTGTTATTATATAAAATATATATATTTTACGATGATACGCCAAAACGTACGGGTATATAGTATGTATATTCGATTTCGACTTTTCAGTTGAGCCTACCCATTTTCGTATATGGGTACTTTCAGCTCATCATCACCCTACTCTTTTAATGTGGGTAGGTTGTGAGCAGCGGCCTGTGCAGTGATCACTTGGTTTCCACGGTTATACAGGTACATCGGCTCATCGCTGCAGCAGTACCTATATATATATAGTCACTTGTGGGTAAACTTAACTTGAACATGAGGTGTAGTATAGACGTATATAGTATTATACGGTACTAAAGTATTATTATATGCCTTCCTATAAATTATGATTTATATATTTAGGTCTGGGCGTGTGTGTAAAGAACTGCTGTCGAGATTTTAACCGCCGTCAAACCGATGCCAGTTCCATACACTTATTTGGTCCCATAGACGTCGACCGAACAAAAAAAAGTATATTTTACCCATACAATATACGTGCCGAACTGCCGCCGATGTTATCGCGTGGTTTTTGTCTCGCACCTCCTCCCCCCCTCCCCCTCTCCCCAGATTATGACGACCGTATTGTGCAGGCTCTACGGTGTGGAAGAACGGTTCTGCAGTGCACAATATTACAATAACTACACCAGTACACCACCCACAAAGTCCTGCATATACAACAATAACGAACCTAAAATTGTATACACCTAGCTATATATATATATGTATATAACGTAGAAGTCGGGTGGGTGGGTTGTAGGTAGGCACTTGTATATATATATATTAGCAGATAGATATGTGCGTACAGTAAATATAGGTATATATCGTGCGTGATTTTGTTCGTGTACCCGCCGTCTACAGCTGTGAGACACAAACCGACAGACTATATAATATTATAAGCATTATCGTAATCTAATTATGTATATATATATATATATATGAATCAGTGACTAAAAGACCCGCCGGGTCCTCAAAGCGATTTTCGTCGACCCACCGACGACGACGACGGTATCATCTGTACATAAAGGGTTACCTATATAATATAAAGGTGTACACCCGAGGCGGGCGGCAAAAAATAATAATGCCCACAGAAATCGTGTTATTGACTGTGGTCGTACGCCGGGAATCTACCTATATAGAGGTACTCTGTGGCAGAGGGACAAGAAGCCGCCGAATATTATATTGTGCATTATACCTGAACACAAAGGTTCGCATTGTTATATACCTAGCTATGCCTATCTATCTGCAGACTATTCAGCGTACATTCAGGTCTGTATTTTTTTCGAATCGCAAGTGTCTTTGTGATTTAAGCTATAACAACACTCATTGTATCATATCGCTGTACAATATAATACATTTATCTCCTGCGACGTTCTGCAGTCCTGTGAAGACGACAATAATACAGACCTTAACACTGCAGGCGTCGAATAGTGCGCCCCGGCGACGCCATATTTTCAACAGACGGGCTTATAATATATATTGTCATTGTGTATAGCAATGCAGCAGGGCATTATATAACTTATGACTTGTACGTATCTAGGAAAAAAGGCAATTGAAAAAAAAAGCGAAGGAAAAAAAGCAACGAAAAGAAGCAAGAGGAAAAATGGCAAAGGTATGGGTACAGCAATAATACCAATATGGCGATATGCAGTGTAGTTAATTTTTTTCCAAACACAACAGACATAAAATGATGTATTCTATTTTACGAAAATTAACTAATCAAAAAAATACTTAATGATTCCAAGTATAAAAATATATTATTTATAAATATAAATATAGCATATAACAATTGGTAATTATACCAACATTATATTATAAGCCACGTTTATTGTTTGTAAAATTGTAAAAATTATTTACCTAATAAGTTAAAATTAAATGCATACAGCTCTATAAAAATCTCATACATGCATTGCGTACAACTCTAAAAATAATATTTTAATAAGTCAATACAAAACACTTGCTCTTGGTAGTGCCTACGTGCCACGTTTTTTTCCTTGTCGTTTTTTGAAAATTGAATCATGATTTATGATTTTTTTTTCAAAAATTAAATGAACAAAAGTAAAAAGTAAAAACCAATTTATAGGTACATTTTTGTGTATTTTTGAAAAATGTTGTTCACATTTTAAAATTCATTTTTTTTTTTTGTTCCGATGATATTATTACAACCTGTTATACACAAATAAACAATTAATAATACATAGACGACACTATGACAGAAGATCTAAAGACAAATGACATGAGACACGCGAAGAGGTGACAACTCAGCAACAGAGCCTCAGAATATTTTGTAGTTTCTTTTTAAACGACGGGAAATATTTTGTGGCAACCCAAGAGTAGGTATATATACATAATGAAGGGGTTGGTATGTGGTTGATTAATTTAGAATGACATTCGTCGTAGTGACTTCAAGCAAGTTCGTTTACTGTTAGTAATTTATTTTAGGCTGTTGTGGAATGCGAAGGGATGCATTTGCTATGTATCACGGTCCACGGGGCACCTCTGATATATGTAAGTCTTAAAGTGATTGACTGGAAAGCTTGAATAGGGAGTGAGTATGTTCATGCGTTTAGATGGGCCAAATACATTTGAATTTCATGCTGTTTTCGTGGTTTATTTATATCTTAATATTACGAGATGATAAATTATGTTAAGTAATTTATTTTTAACTTAACTAAGCGTTTATAGAACCTACCTGTTATATAAATTGAGGGAGGCAAGACTTGAGTTGTGTATGCTTTTGTGTCTACACTGTAATGCAGGTATCAAAAAACATGTAAGTTCCATGTTTCGGGTGGACTCGACGGCTTATTTAGTTGAAATGGTGAATAATTTGAATATATTTTTTTTATTCTAATAAATTATAGTTTAAAATTCTGTAATTTTTGTTTGACAATTAAAATGTGTTCGGACTTTTGTCCAGATTTTTTAAAAATGGAATATTTTACCGGTTACCGGCTTAAGCGTTTGACCATGTTCACTTTTTATAATACACATAGATATTTAATTACCTAATGCAAAAAAAAAAAAAATAAAAAAAAATAATTTTTTTTGTTAATATTTTGGGAGTTTTTCGAGAATTGACTCTGATGTATACAGAGTGCGTCCCAGTTCACTTAGGCCACTTAGGGTTAGGTTTCCAAGGTGCATCACGAGAAGGTGCACCACGTGAACTGGCTTAAAGCCCAAAAATATATTTTGTGATTCTTATATTTTATGTTTATATTTATTACTTTAGCTTACATCCCTTAACTTTGGGTGAGCGTTCTACTTTATTATTTTTGTTATCTCGATATATTATTATTTTGAAATTTATTTATATTGTCTTCAATGAATGAAATGTTCTTGTACTTACTCTTTCTTGTAGCTGTGAACTGAGGGCTCACTCAAGCACTGTTATACATTTTTGATAAGACTTCTAACGCGCGGGCTACGAAAAAAGCAAAAATTAAAAATGGGACGCACTCGAGATATCCTCGATATCTTATAGCTCCTGTAAGTAAGTACCTGAAAATATTAAACCTATGAGGAACCATGAATTACCTTTTCGAGCTTTTTTACTTACAAACAAAAATTGGATCATAGATGAATTTAAAAAAAAAAACAATTAAAATATTTAAAAAATTTAAAATGTCCATAAATGGTACCAAAATAATTGAAATATTTTTCAAAAGAAAGGTTAGGTTAAAGATTGGTTTTCGAAAATGCGAAAATAAATATTAGGCAGTCATTTCAAGTCACTACAGTTGATAAATAATTGAAAATCTATTGAGTCATAACAGAAAAATAAAATAAAATAACATTCACCTAATGGGAATATAAATTATAAACATTACTTAAATATAGTTTACTATGCAATATTCGTTTAAGTTTTCGACGGGCAAAAATACCGTTTCGGCTTGTTATTAAAATTTATAATATTTATACAGGACGTCCAGCAGTCACCCTACGAATATTGACTTACACGTGCACATTGACACACTGCACACATGTTACAAATACCTGTACGGTTATACATAATGTATATACAGAATGATTCACTAAGCATGCTCACCGCTCTTTTTTCCTTTAATAATGCATTAATTATTCAAATTTTGATTTTTGGAATTTTCAAGTATACTTAAAGCCTAAAGGCCCTATTTTCAAATACTCAGATTTTTCGTACAATTTCAGGAGTTTACTGTAGTGAAACAAACTTCTGTTTTTTAAAATGAGAATCTCCATTTTTTAAATGTAAATATTGTTATCGTTATGTATTATGTAGATTTGAGAAAAATGTTAGATTACTAAATCAAAATTTGAACGAGTACCTAGTTTCTGAGTTATTAAAATGTTAATATTAAGGATATAATAGTGAATAGTCCTGAAAAATGTTTTTATATAGAAGTATAAAATACCCATGCAATATTTAATCTAGTACTTATTCTTTGCTCAAACAATTTTTACAAATTATAAAATCAAAATTCACTTACCGAATAGTATTAATCACTATAATTGCCATATCATTAAAGCCTCAATAAATTTAGAACAATATGTGGCTATTGTCTATTATTCTTAATAAGTGCAATGGTACATTTAATGTCCAATAAGAACTCAGAAACTATACTCATTCGAATTTAAATTTACAAATGAAAAATATAAATAGAATTATTTAAAGAATATTAGATTATTTAAATAGAATTTAAGTCAAAAGAAATCATCTGCTAAAAATGTACAGTTAAAAGGGTTTAGTTAAAAATAACCAAAAATTGAGAAATTCATTATTATTTATTAAAGTGCAAATTTGGGGTAAACGTGCTTGGAGAGAATCGCTTTGTTTATACCTATAGTTATAGTTAGTTATAGTTATAGCCTATACCAAGCTATAGGTTTATACATAATTCAATGGTAGGTAGACATTACTCTCATATGAGATTATGAGTTAGAAATTCATGTCATTCAAAATGTACAAACAGTTGTATTGTTTAAAATTTTCAACTTTTATAGCTATAAGGGTTGAAATTTTAAACACAGAGTTCCACGTAAGTAGGTTATTCTGTAATCAAAAAATCTAAAAATAAGTTTTTTTTTAGTTTTCTATGTTCAAATGTGGACGAAATTATATATTAAATAACCAAGAATAATGATTTATGTTATTTTGTTGTAAATTAAAAATATTATCCATGGGTACTTGCAACTTTTAAAGTATATTTTTATATTTTATGCACTCAATAACTTTTCAAAAGTATTTTTTTTTTTGACAAAAATGAATTTAATCTACTGAGTAGGTAGTACTAATAATGCTTACTAGTAAAATAAATTACTTTAACCACAATAATATCATCAAATTACTCAACTACTAAGCTAACTAATTCTTTCGGCCAGAATCGTTTTTCGTATACAATGATTTTATACCATTGAATTCAAATTTAACACTATTATCCATTACAGAGACCCACTTGTAATCTGATGTACAGCAGAGCGACATCCACTTCCACGTTTTTTTATTTTTAAGGATTTCAATTTCAAGTTATTGTAATTTGTAATAATATATGAATTATGATAGATTATATTTGATGCAATCACAATATATTATAATATAATGTGCTTGTAAATACTGGTACCTACGTGTCATAAAGTGTTACTATATGTATGTAAATTGTATACAATACAATAATGTAAGTACATTAATTTATCATGTTCAAGAAAATATTCCGATTCGTTTACTGCAAAACGGAGTTAAAAATAATATAGGTGTGTGTTTGTAGTTTAACAGTTACGATTTTAACCGATAGGTTTTTGTTAGTTCATACGTTTTCTATTAAATAATTAATTTTTTTATCCGTTTACGTGTTCAATAAAAACTCCGGGCGCTCCTTTGGAATTATTTCTTATCGAAAATGTTCGATTTGCCATATTTTATGCATAATTCTAACACCTGTATAAATCTTTAAAATTGACAACAAGATTTATATTGTACAATTTTTGTTGACCAGAATTTAAAAGAAAATCTTTAGCGTGATGTCTACAGCATATATTTTTATGAACATTTTACAATGTTCTACAAATGTTGAAAATATCGACCATCCAAGCCTATTATATAATTACGATAAATCCATAATCGAATTTCGTTGGGAGGGGGTGACTGAGATACGACGAGAAACCTGTAACTTGTAGATAATACAAATACTATACCTATATATAGTATTAGAGTAGGATTATAATCTACAAAAAATAATTGATTTTTAAACGTGTACCCAAAGTTTTAATATTCAAACTTTTTAAAGAGTAATTTACGTTTTTCTAAAAAAGATTATGTTTTCCATTTCACCCCTTTACAGTTGTGGCGAGATGGCACATGGTGTGGGCGCAGGCTGTATAGCCGGCGGTTCTGCGCATAAAATGTATGTATAAAAAATACAACTGTATAGGTATACCTACCGACTCGTATATTTCAGTGCGTATTGCTATATATTAATAAATATTATATTTTCCTCTACATAACAATATTGAGTATACAGCGCAGAGCTGGGCTTACAGTGTACTTTGGCTAAAATATAATATCTAGGCACTTATATATAATATATACGCGTTGCGCGTCGACCTCGATCGTCGTTGATGCCGTGCCAAAGTGTTGTTTTTAATGGGATACGTGCGCTTCGTTGGCATTATATTATATTATATTTTTTATGTTTTTTTACACCCCGCACGGCGGCGTGCAAGTGTTTTTCAATATATATATATATATATATATGTATACATTATAACATTGCTATAGTGGCGCACACCTATTATACACAGCGATCGTCGTCGGAGACATATGATTTATACCACGCCTTTCCACCGGATCGGTAAAAATAAAATTTCGAGCGAATCATTATTGCAGGTAGGAATACGATTTACACGCGTCGTGATGTGTACACAGCAATTTCTATTATGCCTTATTATGCCGTTGCCGTGCGCGAACACTATTCTAAGCCAATATTTTTTGAAAACGAATCGTTGGTATTAAAAACGTTAATTTTTAGAAGTTTTTCCCCCACTATATATTATTGTATACACTGCACACAGCGAATCGATATAATATCCTATTTTCAAAAACAATTCATCAGCCCCGTCTGTACCTTTGGTCGCAATAATATTTTGTGTTATGCACGCAAACAAGAAAAGTGGGTTGAAATTTGATTCCTTGTTAGGAGTTACTATTTTTGCGTATAGCTGTCATATACTTGCATCGTAATGTCACTGACACACTGCAATATTATGCTATAAGAATATATTGTTCTTATGGCAGTTGCCTTCAGTGTCGTTCTCGATTTATTGTACCGTTGCGCAAATATGCGGAATGCGAACGTAGAAATAATACGTCGAGAATGGCACACGCGCGCTGATCGGTTTCCGGTGATCTCCGATGTGTCTATGTACCGCAGGACGAGACCTATATAGAAAATTAAAAAGAAAACAATTAGTAAATAATTCTATAGGTGCTGCGGTTCAAACATTATTTGATATTATTTCTTTTGATCCAGCTTTTTAGCTTCGACGATTTTAAATACCTATATGGCTATATTGAATATCGCGATAATCGCGTTTATTTATTTATTTACTTCGTTTACTTATATATAGGTACTCTGAATTTTATTCGGTTTTACGAACACAAAATGTATTTTATGAATAACACATCATGATGTAAATGTAAACGACCTAATGTAAACAACTATTCATCTATAATCATAGGTATATGTATAAATTATGTCACAACCACTTAACGTGAAAAAAATACGTACTGTAAGTTCACAGTACATACAGACGACTGCAGTGGGACAGTGGGATCGCATTGGAAGTTTTACAACCTCGTACATTATGTCTGTCACATATGAGTATATGACACGTACGTATAGGTAACCGACGTCAAACAAATTTAAGCAAATAATTACGTACTTACCTATGCTGCAGAGCTTGCGCTAAAGAAATATAAGAGTTGCACATACTGTTTGTTTTACAGAAGTAAAAAAATTTGACGTTCGCTTCGCTCTCACATAATGAATAATACATACTATCATACATATTAAATAATATTATATTATACGTCATAATATATGAATATTAACAATTAAAATAACAAATTCCTTTAATCAAATTTTAAAATGATTTTATTTTTTATGACAACCTCTTCATCAGTATCACCACTATCACCCAAGTTGTAGAACCGTTGTATGCCCGTAGTTTTAATCTTTTGATAATCATAAATAAATAGGTATTTACTATAACAATGTTTTAATCATAATTTCTAATAATTTCAGAAATCAAAATGTCAAATGGTTACAAGCTCATAGACATAATATACAATTAATTATTAAAAATTCAAATCATAATATTTTTTATGAACTGCACAACGTTTAAATAAAAACTACACATTTCAATTTAGAACTGCACATTGTATGCACAACTGCACATTAGCGCAAGCTCTGCTATGCTGAATACTATGACAACGACGAAAAAATTGCGGAAAGTCGTAGGCACGGGAAACGTACGTTACCTACTCCGTAATGATTATCGTGAATTAGACATCTTATATAGTGTAAGCAGCGCAACAACAAAAAGCTCTGATCCTCGAAATGTTTACACTTATAATATTATATTTAAGTGTTATTAGTCAAGTAAACAAACTCTCGCACTATGCGTTTACAACGACGTTAATATATATATTTGAAAAAAATGTAAAAACAACGACCGAGCCTTATTGTGTACTTAGTAGGTTACGTCATATGTATAAGTAAGTATACTTGTACTAGAGATAAATAATAATATTTAGGCTTTCGAAACGCCTCAACCACGGTCCACGACATGTTCATCATGATGATAATATCGTCGTGGCGGTACGTACCTGCATGGAAAAAGTAAACGTTTATTAATCGTATGATACGGGAATTTAATTTGAAAAAAAATATAAACAATTTGATATCGTTTACAAAAATACAACGTATGCAGTAAATTTATGCACGAGCACCTAACCAAACATAGTGCACCTACCTATCCGGTAGGTGTATCAGAATATTATTATGTTATGTGTGTACAACTACTTGCCTCCTCTGCTGCCGGTTAGCTACCTATTACCTATATACACCTATATTGTTCAAAAATAATTATAAATCGTTTGCAAAAAAATGAGTAAGTATCTAATGAGTACTGTATTTATTGTACACTTTCATGCGTGTATAGTAACCACGTATATAATATAGACAGGACCGTATCCATTGTATTAATTTAACAGTTGTAGGGGAGGGGTACATTTTTAGTTAATCCGGGGGACGGTATAAGGGACTGGTTGCAGTGCTTAAAATCATCGGTAAATATGTATATATTATCATATTAGGTATATTTTACACATGAACTGTAAAACTTGGACGAATAATTTTCACGAGCAATACATTTCGAATGGTGACCCCTTAACCCTTCCCCACCTACGTGTGCAGTGTGGCGTGTGCACCGAGGGTCATATAACTCATAACGTCATCATGTGGAATCATAATAATAATGAGTGATCACGGTATTAAGTATGCGCTTGTTTTAAATTTAACCTTTCTAATTGTAATGTACCTAGATAACTCAATGATCTGCAGTTCTAAAATTGGTTTAACATTATGTAATATTCATAATCAAATAATTAAAGAAAAAGGCACCCCACGCACAAAAAGTTCATCATTTCACAATAAGTCCCCTCATTATAATATGTTGATCCCGGAATGGTAATTCGATTGGGGCTCGGTGGCTTCTATACACGAGAAATGAGCTACACTAGGTAAACAATGTCCAAAATCGGTCACTCAAATACTGCAGCCATATTCTCATCGTTATAATTATATACAAATCGAGTAGGTACCCGAGCAATAATAATTTGGATACTTATTGACATGGGCATCCAACTTAAAAATAATTCCCAAAAAATCGGATGTCCTCGAGGTCAGGGAAAAATGTGGGAAAAGCACATTAACGCGAGGTAAATGTGTCAAACTTAAAATCGATGCGTGGCACACTGCACCAAAACGATGTGACACATATATTTAACCAATCAATGGCGACTACAATATTACGATTCACCCAGTTGTCAAAACTATAAATGAATGACGTACGTCATGCACCTAGGTATATGGTGAATACGTCTAAAAATGAATAGGTACGAGTACTTAAATAATGTGTGGCACCTAACACAATTTATAAATTTAGGTTAGATATTGACGTTTTACACTATTTTAAGTGGTTTATAACATTGTACGCCATCGTCATAATATTGGTGTATACCTATTTACATAAAAAGTACATATTATAGTCATCGTATACAGAATGAAATGCTGTTCCGCGTTGCGTAAATTTTCCAGAAATTTCACTACGGGAGAAAAATTATTTATAAAATATTAAAATGTAAGAGTAATAAAATATAATAATCTGAAAGCGGTAAACATTTTTTTCAAAACACCTTTTTTAAATTCTAGGCACCCATTTCCCATTCGTAATCGAGTGTCGAACATTGAAACATCACGTCACGTACCTACCTAATTATATTATTATAATATAATATACAGGTAGCCGATGATTCGAAATGAAAGATCGCTTTGCCGTTGCCGTAGATGGGTTCGTGGGTGCCTAGACAATATATTATCATACCTTAGGTACAAATAAAACGGGTGATCGTTCTGGTCTTCTCGAATCGTTTCAATCACCTATAATAGTACTAAAGTATAGACAGGAGGTAGTGCCGAGGACGTATTATTATTATATTATTGGATTGCATTTTCAACCTCCATACGCACTTCCGTTTATAATTGGGATTTTAAATTGCACAGGCACATATAGTGTCGAGTGGGTACTGCAGTTTTACAGTATCGATAATAAATTTAATTACGCATTTTATATATATATATATACACAGGACACATAATATAGGTAGGTACATCGCACACACGCTGCATTGGCGCTTCGCCGTTCTGATGAAATAAATTGGCTCGCCGAACACTCCGAGGGGGCGAATATCGATCAATTAGATAAAATTATAGAGTATAGACAACGTGGCGTCTGTGGCGATAGAATGTTTAAACACGTTTCAACGTTCCTATAAGGATATAGGTCTACGAAATGGAATACTCGCGACGCGTCGCTCGACTCACCGAATGAAAAATTATCAATTATAATCATATTAATTAAAATTTATAAAATACATTTTTTTTTGTTCATAGCGAAAAATCAATATATATATATATATATAATATGTTTATTAACACGACAGGCTTTCTTTAATTTAAAAACTAAAAATGCGTTGTACATATATATATTTTTTTTATTATTTGTTTTTTTCTTTTATATAATATTTTATAATATAATAATAATAATAATAAAAAAAAACGTTTCAACTCTTTGCGCTCCAATTTAATAATATAATAATAGTAACAATAAACGCGTACTTGGGTTTGCACTGTAAAATGGAAATACGTCGGCCGCAAGTACAATAAATTGCCAGCAAAAATCAAACATTACACGACGTGTTTTTAAGTTTTCTATTTACTCAGCTAAAACAACGGTGTTATTAGAAAACGTTTAACTGACCACGGAGCGCAAAGTGTTAAGTGCGTCTTCACAACTCATCATAATATATACACATTATAAACAACGTTATAAAATCCGAGATTCAAAACAAAACATCAACAAATTTGTTAAGTACATTTAACAATTTTTTTTTCTTTTTTCATTTTTTATGAAACAAGTTTAATATTCCGACGACGTTACCTTTAAAACAATCATGTAAAACGAGACAAGTAAAAGCTGCCTAAACATTATTTGGTTGTCTTTAAGTTTTTAATGAAGGTTTGTTTACAGTGTGATGTTAATTATTATTATTATGATAACATTAGAATCCAAGATATGCAACATCGGATTGTCAACAATTGCCTAAGTATTTAATAAGCAGTTAAGTATAAGTTATGATTACAAGTGAAGAGTAATGAGAAATGTGAGGTATTTACTTTTCTATACTTAAATCTATGAGAAACAAATTTTAACAATGGTATAAAAATGTACACTGTAAATTGCATATAATTAAGAATTAAATATTAGCCAAGTATAGATAAATAAATTATTACGTGTAATGTATACTTCTAAAAATAAGTTAAATATCCTAAGTATTTATATTTACATATAACATAAATCACAATAAATATTGTAATTCAAGAAACTTGAGAATGTTTATAGATGTAACATAAGACGAAATTTGAGTACATTGTATAATGTATATTAAAATTATGGTTTACCACAAATGTAAAATAAATATTAATCATTATTATAGCAAATATATTGTGAAAAAGCCATTGGTGTTCATCTCGAGTTTCTTGATTGTCTAACAAGAATACAATATCCATAAGGCATAAGTTAGTACAGATAATAAAATAACAAAGGTATTACTACATAAATGTTATATGATAATATTGGTGACAAGAAATGTGAACATATGCGCAACTAGGGGGATGCTAGGAGGACTTCAGCACCACAAAATGTTTAAACCCTATTCTTTGTTTTTATTTTATAATTTTAGTTAGATATTTAATGGCTTTCTATAATGTCCACTGAACACTAATCCAATATCTATAATATTAGCACCCCAAAAAATGTAGGTTTAGTTGCGCCTATGATTACTATACGTTATGAGTTTATGACACAATCTGTCAAACACAAGTAAGTTATAAATTTTAATTTCAAGAAAGTAATAAATTATTTAAAATTAGGAAAAAATGGGCTAAAATAGTGTTGAAAACATGTGCTAGTTAAAAATAACTAGCATAATTTTGTAAGTACATAAATACATATTATGTAAAAGCTCATTCATTTAAAAATTATATAATGTTAACACTTAGCAACAAAAAATAAAAACAAATTGGGACGGTGTATTTCTGTAACATCTCACTAGGATTTTTAAAAATTCATAATACTTAATCAGATACTAGGTAAAGTCAACTTTATGTTTCCTTTATAACAGATACATGACGTGAATGAACACAAAGCGACATGTTTTATTTAGCTACTAAGGGGAGTAGGTATTAACAGATGTGGAAAGTCCGACTGGCCATACTTTCACCCTACAAAAAGAGATACTTCAAAGGAACAAGAGATATTAGAGATCAACAATATATATGACAAATCGACAATAAAAATCATTTAAAAAAATAATAAATATTAAATATGTTAAATAACAGTCATTTTTTTTAATGTCGTTAATAAAAAATAATAAAAAAACTTGCATCAATCAAAAATTAAAATAATTTTTTTTTTAAATTGTTCATTCAAAATGTTTATAACATAACAATACAAAAGAGTAACAATTCGTAAATATACTCTTTCAATTATTTAATTAAATTGAATTAAAAAAAAAAGATTATCAGTCTTTCCCTAAAGCATGAGTCGGAATTTCCACATGTCATACTGTTAACACCACTAATCATTTGTCATATTATCATACATGTATTTCTTGTTCTTCACATTTTCCAATAGTTGTGTAGTGTATCTTTCTCGAAGAAGTATTAAATTCAGGTCTCAAACGTTTCAATCCAAACCTAGATACATATACTACAACACCCAAAAATGCAATTACAGCACAAAACACAAACAGCATTACCAATTTGTGTCCCCCGTGACCACCATCAATTAATGTGGTGCGTATTGGAGTTGGGCAATCGTTGCGATAAGCAGCATATGGGTCAAGAGGATTTTTTTGAAAATCTTGGTTACATTTTATAGAATCAGAGTTGCGAACATATACTTTAGTGGTACGCAACCAATTATATAGGTTTTCAACGTTACAGCCACACGAGAATGGATTATTGGACAAGTCGATGGCCAGAGATCTATTGTTTGACTGTGCTTTATCTAAGGCAGAGAATTGTTCTTCAGAGAGTCCACGTATATGATTACCTTCCAAGTCAATGAAACGCAAATGTGACATACACTTTACATCAAAATCAATGCCTGTAAGTTGATTGTTGCTGAGGTGTAAGTCGAGGAGACGAGACAATGGGCAGAAAACTTTAGGTTCTATTATGACACTCATCCCATTTTGTTCAAGATGAAGTTTGGCCAATCGACTTAAATTACTATTAGAGAATACTTGATGCAAGTCGGCAGTTATATTCACAATACCTTCATCAGCAAATGCGTTAGTGAGATGTAGTTCTATCAAACTTTCAAAGTTTGAAAATACTCTATAAAAAAAAATTCAATGTTGTTAATTCTTAAAATTTGTTAAAAAAAAATTTTAAAAATGTAACATCTATGTACAATATACATAGAGGTATTTTATTATTACTAGGATTATATTATATTATATCAGAATAAATGCTAAGAGGAACCATTAACTAAAATTAAAATTATTAGAACTAAATTTCTATTAGCATTTTAATCTAAAAATTATTTAGTAAATTTAAAAATAATAATTTTAGATTGTTCTGCACAAACAGTTGTATTTACATCAAAATAAATGCATATTTTATTACATTAAATTTGAGTTTATGTAAATCAAAGAAAAGGGCATACCAATTTTTACTTAAATTACATATTATAAGGACATTATTTAAAGTAAATGCACAAATCAATCCTTATATAGACATTCTAGTGTTGAATAATTCAATCAGTAGGTGGTCCTACTAGGTGTGGCAAGCAAACAACACGATGAGATCACACACTAGTGAGTAATTATTATTTCAAATGAATACCAAGATAGTGACCTCACAAATTTATATAATAGCTTACTTAATATTCATTAGAGATGAATAACACTGAACCACCTTTTATAACACTTTAATTGTAGTTTTATAGTTTCAATAGTTAAAAGTTATAACTAAAAATTTATGTTTAAGATCAATGACAACAATGTCTTAGCATATCCTTAAATTAGATAACAGATTTATGTTAATATAATTTTTTTTACAAGAGATAGGTTATTGTTGATTGAATTAAAAATAAGAGGTCATTATCACTATGGCGTACATTAAATTATGAAATGTATAATATTATTACCTTAGGTATTTGGATAATAACAATAAGAATAATGTTTGAAACTAACCTGGGATGATGTAATCCTATGCCATTCAACTTGATTTTGTTGTCGTTGAGTATCAGCCGTTCAACTTTTGAAACGTGATGAAAACTCTTTCCTTTGATCTCTTGAATGCCATTGCTGGACATGTCCAGGAATCGTAGATTGTCCATGGTGCTATTGATACCAAATATGTTTGTTGGCAGATCAGACAAAACATTGCCAGTGAATATCAGTACCTGCGATCAGAGACAGAAGAGTTGGGATAGGTATGACGACAAAGCGCCAGATTAACAGACCCTCGTCTACTGTACGCTAGTCACGCTAATATAAATTATAATTGCCTATCAACAGTCCAAGTTATAGGCAGCATTTTAAGGGGTGAGAGAGTCATGTTGGTGAAATTACATTACTGGTCAAGGGGGCTAAATGACCCCTCTCAATACCAGAAATAAGGGTGAGACCAGGATGGCCAAAGAAAAATTAACGATTCATGATGATGGGTACCGCTTACCAATAGGCTATAATCCAAGGCAATTTTAGTTTTATCGATGCTCACTTTTACAATTTGCATAGTCATATTGAAATATTTAATTAATGACCTCCTCCCCCCCCCCCCCAATGCCGCCTAGTGACTGCTAGCGATAGCCGATCACTTACCTCGGTCTCGCTGGGCAAGTTGCTGAACACGTCGAGGCTTTCTTGCAGGGACAGCTTTGTTCCCGTGCAGTTGACGGCGTACAGTTCCTGTCGGTCGTAAGTCGTCGGGCCGCAGTAGCAAGCGCTAAGTTCGGACTTGGTGCACTTGACCGGCGGCTGCCCGGACGCTGCGGCCGCCGGCGGCGGAGGCAGCAGCACCACCAGCAGCAACACTGCCAGTAGTGCGGCCACGGAAGCCGCCGGGACGGTGGACGCGGCCATCGGATCGTCCACGCCGGAACTCGAATGGATCGGGTTTTCAAGCGGGCCGGGAGAGCTGCAGCAGCACCACCACCGACGATCAGGAATCACGAACGAGGCAGCGGTACCACCGAACGGACGGACGGACGTCGGACAGGCGACAGCTCGTCGTCAGTCGTCACCACCACCACTGCAGGCGGCTGCGGGGGACGGCGGGACGCATGCGAGACGACGATGACCGCTTAACGCGAACGGTGTTGAGCGACGAAATCGTTTTTATCGAACAAACAACCGCGCGCGCGGTCGACCTAAATAGTATCGTACGCGAGTCGGGCAAAATCGGTTTTTTCCCCTATATCGTAGTTTTCCCTTTTTTCTTTTTCTTTTTCGCGCACTGCCTTATTATTATTATTATTATTATTATTATTTCTTTTTTATTTTGAGGTTATCGACACGGGGGTGCTATGGAGGTACGACGTTACCCGGCCATTTTGTAAAAAGGAGCGCGCAACCCCGATTTCAAAAATTTTGCGGGGACGAGTTTCGGTAATATCAAATTCGAAAAACTACGAGTACGTTGTACGTACCTGCGACGATTTATTAATACAGATCGAACGCTTCGGCAAGCCGTCTCCGGTTTTATCGTGTATATTATTATTTGAAATTATGCGGCTCATATACAAACGTCGTATTTGAAATATTTCCCGTCTCGGATCGTACGTTATCGTGACAATACACAATATTATACGAATGCCGTCGGAACGTGCGGTGACGCGGACGACCGGACGTCGTGCCGTGATATTAGACAACTGAATCAACTGATGCGGCGTCGATCCGTTTTTCGCCGATAAATACAAAATTACGATGGCGGCGGCGGCGACGGTGCACTGGCGTAGAGGCGTGTGGATCCGCACGCGGTGGGGGCTTTGCGAACGACGATGCGATTTATTGGATTATCAATTATTATCGTCGGAGCGACGACGACGAGACGCGTCCACTCGGTCGGCCGACCTCGATTCGAATATTTCGCGCACGCCGGGGCACAACACGATAATAATAATAATAATAATAATAATATAACACATTTTACCCGCGATGCGACTACCTGTCCTCGGCGGAATGCCGCGGCGAAAATATTATACGACATGAACGTTTTACGTGATAATATGGGTACGCGCGCACACAAGGTGGCCGGTTCGACAGACGGCGTGTTATTTTGCCCAAAATGCGTTTTCGAGAAAAAAAACGTTTTCATTCAAATGTCTATAACCTAACCCACCCGCATAGTTTGAACGCTACAGGTTCGAACCGTATAATCGAATTGCCCACCTATTGGCTCTTTATGATATATAAAAGAGCAAATCGAAATCTGATTAAAAAAAATGTTCTGCATGTAACATTTTCTAAAAAATATAATATGTCTTCCGGTATAGTACCATTAGTACCTACATATAGCACATCGTAATATACTAATATCATATTATAATTAGGTTGAAAAGTAATATCAAAATTATTTTTTTTTACATCAGCGATAATAATATTATGCCTTTATGCGTTACGAACCATGGAGATTTAAGTGGACCGAACTTAAAAAAAATGGTTTTCTGTAAAATACGAAAGAAAATACAAAATGTATACCATGACAATTTTTTTCGTATTGCATTCATTGATGCGATTTCCGGTCCAAAGTGTTTGCGTATTTTGTTTCGGTTTGAACATATTTTGTAGAGTTCAGGACGGGTTTCGAACAATAACATCACTATAATATATATTTTTCACAACTCACACTTCATAGCTAGTCGAAGTGCGATTTCAAGTTGTGAATCTGTTACCTACATGAAAAATACTCGAAAATCACTAAGATAAAATATTAGATTTTTGCTAGTAAAACCGTGTTGAAACTATAAAACGCGTTGTTTTACGAAATCCTACACTAATTAGTGATTATAATCGAACAGAAAAATTATACCTATCTAATGTAGCCAGTCAAACTGATCACAGACCACCCTGTATAGGTGCATCGCAAATAAATAATAGTACTTATACCTTCGTGAACACGAAATAATTTATAAATGCCTATATAGCACACCACACACGGTAATATAATATATAATATATTAAATATTGTGCGCGCAACACATTTCTCATAATTATATAGGTAATGTTTAATATTATATGCTATCGGCTGAAACGTGCGTATTTGTCTCCAACCGTGTGATTTATGTGGAAAAAAAATGGTGTTCGCACGACTGTCGCCGTAGACCCCGACGCACGTAAGACTGCAAAAGAATGCAAATTGCCAAGTTCGATTGGACGTAGTTTACACGAAATCAACATAAATCATGATGAGTGATGACCGAATGGTCATGTGAGTGTTATGATTACTATAATTTAATACGGTCACCAGACCTTGATTACCTATATTGTATACGAAAAACGGTTTACTTTTTTTTGCAGGGGTTGGGGGCTGTACCAGCCGGCGTACAGCAAATAATGTCACCGAGATAAGTATGACCATATATATAATATATAACCGAGGTAGAACAAGTGTATATATTATTAAATAATAATTAATATTATGTTCCGACTGCAGACTTAATATTATACATACCAGTGGCGCATCTTGATATGGGACCCCGTCAGAAAATGTCCAGACTGGGGCCCACACTTTCAAATAAAAATTTACAACAGTCACACCTAACTGTAACTCTGTAAAATAAATGATCTTCTCATAAGTCCATAGTTAATAATTATTATTTATAAACGCATATATTTGATATATTTATGTATAATGTCGAACACAATAATTTAATGTACTTGTTTTCAAAGCAGAAAAGTCATAAATAATTTTGTTCGTATCCAATTGAGCCGCCTTTTCTTTTCCAATCGAGTTTCGCGGGTAATTCTCAATCAATTAAATTATTCCTCTGTCGAAAGAAGTAGGAACTGTTACGCTTACGAGTAACGTTAAGTAAATAATGCATGCACTTAATAACAGTTGATGCACGAAGTGCATGTATTATTTATACATGTATTCATTCCATTATTTCTAAAGTAAACACTACAAGATCTTTTATAATTTTTATTTCTGAAATTATTGCAAACGACTCTTTTATGGATAGTAATTGACGTGTATCAATGTAACATCCAGCAAGCCCCACCAACTTCATCAAAATTTTAAATTGAATGCCTTGTTTGTTCAGTTAGATAATTGGTTGGTACAATAATATTGTTTATAAACTTAAAGTTCAAACAAACAACATAAACTGTGTATATTGCAGACTGTACTATATTATGATATCTCGGGGCCCCATGTGGCACAATTGATATACGTATTACGTTATAGGTTTTTATAAGGCAAAACTTCTAAGGAAATAGAAATTGGTAAATGAATCAAAAATTAAAAACGTATCACCTATTTTTATTTTTGAAAAAGAATAAGATACATAAATTTTTGGTATGCTTACAAAATGTTATTTATGATACAATTGATAATAAAGTTTAAAGTGCTATAATGCAATGTTGATTATTATAGGTACCTATATTTTAAATAGTCGCAGATTGCAATAACAAGTAATGATCAACTATTAATTAACTGGTTATTGCTTATAAGCAAATATTATGGTAGTTTTATCTTAGCTAGCGGTATCCAGTATCAACATTATTACTTTTTAGTTTTTATTGACAATACGGTATACGGTACACCCGTACACCTATATATAGGTACAATCAGAAGTTATCAATCTAATCGATTACCTATAAAATTATAGTTTCATCTTAAATCGCATAGGTACCTACTTACCTTGAGGTATCTGTATTCTATCAAAACTAATTAAAAAAAAATATTACGTATCTACATCACTCTACATAATATAGTGGCGATTGCAAACTGCCGATTTGTATGGCCTGTAAACTCTATTGGGCTTACTTCAGTACCTATAGGTAACCTGAAGGGTATATTATAATTGTATCATTACATATAAGTTTTAAAAAAGTCAAGTAGATAACTATGAATTATACTAAATAATTAAAATAAATAAACATAAATAGGTACATTTCTTTAGCTTACTGAGCTATAATTGTACAGTCGAGATACTAATAAACTATAAAAACATTAGTTCAATATACAAATTCAAATTATAGTAAATAATAGTACAAATATATGTAATTCTTTCAGGTAAACAATATCATGACCAGAGAGTTTCCTATCACCGATAGACGGAAATAAGGGGGAGGCTGAACTTTTTAAATATTTATTCAATAATATTATAATAAGGCTTTGGCCCCCAAATCCTAAACACTATTTGCAACTATGTCATAGCCTCTATTCACTATTCAGTATCCTACAATCATAATGTATAACCTAGTATGTTGTTTGTAAGATAAAGCCACCTCTAACCTGACAAACATGACATTTTGATTGTTTTTTAAGTAGTCTAAATAGCAAAGTTAACAATATGTCTTAGGAAAATTGAAGTGTAGGTATAACAATATTATATATCATCTAATTTTGATATTATTAAATAATTAGTGTTATATATTTATCATCTATAACTTATATTGACAAATTGCATTTAAATATTGAGTTACAAATTGATTTCAAGAAACAAAAAAGGTTGGCTAGTGGGTCACTATAATGGATGTATTAAATTTGTATTTAATAATATATGTTGCATTAAAGCGAAAAACAATTCTAAGAGTAGACAGATCATCAGTTAATTTTACAAGTATAAATTTTTGCTTTTTAAAATATTTATACTGCCATTAGTAATTTATTTACTCTTAGTATTATACTATTATGGTAGGCTGATTCAATTTTTGGATTCGACTACTTATGCTTATGAAGAACCTTTTATGAAGGATTTTTGACAGATGTTTTTTTATCGATTATAGTAGACAATTAAAAAAAATATTAAACATCTATAAATAGCTCAAAAGATTAATGTATACATTTTTCAAAGTAGGTATCTATAGTTACTAGCACCGTCAAGTAGTCTTTTCACCAGAAAAACCTTATTATTCAATTCATTCATACACTTGAGGGTAAAATATTATATTTTGTTAAATTTAAAATAAAAAAATGAATTGTTTTAAATTCAAAATTGAATACAACTTTGGAATTTTAAAAATGTTTGCTCCAACTGCATATTTGCCAATAATTTCAACAAGGAAAAGTACAACTTAATTAATTCTCCAATGGTACCTATTTACTGTTTATTAATTTTGGTTGAAAATCATTATGACTTGGGTAAAATAAATTTACAATATTTATACTTAATTTGAAGTACATTTTATACTTTTAACTGCATTACTTTGATTACCAACTTAAACTTTTAATGAACTATCAAACATAAATATAATACACTTATGGCTAGAGAAATTATTTTGTAGGTTTTCAAATAATCATTGAATAATATAAAGATGCAGCGACAGATTCTATTTAGTTTTCAGATGTATTATCCTAAGAATCATATAAATAGCAGCGATTCGACATTTATATCAAGTATTAAGTATTAACTATGAAGATGAATGATTCATGCAATTGAGGAAATAAGTTGGTTACTAATTACAAGATTATAATAACTTTTTTCAAAGATTTCATTAAAAAAAAAGAGTAGAATTTGTTCGGATATATAGCGATACATTTAAAATTAAGACACTGATTATTTAAAAAATATTTTTCTGAAGTTTTTACTTTTTTCCGTGACAATTGATAGTTTTCATTTCATATTCCAAAGCAGAATGTTTTCCTGAGTATTTCAATACTTAAAAGTCAAATTTTAGGAAAAAATAGTTTATAAGAATTTAAAGTTTTGATATACTATTTCCTGGAAACCAAAATATTCTGATTTAAACTATGTAAATATTTGAGTATTATTTATTAGTTTACAAGCATAATGAAAAAACCTAATTGTTAAAATGAGGTATTAACAGATCAAGAACGCCAAAGACCGTGCTTTTGTAATTTGCAGTTACTGAAAAATACCCTATCTATATTTAGTATTAATTTTAATCATTTGGGCTCCCACTCAATATGATTGTACTTTTCCTATTTTATTTTCCTACCACTAGACATAAACCTTGTCACCCTCACAAACATGACCAGCCCCTCGGTGTAGCATGTTCATTCAATAAGTATCTATTTCACATTTCAACAGGTTCCAAGTTGCAAGTACAAGAAGTAATATTAAAATTTAAAGGCAAACTTCATTTGATGAATTGCAATTGAAATTATTAATTTTTATTCAATTTGGGATAACCTATTATTAAATAAATTATACACGTTAGACCATTTACTCAGATTTAACCTTATATCACACATTATAATTCTTATGTTATTTTAATTTAGCATTTCATTTTTAGGCTTGATATTCTTTGGATTAGGTAAACTGTTAGTTCCAAAACCTCCTTTTCATATTTTAAGACACAGACTAATTTAGATTACTAAGATGAGGAAAATGCAGAATATTAGAAAAAAAAACTTTTGGTAAGTTTTATATGTTTTATTGAAATAACACACTCAGCACATAAAACGGTTTAGGATTCCATCTCTTCGCCTTGTAGCTCTTTAAGATACGAAGCTTTGGCATCAACAACACGTTGTTTGCGCTCAGCATTGGTTAATTTCTTAGCGTTCCAGCGTTTAGGTTCCTTTGAAACTTCCTTCTTCGGCTTCCTATCTCGTTTCGGGTCACTTCTGATATTTTCATGAGCCTTCTTGTACATATTTTCCAACTAGAAAATAGTAAAATGTGTGAATTAAAAGAACTATGTAGTTATTTTTCTTTCAGGCAACATAAAACAAAAATACTTTATAAAAACCCAATATTATTAATTTTTTTATTGTGCAACACCAAGCGGGTTGTCAATATTAGTGGGTTTTTGACATGTCAAACGAACTACTACAAAATTTTATATAGAACATGAGGGGCAGGGGGAAAAAAGATGATAAGTTAAGAACACCTATATCTACAATATAAAATATATATTTGTGATTGTACAGTGTATTAATGGCTTTTGACTATTATTAATCTCTCTTCCCCCTGCAGACAAGTATGGTTAATATATATTTTACTTTAAATGATCTTTGAAAATTGATACATTTTATACTTAGAGGTACCCTAATAGAAAATAATTGTTAATAATCTTAAAAGTTGCATATTTATAATTATTCAGTGATTTAGCAACATCACTTTTAAGTTCAGGCCTATTAACCATATTATTAATTTAATACAACTTTACAAGAGCAATAACAAATAACGTGATTTGAAATTGTATTAAAAAACTACATACATTAAGAATATGAAAGGTACTGGTCAACCAACTTGTGCACATGGTGGCATTGTTTGCATTAGTGTGAGGAGCGCACCTGACAGCAGCTCTACAACTTTTATTATTATGAACACAGTATAGATTAACTTAAAAGTAACATACAGTAAAACCTCTTAATCTCACAAAAAAATCGGTGGGCTCCGAGGTTGGTGCAAGGTTAAACTCTGTATTGAACAGAAATTTTCAAAAAAAAAAAAAATACAACATAATGCAGTAGTAAAATATTCTGCGGTCTATCCATGAATATTATTGTATTAATATCATCTATTTTGAATGTAAACGTTCTATTAGATGGTTAACCTAGCTAGCGGTTGCGATACCTTTAAAACATTTAATAGTCCCATGTGCAATTTTGCAAATGTTTAATGTCAGGTAACACATTCTTAAGAGTATAAAGATACAATAATTACCTATAAGTTGATTTATAATTTTGAATAATATTATTATAAAAATATTTAATACTTAATTCTAAACACAAATTGGAAATCAACATTAAAATTCTCAGTATCATGCAAATGTTTAACTCTTGGTGCAATGTTAAATTTTTTTTTATTTGTCCAAGATACCATTGTTATGTACTTATTCATCTTATTCTAAAGAACACTTAATAAAGTTACTTACATCATCAGCGACGATTCCTAATTTTATGTACTGAGAGAACTGACGATTGTAAGCATCTTCATCCTCTTCTTCTAATTTTCGCATGTATTCAGCTACGTGCAAACCCAAAATGTGTTTACGATGAGTCTCAGCACTGTATTCTTTGGCTTCAGCATCGTAGCCAGGGAATCGTTTCACGCTATAGATCAGGAAAATCAGATTTAAAAATAGGGTAGCTAAAATCTTAAATTTTTTTTAACCCACCTGTGAGGAATGTTGAAACCTCCATCGACGGCTCCTTTCATTGCTCCAAAAACTCTAGCACCTGTGCTGGTCTTCATCAAACCAACATCTAGATTGCAGCGGAAAGCATTTGGACCTTCATCAGCAGGTTCAACGTAGTATTCTTCACCATTAGCTTCTTTCAATCCTTCGTACAAACGGTCCAAACCAAGTTTTTTCAATAACTAAATATAGGAGAATAGATTTAAGACAAGACATAATAAACACAAAAATGATCTTGAATAACTTACCCTGCGGGCGACTAAGAGTCCAGTACAGTAAGCAGCAGCATAGTTGGTTAAACCTACTTTAATACCATATTTAGGCAATTCGTGGCTGTAGGCAGCGCATACGATTTTGTCTCCTTCAATGCGGGAGTGTGCAACCTAAGTGTTCAGAGAGAATGTATTGAAAAAATGTTATAATCATTGAAAACAAATTTAAAAACGAACCTGGCATGTGATGTCTCGGTTAGAGAAACGAACGATCAAGCGGTATTTGGGTGTATCATATTTGTTCTTGTCCTGGACGATCAAACGTTTGCGTGCATAGTAGTCAGTCTTACCTTCACGACGCCTCTTGAATTTGACTTGATAACGTTTAAAGTACTGTTTGTTCTTAACAACTTTAACGAAACCCTGAAAGTTTGAACGATATTATTAATATACATAATGCTTTGGTCGATTATAAAATGTCAGAGTGGACGGACAGCATCTAAGTGACTTTAGTGGTTAGCAATTTTATCCAGTCGAATCCACGAAAGTATTAAACGCAAAACTTAAATAAATCGAAACAAGTATACTTATGTATGAATAATTTCGATTACTTACCATTATTAATACGAAAAATCACAAACGAACGACGTAAACCTAAAGGATACGCCGTGCAAAAGTAATGATTTCTAAAGAGAAGTAAGAAAACTCAAAAGAGACAACAACTTCGGAAGGAGATAACGTAACCTAAAAATTGCGGTACATTATCATGGAAGACAATACTGTATACATTACACGTGCCGTGAACACTGACATGAACATGGTTCACTGTTTTTACTCCATGATTAACTTTAGTATCACTTTTTGAATTTGAACGATTCTATTATCATAAATCATCAGAATAATTCAATCACAGGACACAGACTAATAAGATTAAGATTTCTTATTACCCACTGTGTGAATTCAATAGTATGAAATTTGAATATAAATAATATAATCTAGAAAGTAGGAATTCGTCAACAGTCAACACGTACCACGGCCGGTTTCATTCTTGTCTATGACTACAGACGTGACACAAACTGTTTTCAAAATAAAATAATATTATTAATTTTATTATTATTTGAATATTATATTATTATTAAAATATTATAATCTTCAATCATGCGGTATGCACTCATGTACAAATATATTGTACCTGCATATTATATTCTTTTAGTAATAATAATAATTATTTTATAAATACTAAATAGGTGTAAATATATTAATACCTACTATTACATAAATCATAGCAAATGATCACCTATATGTAGGTACCTACATCATACATTCCTGACTGAATAAAACACATGAATTATTATATTACATTTTAATATTTTGGGTTTCATTAGGTATATGTATTTATACAGTCAGGTAACCTACATATATTTATGCATATAATTTATCTGATAATATACCTATATACTTGCAAGTTGCCGGCTTGCTGCATATCTTTATATTATATTGTAATTTAAATTACTGTTTAATTAATTGTGTTCATAAGTTAATGATAAAAGTTCAATTTACCTATCTCCTTCGTATCATAGCAAATGTTATACTACTAAGACATGAGGTTCAGACTCGCTTTACAAGTAGTATGGTTGTACACAATTTTTCACGGCTTGCTGGTTTTATTAATAATTAATAAGTAAATGTACCATAATTAATCTAAGATATCCAAGTAGGTACACAATAATTTTGAAATGTTCATCAACTGATTTTTCTATAATATTATTCATACTGCCCATTTCATCACAAAATAATTTTTATCAAATTCTATGTGACCATAAAATTTCTAAAAATTTAAAAAAATATTCTAATCTTAAAAAGGGACTAACTTAACCTAACCGGGATACACTACCTTACCCGGCCTTAGAAAGTTGGAAATTAGCACAAAAGCTGAAATTGCTGTCAAGCGGTCGATTGCTAAGACTTTATAAAAACTTAATAATTTTATGATTTATTATATTAAAATATCTATAATAGTTTAATCAAATACTATAGTATTTGGTATAATCAATATTATTTTGTGTTTTCAGGTTAATTCCAGTTTGAAGTTCCCATAGAATAATATTACTCTATGGAAGCTCCGAACATGATGCGGAGTAGGTAGCGTTATCACGACTTCGGTGCACCAGAGGTATTTCTTACAAGTTTAACCAGTCGGCAGTCAATATTTACGTAAGTTATTTCCTACCTACTTTTTTGGGGCAGGTGATCTAAAATAAATAATCTTTAATTATATGGTATATTTTATACTTGTATAATATACCTATCAAAGTATCAAATACTTAAATACCTGATATTTTCTCAATTCTAGTGTACTATCTGATAACCCCAATCCTGTACACTGCTACCACATTTTAGCTGTGAGCACAATTAAAGATATATATTTTTAATGGTGGCTGTGGTTTGTGAGACAATAACCCTCTTGCATGGTGCACTGGTGGTAGTGTGGTACTAGACTAAAATATTTATATAATTATAATATGGTATCGTATTACGTGGGACACTGGGACAGTATTATAAAACGGCGGAATATGATATCAATTTTAATGATGTCTCTATTTAAAATTAATATTTGAAAGAAATTATAAATCAAAAGTAGGTATCTATAAATAATAAATGTATATAAGTATGTGTCATTAAAATTCTTATTCGTATTTCATTAATGTTTATTGTTTATGGCTACGTGTCGCATTCAGAGGAACTATTTCTTAGGTGGCTTTATACACACCATCAGATTCAATTTTTTTAAGAAGTACATTTTTAACATTTATACAATAATTGTTGATCTGAATATTCAATAAGCAACTATAATCTAATCTTCAGATAATATTGGTTAGCATTTATTTGTTCTGCATTTTCTATATTACACTGCACATATAGGATATGATTTGAATTATGATTTTTTTTTTTTTTATTAAAAGAATAATTACAATCTACACAAACATTTTATACAATAAGTAATTTTTTGATGGAAAATAGCGTTGATATAACAGAGAGGGAAGGTACTCAGTAGTACCACCCGACAGATCAAGCAAGGAAATCTCTAGGCCAAGATCATTTCAATCTTCTTCTAGGATTATCGGGAATTGTACAAGAAGACAGGCGTTTAATTAATGGATTAGTATGGTGATTTAGTTTAGAATGGAATGAGAGGAAGTGGGATTTGGTTAGCTGAAAAAGTGTAGGAACGTTTAAGTCTTTGGGAAGATTGGCGTTTTTTATATACCAAGGGGCAGAAACGATTTGACGGAGACATTGATTGGAAGGCTTGTATAGTTCGCAGGTTTGAGGGTTTCGCGGAGCCCCATATCTGGATGCTGTATGCCCAAACTGGTCTTAAAATAGCTTTGTAGATTAACAATTTATTGCTGATGTTTAGTTTGGAGCGGAGAAGTGGACGGAGCAAATGAAGTCTAGAGTTTACAGATTTCCTTTTGTTTTTGAGGTGTTGAGCCCAGGTGAGTCGTTTATCAAACGTTAGACCCAGATAATTGACTACAGGGGTTGTTGGAATCATGTTATTATTGAATAAAACTGGAGGACAGTCTCCAGGTCTTAATGAAAAGGTAATAAAGGAGGATTTGGAGTCATTTATTTTTATTTTCCATTTTTTTGACCATATCTGGATCATGTTTAGATCATTTTGTAACCTATCAGTCACAGTTTGATGGTTGTCGTTTAAGGCCATGATTATTGTATCGTCGGAGTATGTGCCTAATGATGTATGTAAAGTTTTCGGAGTGTCATGTGCAAATATGGTGTAAAGGAAAGGCGCTATGTCGCTTCCTTGGGGGACGCCAGCTAAAATAGGAAAGCTAACCGAGTAGCTGTTGTTCACTCTAACTGAGAAGGTTCGATTTTCAAGATAAGACTTGGAATTATGATTTAGGATTGATCTTAGCTTTATATTTACTACTATTGCGATTGTCTTTGATTTCTTGATTTATTTAGCTTTGTTATACAAACCACGTGGTTGTAAAGTAGCGTATATATCGATTTTAAATTTTTAAATTTTTGGAGGGTCCTTAAAAACAAATATTTCTGCAACACATAGTTCAATTTTACGAAACAACACATTCAGTTCAACAGCAGCTCTGTTTTTTATACAATAATACAGGGTTTATATTATACACTAGAGTATTAAAGCATATATGCGTATAGGTAGCATAAAAAAAAAAATCCCGAAATGTGAAAAATCAACATTTACCATATCGGTGGGTTCTGTAATCTGTATATTAGCCTGATATTATCAGGTACATAATCAATATAGTATATAATTATATATATTATATGTTATATATATTATATATATTATATAATTAACAATTATATAAGATTTTCACTGTGGGTAGGCATAGTGTTGTATTACATTTCAATGTTTCTTCGTGCATCGGTATAATACGCAATAAAATTGTGTACAGCGAAACGCAGTAAGTTTTACCTTTTATTAGAAACAGCAATAAATCATTAAACCTCAAACTAGAGCTCGTTCACAAAAGACCAATATAGCAACTAGGTATGAGGAGGGCCGCTATACGGTGTAGATATAAGTTGTTAGCGTTCAGTTTATTTACTGCAGTTTGCAGAACGTTTGAAGATTAACCGTAAGAACTTCTTCTTTCTTTATTCTCTCACTATTCTTTGCCCCCAACCACCCTTTAAATTGGTTCTTTTGATAGAAAGTACTGGGTTACTGCGTAACAAAAGTACTTGTTCAACAGCTACACAAACCCACCCAAAATATCTCCATAGGTTATTTCATATTTTTATTGTGAAATGCGTTTGTATTTTAATGTATAGGTACCTAACCTTATAATAGACACTAATTCAGTTATTTTTAGAAATCGCGATACGAAATTTTATTATTTTCAAAATATCAATTTTTATAAAAATGTGGTACATAACAACTCTCCTAAAATGTTTACAAACAAAATCCTTTTAAGCAACAGAACAAATTAAATTAACTATAAAAGTATGTTGTAATGGAAGCCGGATATTGTAAATTATTATGATTTTTAAACCTAATAAATTAATAACTATTCATTTCATCAATGAATGATTATTCAGCTAGATGTCACTGATGTCTTGATCGCTGGCAAACGAATCAAATATTAATTAACTTAATAAAAGGTTTATTATAAAAAAAATGGTGAGAGGAACATTGGCTCCAACTAACGTGTATTGTAAAGTAAAAATTAAATGAAGTATAAAAATAAGTATGTTATAGTGTAAGCCGGAGATTGGAACCCATATTATATATTATTGGTACAATTTAAATAATTGGGTTTCCATGACTTCGAACGTTTTTGAATTAACGTGTTCTGTTAGTGTTTTTCCGCTTAAAAATAGCAATGAACATTGAGGTTCACTGGTAATATAATGATCTAAAATATTAATATAATTTATAAGTTAATCGCAGTTTCAAGGTATTAAGTAACTTAGTTTTTTTTATCCATTTAGATGTTGAACAAAGACATAAGAAAGGCGTATTTTTTTAACGTTTTTTTCGTTTGAACTTTGATACAATTTTCATTGTTATACCTCATATATATATTTAACACGTAAGACATACAATTTGAATACAAGATTCGTAAAAAGTATTTCTTTCTGGAATTGAAAATAAAATTTAAAAGTAAAGACAATCACGTTTCATATGAGCGTTTGCAGAAGTTCACGATATTGGATAATATTTATAATTACGATAAATTCTTAAAAGATTTTCATAAGTTTATTATTATCCAAAAAATATTACAGAAAGAAAATTAAAATATTTAATCATTACTTAAATATTATGATTTTATATTTACAATAATATTTTAAAATATTTAGACTGGTTATAAGCTTTTTATAGGGATTTTAAATTTTAGAAGTTTTCGAGTTTTTTTTATGTTGATAAAAATGTTTGTGCTTATTCAAAAGCCTTGAATAATTGGTGCGAGATTCCTTATACATTGTACTTATTTATAAATTTAAAAGTATCAAAAACACTTATGCTCATATGCATAAATGTTTGTGAAAAACAAACTTTGAATATTAAGTAAAAAGTATATATTTTTTGTTAAACAATAGTCAATTATCATAGTCGTTAAACAATTAGCATTGTGTAGGCACGTTTTAATAGCATTGTAAGAACTTAAGATACAATTTTGATAATTATTACTACTATCCTAACTCTGAAACAAATAAATTCGCTAATGTATACACATTTATTGTAATTTTATGCTATAGCAGCCTATAAGGGATAGTTAAATTCCAATTTTGGATTTATATTTGTTTAATCATTAATGCACGTCACGACTGCACGAGTAAAGAACTCGTAAATTGTATAGTCAATATTATATGAAATGGCAATTAAATTTTATAATTCCCAATAATTGACATATTTACAGTTTTAAACATACTTGTTTTGTATACTGAATGAATTCTTCACTACGTTCATTTACTTTCGTTTTACAGGCTTATTTCATTTTGATCTTAAATTTCCATTACAGAGTTAATAATCGAATGAAAATGGAGAAACAATTAATGATAATTATGTTATTTTAAGAACAAAAGTGTTCTCGTACATTAATTATAATATAATATTATTATATTTAATACAATGTACAAAACAGACGACTTTATTGATTTTCTTTGTTGAATGATAATATAATTTTATTTATTTAAAGAATATTGTTTCTACTCATTTTTTTTATTACATTTATACCATAATCTAACAGTTCAACAAAATGTGAGCCTAGAATTTTTAAATGCATAATATATAATAATCATAAAAATCTAACGAGAACCAAAAATAGTGAAGTAAGTTCATACCCTACAATTTCTGTAGCTTTCTCATTCTTTTTAGTATTGGTTGAAAATTAAATTTAAAAGATTTTCTAAAATATTAATTTTTTTATTGTGTAATCATATTTATTTGTTGTGAATGTTAATTAGGTACCCATGCAGTGTACAGTAGTTGTAATCTTCAAGTGAATTAAAAATATTGAAAATAATCAAAATTTTAGTTTAATCTAAATTGTGCGTATAGTTTTAAACTTTTTGAAATTGTATTGTTGAGAAAATTATTTCTAATGAAAAATAATCTCCAATATGCGAAATCTGTGAAGTAACCTTAATGGTCAAACGCACATACTGACAAAGTGTAACAATTAATGGAAGACCTCGACTTATGTAAAACACCTAATACCTAGGTTGTGGCCACAGAGTTAAATCCATAAAAGAGTCAAAGCATTTTAACATTAAAAAAAAAAAAATTAATATAAAAGTTAGGAAAGCTTAATTTGCGAAATTTCCGGTTTCTAAACGATTTTAGTAAGTATTTAATAAACAATAATTTTATATAGGTACAATTTAAAAAACAACTTGGTGACTTGGATATGCTAGGGTGGACGGGGATATTTGGTGCTCTAAACTTATGCCTGGAAACCTAAAACTACATACCTATGGTGTTTTAATATGAATGTAATATTATAGGTTATAATTTGTAGGTTGATTGTTATTTTTTAAATTAAAAAAAAGGTTTATTCAGAATACATTTTACTTGAAGTCCTAATAGATTCATGGCACGAATTTTGAATTAAATTAAATTAAAATTAGTTTAAGACTTCTTTTTCTCTCTCACACACACACAAACAAAAAATCTTTGGCCAATAGAGAAAACTTTGGTTCAACGGGAGACGTATTAATCTCAGTTTGGTATACTTTTGACGTTTTCAGTAGACCATATAATATAATCTAAGTTTAAACGCCATCGTAAGGCGAACACACACAAACATCCATAATATATATATATTAAATATATAGGATAGGTTATGTATAAAGTAAATATGTATATGAATAAATATTTAGATATATTGTATAATATATACGTACGGTTTAACAATACAATGGCGGAAAACTGTCACGGGCAGACCACTTATTTAACTTGATTCAAAAAGTGTCAAAAATGTATAGTTGGCTGCGTGTGTACACGATATATAGTATGACTGCGGTTATCTCCCACATTTATTATGGTATAGTTCGTTTGCTGCGTACTCGAGTGCAACAATTAAAAATTCAATATAATATTACGATAGTGTTATAATTATAATATACAGAGTACGACAGAAATAACTGACAAATATAATTAACTAACCGTAATAACTTTTATTCTTATCAATATTTTATAAACAAACGAGTACTGTTAATTATATATTTTAGTACTATTATTTTACATAGGTGACTAAATTATGATAAAAACAAAAGTTATTACGTAAGTTGGTTAATTACATTTGTCAGAGTGTTCAGTGGCCTTTATTTCTAAGGATATATTATAATTTATTTATATTACTTTTGTTTATGTACTTAAATTGTTTTTTTTTTTGATCGTAGATTAATAGTTTAAAATAAGAAAACATATTTTTAAAATCTTGTTGTATCCAGGTATATAGTTAATAATATATGTAGTTTAAAAAAGTCTCAATTACAACAAAATAAATAAGACCAATACACCTAGCTCAGCTTTGTTCTGTATTATTACCAGGGCTGTGAATTTAATGCATTTAAAAACTATTAAATATGCATGCATGTATGCACTCAAATCTGACAAAATATGCTCTAAAAAATTCTTAAAATATGCAAAAAAAAAACTACAAAAATTAAACTTTTATTTTTATTTTTTTCAATAGTATAATTTTTTTATTAATTTTAGTTTAAATATTAGTATTTTTTCTTCATAAGATAAGTATATGAGTTATTGATCTTAACTAGTCTTGGTCTTCGTCGTATACAAGATCTATAAAAGAAATATAAATTATATAAGTAATATAATTAAATATAATTACAATTATATATTTTACCTTTAAAGTAGTTATTGCATTGAACAGCCAATGATTTTTCAGGTTTTCTGCTAGAAAGACCTCCTGTTTGGTGCCAACAAAGTTTTATATAAAGAAAATTAGTGTTCTACGTCTGACAAAGTTATTGGGGCAAATTTGAAATACATCATGTCGCTACTGGTTAAATCTTCTGGTATATCTAAATCTACGTAATTTTTTTCGCCAGTTAATATTTTTGAAATATTACACATAATTTGAAACCCTTTGTTTTTGTTGAGTACTGTTTGTAAAAATAGAATAATTCGATAAAACTATAAAAATTATAGTTTATACTATAAGATTGACCGAAAAAATGTAAATATTACGAAAAAAAAGCATTTAAACAAAAAAATTATTAAAACATGTATTTATATGCCCTAACCCATGAAATATGCAAAAATATGCAAAGTAAAATTTGGTATTTGAACTACAAATAAGTCAAAACAAATTTTTTTATAATGTGTAGTAAAAAAAACATGCAAATGCATTAAATTCACAGCCCTGATTATTACTATCAAGTTAATATTATAATTGTATGACAATATAGTATATTATTACTACTAAAGTACTAAATGTATATATTTTTGACGGCGCGTTGTATAGGCAATTTAGGTACATCAGCTTGCAGTTGCTTTAAACCTTTCCAGTGAGAAATTTAATATTACATATTATATAATATGGACACAGACACGGTGGATAATCAGAAGAATCAATATATAATAGTTGGGAAACCCAAACAGTTGTTCATTTTTCCGATAAATCAGTGCATCCAAATTTTCCTTCGTTTCGACAACTATATATTTTTACCACTGCACATCAATTGTGTATCGGTCTTCGCTTGGACGTCTTGCCCAAAATGTTTTGAAAATGACTAGTCCAACTAGTCGGATATAATAAAAATACTAATACTAGTCGGACTTTAATTATTGCGATTTTAAATTTGGTGACAACTGAACTATGGTTTTAGTAATAGGACTGTTGAGAGTTATTTTAATAAATCACAAGCATACGGATATTAACCGAGTACGAAAAGTCATACCTCGTTGAGCAACGTACGTTTTCTAGTGTCGATACGAAATTTATAAATAATAATAGGGCTACAACAGTAATGGATATGTCTTGTAATAAAGTATACGTATCGAAGACAACGAAAATGAATAAAAAAAAAAATTAAAAACTATGTGCTGTATTTATATTTTATATATGACATTATTTCTTTTTTCTATTATTCTTATTTCAATTAATATTGTCTTATTTGATATTTGGTTATTTGGACTATTATTTTATATCTATTTATATAATTATTATTACCTATACTATTGCCAAATATGTTTGTAGCTTATTGCTTGTATCTCCAGACTCCAACATGCAGTATGTAGGGATAGATTAGCAATGCAAACGTGTGAGACTGTTGTCGGTTTAATATACAATAATTTTTCATCCATGGTTGATAAGAGTTAATTGTAGCATGGTTTTATTATTAAAATGAAAGTTTGTCGGACACAATTCGTACGTTACCTATAGACTACCTGGTTACCCATTCGGCAATTGGAAACCAACTCGTATACCAATATACACCAAGTGGTCCCACGACGGGAGTTTGCCTATGCAACCACTATCCTGGTCGTATATTACGTACAATCCTGAAGTTCTTACCGCAATACCGTCGCAGGGGACCGCCTGAAGGATAACAATATTATCCGTTCGCGTATTATTCAGTGTCGAGAGAGAGAGAGAGAGAGGGAGAGAGTGAAATGTTCAAACGAGATAGAAGTTCCGCTCGCAATTATGCTGGAGCCGATGTAATAGCGGATTACTTTTTAGCCAAACACAGATGCATGCATAATAATCATTACATGACACGATGCGCGACAAAGACCACGGCTATATAAACAAATTATCCAAAACGATACGTCTTGTTTTTAACTGTTATACGTAATATTATTCAAACACTGTACAGCTATATAATATATTGTGTATTCGTTATTCGTTGATTTTTGTTCGTCCCCATTCAGACTGAAAAATTCGTTCTGCACACTTTTTCTGTATATTACCCAACAGTTTATTGTGCGATGGCCGGGAGTGGTGGTGAAGTTATAAAAACGTTTTGGTCAATTTGAACTCGTATTCATTTAAGCTTCAAGTTTTTAAATTCATGGCAGTACATGCACATATTTTACATTTTCGTTCTGTGCTCTATGTGTACACTAAAAATTGGCGACCTGCAACTAATATTGCAGTTTTCTATATTGCAGTTTTCTGTGTTGTTTTATTTAGAAATATTAGGATCTAGATAGTTATATTTTTCCTTTTATCTTATTCGGATAAATGAGGAATGAGTAATTTGTGCAGTCGTTATCTAAGATATATAATCTAAGAATAACTGTTTAAATTATGATTTTTAGAATCATAGGTAAATTAGTATTTTAAATATATCTATATAGTAATTTCATACTCTTACATTATTAGATATTTTATTGTTTGTATAGCGTTCGTTAAATTTAAATATTTTTAGTTATAAACTTATGTAATAGGTTTAGGTATATCTCTGCACATCAGTCATATAACTGATTATTAATAGAATAACCCGCAGGCCGAGTTTTCATTACGGAAATGTTTCAGACTGTTGTATACCACCCACAGAGTCATACCATGAACAAGACGATCCATTTAATAGTGTTTACACGGCTAACATTATCATAACATTTCATTTAATTTAATTAAGAAAAGTTTTGACTTAAAAAAAAATTTTTTTTTTAAATATTTTATGATCTTATTGTAAAACAGTGTTTTTTAAGAAAACAAAAATTATATTTTGTACAATTTTTTATCTGTATCATTACTTAAATAACGATTAAGTCACAATATTGTAAAAAGTGAAATTTTTCCTCCAACATGTTTTTGCACATAGGTACACACATATGCATGCCTTTTTAATGCCAGCTTTTAATGTTACTACGAATTTATATAATCATAGAAATTCATTAAGAATAATGTTCTAGACATGTCGGCGAGAACAAATACACATCCGCCAGGATGTTGTTGCTGTGCGTAATGCGTATATCCAAAATATTATTTATTGGAGTTTCGAATTCAGGATAACGCGAAAAGGATTCGCTTCGGAAGAAACGCAATCTTTTTTTCTCCGCTCCTTGCAGTTCGTCCGGGCCGAAAACGAACCATAAGATACTGGTGAAATGAAGTTCGCCCTGCACGCGTGGGCAATGGTACAAACGGTGTGTGTATAAATATATTATACAACTACTGCGACAGATAAAGTACGATAGTAAGTTAATTTTGCGGCAAAGCGAGGGCGTATCAGCACCGTTTATGGCCCATAGACTTTGCTATCGGTTTCCAAAAATCATCCGAGCACAGTGCAAAACTACAAACATAATATATGTGAGTGTACCCCGACGACATTATGTGTCTCGATCTTGTGAGGGATTAAACGGTTAGTGGTTACCCATGTTTTCTCGTTGTGATTCTGTCATAGTATTATGCACATAGATAGGTACCTTGGTCCGTGGACGTTGATCGATAAACGCGCATATTATTTACTATTTAAGAGTCCTTTACATCTCAATATATTAAAATTTGATAAATGCGTTGAGGTGCCTTTTGAAATTTGTTTATGTAGCCATAAAAGTCTGACATACTCGTAATATAATATTGCTTCGTACCTATCCCAATATCCGTCGTCAATGTTGGTACTTGGTATAGGTACTGTTTTCGTGTAAAATTACGACCACTTTACACAATAATAAAATAGTTAATATATTCTTATATTTCTTCTTCTTTTTGAGTTTATTGGGCCTTGAGGACTGACTAAACGTGTTCTGCCACTGCACGCAACAGCGGATTTTGGTTGCTCCAATTATTGCTAGCCTACCAGAATCTTTCTCTTCTGATAACTTTCAATATGTGCTTATCACTATATTCTTCCTTCATTTTTTCTCTCCCGTTATATTATCTTGGGCTGAGTTATAAACTCTTCTGAAAGTAATTCATTCCAAATTAATGTTTGACCAATTTTTTAAGTGGTCAAGTTTCAGCCCCACATTGTATAATTGCAGGTCATATCAGTGACTCATGCAGATGTTTTTAATTCTTCCAGATAATACATTATTTCATTTAATATATTCACTGGTCGTATTTTATAATGACGAGTAAATGTGTAATAATAACATTATTGTAAATATACCGTCTCTCGAAAACACGACATGAAACGATTGGTTTCAGTGGTGTTTGCGTACGCACTCAGTATACTCTATTATATTATGTGTTTTGACTACACTATGTTAATAGTAAAAATACGCTTTAAGTTTACTATCGATTAAAAAAAAAATTTAATTTCTGCTTGTTTGCTTGTCAATGTTTTCTTTAAAAAACAATAACCTGGTATGATTATTTTAAGAATATTTTAGGAACATCCATTTTAAAATGAAAAAAAAATATACCTTTTAGAAAATATATTATACTGCAGCTCATGCTCGCTTTCTGAAATTTGAAATCGATTAAAATATTACAGATATTTTGGAACACCAAGCCTGAAACTAAGTGAATTATAAAATTAAAAAGAAACTAATTTGAAACCAATACGTTATTAATTTTGTGTCAGAATGTTTGAATTGACAATTGCATAACAAACAAAATTTCTTAATAAATCAAATATTTATTTAACATTTTTAGTGCTTAATCATAAAAGTTACTAGTGTTTTTTTTTCAAAGAATTTTTTAAGTTCATATTATGTTTATGTCCTATCTTGTCATGATTTTAAAGAAATCTAGTTTGTTTAGTAAATACATTTTTTAAGGAAGTTATAGGTATTGGCTTTTGTAGGTCATCGACATCCGGCCCCTTTATTAATTACCCTCATGCCACGGACAATAGGTTCCCGCACGCACGCCAATGAAACAGATAACTTCGTGTGTAGAATTTAAACTATGAAGTCAGTAAGATAACCTTGAAACTTTAACCACCTTGCTGATCACCTTAGAAGAAAACTTTATGATTTATTACGATGAAAACTATATATAATTTATAGATCGATACTCGAAAATCGTTCTCGATAAAGTCAATATATTATAACTTATAACGAATAGCGCCCCCATGCGTGTACAGGCGTTTTATCGTTACTCGTGACCTAAATATATATTGTACATATTACTAGCCTTTGAGCAAAAGTCTTCCGAGCTATTTGGAATACTAAAATATTTTTTTGGTATCAAACGGATTTTATACATTTTTTACAGAAAAGCGAGTACGACACATACAATTGAGTCGTTTACGTTCTTGCAGGCGCAGTTGAATTGGAATTTTCCCGTCTCCACCTCAAAAAATTCGTTACTGTTGTATTATTAGAAAGATTATAATATATGTTGAAAAATGATAAAATTGTATCAATAAATTTACATTTGGATTTTGGACCATTATAGCCCTAAAAATATCACTCAAGGTACATATCACATAATTTATATTAGGTATACGTACAGTACACACTAAAATCTAATGTATAGAGTATTTACTATTTACACTCGAATGCAATAACATTTATTTAACTATTAAGAGTTTTGAATTATGCATTTGGAAAATGATCACCACTTATCCATATTATTTTATTACTTGACACTTGCATATATTATAAAAGTACAATGTTATTACAGCTGTTATAATTCATAATATTTTTTTGGTTAAGTTAATTAATGTGAGTATTATTTTCAAAACTTAAATCAGTAGTTTCTGTTTGAGTTAGGATGAATGCGGGTATTTAATGATGATGACTGATGACAAACACTGTTGGAAACATGTGTGGAATACCGTGTACGTACTACGTAGGAGGCTTGGTTAGGTACTGTTGTGTACTTGTGTATTGATTGAAATAGGCCCTTTCCGGAGTGTTGGTCAGAGCTTAGTATTTGTTTGAATGGTCTTATAACAGTATTTCTTTATACCTTATATATATATATATATATATGTAAATGTATATATATCTGTGTCTGTAGATATACTGAAATGGAGTTTTTGTAAACACGGCGTGTGTGGTGATAAACAAGAATGAAGTATATGTACATAAAATCCACGTTAATGTTTAAAATTAATTTGCCGTTTTGAGAGTGCGTTTCAGAATGTTGTTTGACGTCGAGAATAGCCAATATTTCAGCAGCACCTATATAAAGTTATTTTTAATTAAAAACATCTATAACTTTAGAGCGAAACTTACTAAACAGAAAAAAAACCGTTAAGTCACTCTCCTAGGTACCTAGTGTTGAGTGTACCTAGTCATTGAATTAATAAGGGACATTGTATTAAATTATATGAAGTCTATAAAATGTTAATATAAATATTTGGTGAACTACTCAGAGTGATCCATTTAATCGACTACATCAATTTCATAAGTAAATGTTTAAACTTTGAAGTATTTTGGAGTAGAATGTCAAAGGGTGCAATGCGTAAGTTGTGAATCATTCATCTTATCTCTCCGACCATAAAAAAATAACTATGAAAAAAAAAATAGTAGGAATATAGCGTTATAAATACTTAATTTGAGCTATGTGAAAACATTTTTTTTTCCAAAAACACTGCTCAACTTGCTCAACTACTTGAGTACTAAATAGATTTGGAAAATTAGTGCTCAGGAAATAATGGATCACCCTGTATACGATATAATTGTATAGTTTCTATCGTCAGTCAATTTTCGACACCAATAATGACCGAAACCATTCATATATATTACACATAGTTAATATATATATATGTTAGGCATACACCTCGGTACCTATAATTGTACACGCTCGTCACTGCGGACGCATCACGATGATCTCCTTCTCGTCCGACCGTCAAGTGCCATTTCATCTGCGCAATCATTTTTCATTTCGTCCAACGCTCCGGGAAATCCTTCTCGCCACTCGGCCGTCGTTAAATGTTTTCGGATGAATCGCCACCATGTAACATAATAATCATAATAATAGTTTGAAGTTCCTACAATGGTAGGACTCGTCATTCTATGAATCATATTATTTTTTTAAAATTTTTTTGAACACATCATGTCATCATCGCAATCGCCTATTGTTCGATATTTATGAATAGATTGTCAAATATAATTAAAAATTAAAATCAGAAATAAATAGTCATTATAATAATCCAATGTGTAAAATGTAACATTTTATCCTCGGAAGTGTACCGACTGTCCAAAGGTAACATGGGACAGACGCCGACAATCGAACGAGAATCAAATCAGATGTATAACGAATAATAATTAACAAGTTCGACGGAAAATAGTATAACAAAAAAAAAAAATGGTGAATCGACGAAAACAATTTCCACGAGTACCTGACATTATAAGTTATAATGGTACATACATACTCATAATAGTGTAAAGCCGATGTGCTCTCTAGTGTTCCGATCATATAATCAACTACTGTCCGCAAGACGTCGTTCGTTTTCGCATCCCACTTTCCCAGAGACCTTTCCAGCTTAGATTCGGTGTACAGGGTTTTAATTTCGTGGTGAGGTAGATGGGGATGGGGTGGACCCCTATTGGAAACAAATTAGCTGCACGCTGACCATAAAATAGAACAATTATCGTGATCCGTGATGTCCGATTATCTTCTTTATTATTCCCCCATTTTATATGTTACGTAATAATATTATTGTTGTCGCAAAAAACCATCAGTAACGTCCAGCGAAAAGTCTTTTGTGTTTATTTTTCTCAGTTGACTTTCAATTTATTGACGGAATTTTCCTTTGCCTTTACGACTGGTTTTCGGCGAATCGGGTTGGTATGGAACAAAACATGGTACCGGTACCGTGTCCGTTACATAACACATGGCCGGATGGTAGGCGGTCATTCAGATATTTTTATAATAATATTATTACATGATTGGAATAATAACTATTATTTATTTATTTACCTCTCCTTATTCTACGAAACGAGATAAACGCGACTGCTACTACAGACAACGAGGGTTAGGCTGAAACGGTAACAACGCCCACTACAAAATAATATTTAAATTTACTCGGTAACATTTTATTATATATGTACAAAAACGAACGAAATTATTTACGAATTTATGGTTTTTCAAACATCTGTTTGTTTATTAAAAGGTTGAATAAATAAAATTTAAATATGGTTTAGTACTAGGTATACGAAAGCAATTAATGGTAATTAATATTTACATATTTAAAATTATGTTTGTATAATATGATGGCTTCCTGCTCTTCATGGCCGTACAAAGGTAAAGGTCATTGTAGTTGTGTCCATACTGCACGTATTTAACCATATATATATGTATATTATATATACAATTACACAAATAAAACTACTTTTTACAACAATATGAATGCATATTATACATATGTTATATATAGGTATGATACAAGCTTAATGAAATCGTATTAGAAATTTGAAACAAGAACCATTTGAATTGATGAAAGGTGCACTTCGGTTGTCCGGTGGTAAGTGCACCGACCCATCGACATAATATCAAGCCAAGTGCATGTCAGTCGGTCATCCGGAATTCCGGTACTATACATTAATTATAGCCTCGAATCACTCTAATTACACATCCCTGCGGAAATTCAATATACTAATTAAATGATGTTTTTTTCATAATAAACAATGCGAAAGTTCCAATTTAATGATACACATTTTAAAGAAAAATTCTAAAAATTCACTTTTAATATTTATCGACAATTAATATTGAGATATGTCGATATGATATTATAATACTCGTACATATTTATTTTGACTGTAAAATGTATTTAGGTTTCCTAAAATACGTCTAACTTTGTGTTTTGATAGCAAAAATTTAACTAACAATAAGCTGGTCATAAAAAGTATTAGAAAACTTACTAAAAACAACAGCTTATGAATACTTAATACAATAAATCGTGATTTATAAATTATAATACGAATTCCAAATGAATCCGTGTATGGGTAAGTTGGTTTACCAGACTTCAACCGTGTTCTTATAATAATTATTTGAATACCGTAAATGTTTACTCGTATGTCTTGTATGGTTAACGGGATAGGGCCGCTATCGTGATGAGTACATATATATGTTATATGTAAATAGAACGTCGGCAATTACGCCGTATTATTTACTGTGTTGGTAAATTATTGTGAACTCGAACGTTTCAAGATTATAATTTATAAATAATGCAGAAGCAGAATCTCTGTCACTTGAAGAGCATGCACTTTTATGTTATTCAACTTTATATTTAATGGATATGCGTACAATATGTTTGAGCGAAATTAAGTTTAAATTTGAAAATTCTTTCTCAGAAACATACAAAGTGATAATAATAATATGGTAACAGACATTCTTGATTCCACAAGTATACAGAATGTATTCCTCGTGTAGCTCATATGAGCTCCTCTCTTATTGTCTATGTACCCATTATGATAGGACAAAAAAATAAAACAAAAGGTCGTTAGAGAATATAATATTATATGATATGGAAAAACTTTTCAGAAACCGAATGTGTTTCAACAAATTAAGAATTAATGATGCCCACTATAGAGATTGTTTCAACTGGATAGGTGGATTGGCCCTTAAAGTTTTTTGAAATATTATAGTTGATGCAATTATATATTTTTTATTTGATTTATTCAATATATACCTATATTGTTCAATGAAACCAAATGGACAATGGCAGACTAGACATTATTACACTAACGATCGATTATCGCAAATCATTTTGACGTGATACTTTTACTTTATTTAATCGTTGCGTTTACACGATACATACATAATATTAGACTATGTTGTGTTGTTCTACTTTGACATTTTTGCACGTAGGAGTTACCTCGTTACGAATTTTCCGAGGTACCTGTTAACCGTAATAATATTTTATTTGCCGCACTCGGCAGCGGAATTGGACGACTCCCAAAGTACCAACATTTAACGGGGTCGAGACGACCGCTTTGGAGTGCGTCGTTGCAACTATTCTTTCGACGAAAGTCGAGATTTTATAATTTATAATAATGATTTTATCGAACAATAGCGTTCGTCGAAATATAATTATATAACGTGTAACCCGTTGGTAGAGATGAAAACAATTTAGTGTGGGTGGCACACTATTAATAATATTTTTCACGGCACGGCAGTTGGCGTGCCAAGTCGTTATGGGTTCAGACCAGCTCGCAATTCCCGCGGTGGTTAAAAAATAATATATAAATATATATTACTCGGGCTGGTATAGGTATGTATATTATAATATATGTATGCGTCCTCTGGGTTTAAAGGTTATATCTAGTCCACTGTCGTGCTCGCGTATTTTAATATATTTAGCGCACAAGTGTTACATAATGGATTAGGCGGGTACTATGTAAAGTAATTGCGAATAAAATAGATAAATAAATAAAATGTATAAATATCTACGAAATATATTATACGTATACGTGTGGTAAAGAGGGGGAAAAAGCAAGCCGAGGAATAAACAGTAAACAGAAAAATCGCAGAGGAACATGCAACAATTGCAAATGAGTGACGACGGCGAAACGATGACGACTGTGTGCGATGAAAAAGTGACTTAATTCACGAGTAACGAGTCGACGTTAGAGTTTCTCCTCTCTTTTCCTACCCCACATTGTTGTAATAATAATAATAGTAATAATAATAATAACAACAACACTATAATTTGCGCGTCGGTCGGCGTTTTTTTTTCTTCACTATATCGAGGGCGAATCTCGTTAAAATTCCACAGCACGTCCCTAAACACCGGAAATAACACATTAAAACTTTAATCATTATACTAAATCCTTGTTTAGTAGTGCGAACCACGTATTTTTTTCAAAGTTAGACCGAAATAAACAAATTGGTTATGTGTGCGTCTAAGTATTGTAATTTTTTAATCGAAACAATCGTGTTCCATTAGAATTAACAACAGCACCATTAATAGTTTATAAAAATACTACAAAGCCTTCAGTCATGATTTTATCATCAAAATCTGGTATATAAATTATTATATAGATGATCGAGCAACATAATTGTTTTCGAGTCTCAGTGATTTATCCTCAATTTTTAAATTTTTTTTTTATTTCAGGGGACTGTTGGTTGGTATGTGTAACAAGGATTTGTTGCTAAAAACCCGGGCGGTCACCCATCCGGGTGCTAGCAACGGCGGCTGGTACGTACGCTCAGAGCGTTGCCGCAGATTGGGCGCACGACCTCATATCTTCAATTGTTTATGTATTTTATTTTACAAATGACGTAGAAGCAAATAACCGTTTTCCGACTTCGACTTGTAATCGTAAAAAAAAAATGGTCTAAAAAACTGTGAAATAAATAGTAGGAGTACCTCTAGGCACCTATAAAATGTATTTTTGTCTTTACTGTGGGTTGCATGGGAACGAAATAACATAAAATCCACGTTGGATGTATAAACGTTTATACTGTTTATAGACCTATAGAATCTGGGGTTTTATTATTTCGATTTGACCGATGGCAAAATATATTGTTAAAATACGAATTCAGGGTATATTGTAAAACGCGTGATATATGTCGGGTCGTATAACCTAATATTTTATGGAATTTATAGATTTCGATACAACACAGAGTAAAATGACTCTGCAGTCAGACACGTATTAGGATGTGCTGTTTATGGGGCAGGGATGAGGCGATCGCCACGTGTGTCGCTCTTGCACTTCTTTATCTGGTCATAATATTTGGGTTGATCAAAGGTATTATTATTTAGTCTTCACTTGTATTTGTTATTGATATCATATGAGGGATTAATTGTTGCAGATGTGGTTTGTTTATGTCTTACATTTTTGGCTTTCAAATAGTTATTGTCGTAGGTGTTATTGATCGCTACTGATCAATGCAATTTGATTAACGATCGATAATATTTCTCTGTTAAATTTGTTGTTTCATATTTAGTAATACAATATGTTACGTACAGTGTGATTCGCCCCCATTTCGCTCGTTAATTGTCAACTAATTCAAGCCCTTAATTTTGGAATTTTTTATAGTAGTCAAGAACCATATTTTTTTTTTCCAATACTTTGTTTTAAAACCATTTGAGAAATTACCCGTAGTAATACGAACTTCTTTTTTTCCCCAAATACAAGAATCTATCATTTCAGTAAAAATTATGAAGCAGATGATTTTTTTGAAAATGTCGATGTATCTAAAACAAAGTAAGCATTTAGTTTTATAGTTATTAAAATGTATATACTAAGGATAATAGTCTTTAAAAAAGGTTTGACAAAACTATAAAAATGTTTTATCTAGTACTTATACTGAGTTATTTAAATTTTAACACAATATAAAAGTTTTTGTAGATAAGTATCAAATGACCATGATTCTCAAATATATCTCCAAACCTATTATTATCAGTACAAAAAGTCAAATAACCAAAAAAAAAAATTCGTTCTAATTTCGAAAGAGTATTAGTATGTCTACAAAACGCTCCTTAGAAAATTCCAGTATTTGATGATAAAAATTCCAAGGACTAGAATGTGATTAGATTCATCATTACCTAAAAAAAAAATTTAAAAAAATGGTGGTGATCATGATATGCTTTCGGAATCACACTGAGTAACCTATACGCCGAAAAACTAGGCGATATGTTTTATAAGGAGGAGAGCTTTAAATAATTATAGCTCGAAAATTGTGAATGTCCGTCGCTCGTCCGCCGCAGCGGTTTCGCGAGCGTATTCCGAATGGCCACGAGGTAATATTATTATTGTTGCAATATAATTTTCTTATCCCTCGCGAAATCTACCGACCCAATATATACGCGGTCATTTCGTCCGACCGACGTGACCTTTTACGATCGGATTTCTGACCGTCGCGCGATCGTCTCCCAAATAAAAATACACGTGCACCTATAGCCATATAATACTATATCGAGTTTGTCATTACAGTTACGGCTTTGTCGTTCGCCCTGTATATATATATATATATATGTGTATGTACGAGCCTCCGCCGCCGCCGCCACCGTCTCTGTGTGGACGTCGGTAATTGGTTCGTTTCGATCCCGATTAAGCTGCCGCCATCAAAAACTTCCGGCGGTCGTTCGTATACGTCTAAAAGCCCTTAAGACTTTCGCATTCGCGCTGTTTACGTGCGCCGAATATTGTCTAATGCGCCGCGATCACCGCGAGGTCGCTCGGCGATTGGCACGGGTCGTTTGTCTTGCGTGCCGATCGCCGTCCGTCCGTCCGTCCGTCTCTTGCGACTCGCGCGTTGGTGCCATATTGTAGGGTCAAAAGCTGTTATGCTTACATCGCCCCCCGATCGATGTTTCGTCGGTTTTTCCGCGCCCTCGGTGCCGGCAGTTGTCGCGAACACTATAGCTACCGACCGTTCTATAGCGCCTATATACGCCGTATGTTTGCCCGCAGCAGATAACGCGACAGTATCGTCCGATATAGGTTTTGAAGGTTTTTTACGTTTCGAGCCTCCCCCCTCCCCCCCGCAGACGTCGCCGTCGCTGTGTTGTCCGGCCCGATTTATTGAGCGCAGCAGCAGCGACGACGAGCGAGCACACGTAAACACCAATAAATTATTTCGAATCGTCCGCGAATTCTTCCCAAAAGTTTTCATTTTTTATGAAGCTTACAACTTAATTTTTACCATAGGATGTAGGTACCTGCATATAATATTATAATACCCACAAATGTGTTTATATATATAAATTATTAATGCGTTACTCATATTTTTTATCACATTCTCTCAAACCGTAAACATAATTGTGAATTTTATTCAGTTTAGTTTTTATAATTTCAGTCACTTTTGAATTTTTGATGCATATTTCACTAATTTTTAAGGATGAAATGCATATTTCATGATGGCTGCTTTTTTTCGGGGGGCATTAATATTCACAGCTCTGACAATAATATTATAATATATGACCTGCCGCGATGCTACTGATAATAAGTCATGATATTCGTTTGATACCTAAAATTCGCTTAACGGTTATTTCTATTCGAATTAATTTCTTCATACTTTCATACAGTCATTAGTCATGGTTTGTTTTAATAAATTTAAAGTAACTTAATCATGCAAGATTTTCACTGCCAACTAACAAAAGCAAAAACTATAAATAATATTGTACAATATTACTAAATTTCTAACCTGATAAAAACATATTTATTTCATTTTTAACAAGAATAATAATCTCAAATATCTTTTATTGTTGGTTTCTAATTTACCGACTCCCAATCCTCCAACATTCGGGTTTTCGACCAAAACATCAGTTTTCAATAATTTTTCAAAACAATCCAATTCGCCGACAACGATAATAATATCGGCTATATGTTTCTTGGCATAGCAATAATATTTATACAACCATAGATATTATCTATACTATCTAGTTTTTTTATTGTAATGTGCTTATCACACGATTATTGACAACGATGAATATAATATAGATTTGTACATTTTAAAATATTGATTAGAATAAAAGTTATTTCATTTTTCAGGTCTTTCTGTTGCACCCTCTATAGTTATAATAAGACAATTTAGGCTTATGCACTCTTACCAATTAAAAGCCCCGAGAAATGAGCATCAATGCCTCAGCTAGAATTTTTGAGTCCTAGGAAAAAAGATTATTTAGGGGCCACTGCACGTGGGTTTAAATTAGACAACAAATTTATTGATGTCAGTTAGATAAAATTCAATTCAACAAACAAACATAACCTTTATCAAAAAGTATTTTATACATGTAAAACATACATTTTAGTAAAGAACGACCATTTTTAATATCTATCATATCCATTTACTATAAATAAAAATACATGCAAGAATAAGTTCATAATAATATTATATTAGAATAAAGTAACACATTTTATAAGAAAAATATGATGTTGATATTTTAAATAAATTTCATCTTTCTTGCTTTCAAATTAGAAAAATCTTTAGTTAATTTGTCTGTTTTCAATTCTCTAATTTTTCTCTATAATTGAATTTCTTAAATAATTTTTATGATTTTTAATTTTGAGAATGATCTTTCAGCCGTTGCTACTGTATATGGCAGTGTTAAAAATATTGTTCAAGCTACTAAAATTTCCGAGTAACTTGTTGATATATCATTGGTAAGTATAAAAGTGGCCCTTTCATTTATAGTTTTTAAATTTTTATTTTGTATTAATTCTTTTAATGATAAAATCTGACCTGTAAAATCTGAACTAATGTCATCTTTATACGTTTGAATAAAATCATACGACTCTTTCACAATATTATCTTCTCGTAAACATAAGAGATTGTTTGGATTAAGAGAATCCATTGCTCATTGAACATAAATTATTACGTTATTGTTATTATTATTTTATAATTTTTATTTTTATAATTTATATTTATTTCATCAATTTCATTAAAAATATGCGAATACTGATTGCCAAAAATTTGGTGTCGGCAAACTGGGAATCCATCATTTTTTTGGTTTCTACTTAATAATAAGAGAATTTAACTGAGGTATATATTTCTTGGCATTTGAATAATAGCTTATATTTTATTATTGATTACATATATATATATATTTTTTTTTTGAATCTTGAACGAAAAACGAATTTATTGTTAGCGCTATTTATTACAATAGGTATAGGTACTAGGTAGGTATGCACAACGTTCGAAATATTTCTGAAAACTACTAACACCCACCTCATTGGTTCCGTTTACAAGATTTCCTCTGAAGATGTGTGGTGATTTGATCGCGTTGATTATACTACAATGTAATCTCGTCGTTAGTACCTGGTGCTCATATAATCGACTGGAAATTCAGATTACATTAACGTGGTGAAACGTTTTGAATATTAGTTTAAACACGACGCGACGGTTGGGCGCACAAAGCAACATTTATTTAGACGCACGTACAGTATACCCACGGGCTACGACTTGGTTCCTAGAAAAAACGAACTTTTTACTATTACCCAGCCGTAAAATGTTTGCAATACGTCGCGCTCGAATAACAAGTAGGTGGCTACAAAAACAAGGGTCGTGAATAAATAATTTTTTACCTGCCGTACTACATAATTGCACATTGGAGTAAGATTTTTGAACGAGCGGAAAAGACCTGGACAAAAGGTTGCTTTGATGTACAAATACCCGGGAAACTATAACGTATATGTGCTTTTAATGGCAACAATATTCTGCGATATAAAATTAATGTCACGAAATTAAAAATAATACAAAACGCTCTGTATAAATGGGCATGGACAGGTGTTGTGCTTAAAACAAAATTCGTATTTTACGGTCAGTATATGTACAAATTGAGCTGCTTATATTTAGGTCAGTGCACCAATCGTGCTGCTTATACTTTAGGACAGTAGAGCAATTTATTGCGCCGCAAAAGCTTTAGGTATGTTTATTTTTATTAGGTAAATTTGAAATGTACTAAACTTATTAACTATTATTGACGTTCATTATACCGTGACGATAAATTGTTGAAATTGACGAACAAATCATTTTTATTAAAAAAAAACTTTATTTATATATTATGAATAATTTTTAATTGCACACTAAAATTATATTGTAATATTAAATAATAATAGTGGTTAATATTTAAGTGTAATTACATATGTATTATTACTGTTCATATTACTTTATGTTAAGTTTAAGGGAAGAGGATTGTAGTGGCTAAACACAAAAAAAATGTTTTCATCCCCGTGCCGAAGACTGTCCAAATGTAGCCTAACCTTTTACTTACTCACGTTTTATTCGTGTTATATTTTAAAACGTTTATAATTTATTTATTAATATTAAACGAGCTGAGCATACACATTTACATAATATTATATAACAAAAAGATAATTTACAATAAGACAGCATTAAACATTAAACTTATATTATGATACAGTGTATAGATATAGGTAGGTTAATTTAATTTATCTTCTGTTAATAATTTCCATAAATTATAATTTTTTTGATATATTTTGCATTAGTACCCGTCAACTAAAAGGAATTAACCGAGTCCCGAGAGGGGGTTGATGGCCAACGTTGCAATGCCTCCGCCCGGGAAAAAAAACCATCACTGCTGCGATCATCACTCTCTGCATATTATTTAGGAATCGCACATATTAATAACACATCCACGGTCCGTAATAATAATACACAGTACGACTCGTATGCGGCAGTCGCGGAAGGTGTGAACAGTAACGAATTAAAATGTCAGTCTCATAATATATAATATTATAAACGTGTCAGGGACTGCAGTTTATTCGATTTGCATATTGATATGTTGTTGTCGACGACATCGACGGCGAAAAGTTTGAAAACCCCGATGAAATATTGACCTCTGGTACGCTTTTGGATTATGCGGACGAAAAATTGTACATAATCAAACCGAACGAATATAATATATAGTCCTCACGCTGATTTTTGAATATACCTTCCTATCCAATTATGCGTGGTATTCATGTGAACTCGTGCAGAATTGTTTATGGTTTTTACGTCCGTGTGAAATAAATAAATTACAGACCGAATATAATTTGACTCGAACACGCGTTCGCTCGTTTTTACACGTTTTGTCTAGTGGTATACTGCAGTATAATAATATTTTCAAAAATATTAGTAAAAGCCGTGAATAGTGTTGTATATAACATAATATGCGTACCGACTTTGAATCAAATGACATTCCGTTTTTATTGATAAATAAAACGATATTAATTTTTTAATATGATGTATTATGCTCGTAAAAATCTTGTTATTTTCTATAATATCATACGGAAAAACGGTCGAACCTAATTATTAATAATTTCATTTCTGATAACTCACGGCCGCCATGGCGAACTACTAGCGTATACACTATACACCTATACTTATAGTATATTATATTACAATTACTAATATTATGATTGAGTCTTTTCGCCGTCTTCAAACGGCTAAACGTTTTGTCTCCAAGTCATGTGCTATTGTTTGACTCTGTTTCATGTTTATGTGTACAACGTGTGTTTATTTTCGGTATAATATTTTATTCGTCCGTGATCCGATAAGCCACCGTCGCGCACTCGAATCTCAAGTGCCGGTCAAGACCGTCCTCGATTGAGAGCTCGGCTCGCGTCTTTCGTGACTTATTCGAAGCGGAAGGGGGAACGGCGGAACTCCTTTTTCGAGAGAAATTTTGAAAACGAAATCGCCCGACGAACACAGTGGATAGGCAAAATGTTTGATATTTTAACGCGATCGTATTCATTCGTATGCGTCTACAGCTACGAAAAGGGAAAAGGAATTTCGCGCGGAGAGAATCACTCGAGAGCGCCATAAAATCGCTGTTCGACGCACATACAATATTATTATTATTATTATTATTACCTACCCATACGCGTATATGCAAACACACTCTGGTTACCACCTACCTACACACATACCAAGTTTACTCTACGCCGACGAGACGGACGTCGCATGTGTTCACCGCGTCGGTGTGCACGTACGGCGCATAAAACTTTACAGACGTATTTCCGGCGGATTTGTATGCATATTATACGGGGAGCCCGAAGCGTAACCTCTGGTAGTTTTAAATAATATAAATATGCGAGCCGAGTATCAATCACGAGGACGACGACGTCGCGAATATCCTTTTTTATGCGGAATTTATATAACATCATATTGTTATTGTATCGCGGGCCCCGTGGCGCAAGTGCGGAATAAAAATTTCGACATCTCATCGTAAAAACGACACGGCTAGGTGGATGATTTCAGGTCGGGTTAAATCGTACGAACGCCCTATAAACAACACCACGTGCGAGTAACGAGGGTCTTCTATGATATATGTACGTGTCGTATAGGCGTGCGATGTATACGGAGTGATCGGCTTAACAGAACACCCAAAATTTCTGCTAGCCGATATTTTCTTGTTTTTGAAATAAAAAAAAAAAAAAATGGTTTTTTTTTTGTGGATCAAAATGATGGTAACACATTTTATTACGATAAAATATAATATTTTACTGGTTCTACTATTGCCGAGTACCCTTTTCCATTTTACTTCGTAAAACTCGCGGTCCACTGAACTCATCGCCGCTCATCTGAACTTAAAATGCTTATTAATAATGAAAAAAAACCATTTGCTCTGCAGTATTTGATATTTACACGCCAACACTTTTTAGAAAAGTACGATCGTGCAAAAAGCGTTCTGATCGTGAAACTTATATTATTGGTCGCGACGATTAAACAATAATTAAAAAACTTGAAAAAAAAAACCATCACGATGGAAAAAATATCAAACAATAATCATATTTTTTTTACGCAACGTCGTCGAGTATTACAAATAAATATTATAACAAACTTTTTTATCGCATATTTTTTTTTTTTTCAATAATCGAATTCGAAAATTATTGAAACAATGCAAAAGGCCGAGCACTCCGTACACAGGTACCTCGTACCTATACGCATTACATTATACGCGAGTGTGTTACAAATTTGCATTTCGTGTTATCGTCTGCCTCTCGTTTTCGACGGTTGTTTTTGTTGTATTGCTGCAATATATAATAATATTATACTCGTCGCGTTTTGTCGTTTCCGTTTGCCGATAAGCCGAGTGCACCGAAATATTGTGCAATATGCCATTATAATGGAATATCATGACTCTTTTTCAGCCCGGCACGAGGTTTAAGGTTCAAACACGGCGGACATATTTTATAATTATAGTAATGTCATCTTCACAGCGTACACAAACTGTAAGCCAAACGACTTCTGTCTGTCCGTTTGTTTATTCAACAACATACAACGATACGTTCTGGTGTCTGCAATGTCCTAAAAGTTATTGTCTGAGGGGCTGTGAATTTAATGTGTTTACGAGGTTTTTTTTTCTGTTGATCCGTAGAAACAGCTATTTTCGATCGACTGTGGCCTTACATTGTTAGGTATCTATAGTAAAATATCGTGTGTACGAAATCGTTTTTTGGTTTTTAGGATTTGAATTGGGAGGAAATTTGTAAGAATAATAACAACGTCATAAAAAAAAGTTCGTGAAAAAACAATACAATAGTTTGATGTTTCAATTTGACAAATACAGTCGAATATTGCTTATTTTATAGCTACTTAAATAGGTTTTATTTTATAATGTCTTTGGGTAATATATATAAAGATTAAAAAATATTAATGCAGAAATCATATTATGTAAATTGTAAAATGAAATAACCTAAGCTAAACAAATGGCGACCATTCAAAGACGACATTATTTTCTGCGTTTTGAAATTTGTCTTACATCCCTTAACAAATATATTTAGTATACTTCACGCATATCACACGAAATAAACGCGTTACATACGTTATTCGCGAAACGATGTATATTTTTATTTATGCGTCATTAAATTGTTGCCCGAGACATTTATACATTTTACTGCGCATTTTCGTTTTAGGAGATTACTGCCGAGTTCTTTCCCTGAGCGATATAATATATTATATCCTTTGCGTACCACGAACTATTGAAGCAGACAGTATGAATAGGTACTATAATCTATTATAGTATTATTAAAATAACAGGTAATTTTTTTTCTGCACACGTCTTAACGAAAATAATACTATTGTGAATCTTTTTTTTCACCCCTCTCGCGTTTAATTTGCGTACATGTCATAGTGGCAATCGTTTTTTTTTTGTCGGTTCGCAATGTGGGAATATCAACAGGTAATTTTTGTAGCAATCTTTTTCTGCGTATAGATAATTTTCGAAAATAAAAACCTATCAGCCATGACGATGACATGGACCAGTGGCACATAATTATTTTGTCGTGTACCAGTAATTGTGTAATGCTCGAACACACGGTCAATAATTCACCTTCTCGAGTGTTTAAAAAATACATCGAAACCAATAAAATCTCTATTATATGACACGTTTCCAATAGTAGACACTTTTAAATTGCCCTACAGAAATATACATGTACACATATGAGTTATAGGCTATAGCCCTGTAATTAGCGGACTGCACCGGTGAACGTGCAGTCACAAAAAACCGGTGGCAAAAATTATTAATCGCCTCTCATCAATGAATACGACAATATAATATCTACTCCAGAAAATATTAATATTCTCTCTCTATATAGTGCATACAACTATGTACGCGGCATTGTCCTGACTGCCTGAGAATCGACGTACAGCAAAATCTATGTCAGATCTCTATCTCGGAGGTCTCCACCTCACATTTTATGGTACTTTTCTATGATGGTTGCATTAGAAAGGATTTTTAAAAATTATCATTTTAAAATCGGTCTTACGCAGGGACTTTTTTTTTGTAAACGGAAATCAAATATTTTTGTTGTACCCATATTGCGCAGCTCAATATTTCTTATTTTTAAATTTTTCACGAGCGAAGTGACAGCTAGTAAGTAATACAAATAGTACATTTATATTTTACTGGTTTTAGATGTTGTTCTTATTTCATTATCTTTATGTTTTTAATATTCAATAAATTAAAACTTGCTGAAGTAGTTGATGTTTATAATGAAACGTATAAAGAAGTTTGGAAAACAATAAATAATTTGAAAATAAAAAACATGTGATCGCAGGGTTCTCTTTGGTAGACAATCTGCAAATAATACCTTATGACAAACAAAACATGCATTAAAAAAAAAAAAACAACTGATTTTCTCAATTGTACGCAAATACTAAAGAATTAACCACTTTTTGATAGATTTATACTTATGATAAAATATAAGTACATAATAAATTAATAATATTTTACTTTTCATTCATTTCTAATAAATAAACCAAATTTGATTCGTACCACCATTTTTTTTTTTAAAATATGCTTGGCTTATTATTTATCCTTATTATAGTGGACGTTTCGTAATTCATCTCAAATGTCCTCTACATAGAGATTTTTTGAACATTTTGTGAACATTTTTTAATTTCCTATGACTGTTCACCATATACATATACATACTTTATTCTCTACGTCATATTTCAACTATAATCTTGACGTTCATAACAATTACGCGGTTTTCGCTTCACATGATAATATGTAATAATATTATGTCTGCGCGCGATAAGTGCATCGATCATTATATTACCACTAAAACACGCTTTAACGTACTCGAATTGACACGCGGTACATCATTATTGATATAATATCAAACGACTTAACCGATTTTCACTGTACGGCCTCGTTTACATTGAAATGTTATTCTGACTACGGAGTGCATTTGATGGGTACATTGACGTAGTTTTGGCTGCAGCAATTAGCTCACGAGTTTTCGAGCCTGTCTATATGGTCTGTACATAAATATCACATAAATGGAAAAAAATAATCTCGATGCTGATATCGCTACATCATACTGACACCTTTTGTACGAGTATAATATTATTTACCAAAGTAAACATCATGTAGCCATATCTGATCAGAAAATTCTGTTCTTGATTTTTTTTTTGTTTCCAATACCCTTAAATTACTAAAAACAATCCAAAGAGCCCCAAAAAGGATTGTTAATTTTAAGTTAAAAAAAAAATATCATTATTTAATTCAGATGCGGTTCAAAGTTTGAAACTCGTTAGATTATCGTTCTGGTAAATGTATGTCTTGATGCCACTAAAAATGTAATAAATAGTTTTGTATATTAAATAAAATCATATTATTATTCAAGATGTTGATAGTATATTTATGTGTTATATGATTGTGAATTTCGCTAAGATTTTTCTTTGATTTTTCAAAAAGTTAAACAATATTTTTTTTTTTAATCATTTGGCTTTTAATTATTTTTTACTAATTCTAAAAAGTCTAATAGCCTGCAACATGAAACATCATACTATATAATATTATTTTTATATTTTTACTGCATCACTGGCACGAATGTTTTTTTTTGTACAATCGTATTGTGTCGTATATATGATAATATTTTCGTAGGTAACCTGTAAAATGTCTATATAATTTAATTAAGTTTTTTTAGTATTTATATTACCACGGTAGAATACATTTTACTGCATCATCGACATTAATTTTTTGTGTACGATGATTATGAAACGTGTTGTGTCGTTTATTTTATGATAATATTTCAGTAGGTAACCTGCAACATTTCTATACAATTTAATTTCGCTCTTTTTAGTATTTATATTATCATGATAGAATTAATTATAGTTTAAAATTTAAATGAATCATTGATATGATTACCTAACTTAAAACTATAAGCGTGTAATAAAATATAATATGCAGTATCTTTTGACAGTAAAATCAATATCATTCGGTTATCGGACAAATATGAATAATTAGATGTTTTGTATGGTAATTTTACCTTTATCAAATCAAGTGTATTCGAGTAATATAACTGCCAAGTTGGGTACTGAATATCGACCAATGGTTTTTAAATTTATAAATTATTCAAGTTGGAGTATCATCATTTAATGGGAAAATCTACTGTCATATTTGCAATTCAATTCAAATCGTTGCTCTAATTATTCTAATATTATGCAAGGACAAAACATTAGTGCAGTGTATATAATTATTCTATACTTTGTTTATAGGAAACAATTAGTTTTAGAAAAAGGAGATTACATTGTTGTACATATTTAGATGTATTATGCATTGAAAATTGACTGCATTGCAATTGATAATATAACGGACTCGACTTACTGATCAACGTTCGTTCATTAGTGAAATATGTTAGACGGCGTAATGTATAGGCAATTTAGGTGCATATAACTGCCTCGGAAAAACGACATAATGTTATTTTTCAATTATATGGACATAATATTATTGAAATGATTGAAATTACTGTGCCCAACCGTCGTTGTGAGCTCGTCATATCTAGTTGAAATTTAATTTTTTTTTTTTAGAGCCTTAACATTTTCAATGTCCATTCGAGTTGGTAGTCCTGCAGCTATAATAAAAACCTAATTGCAGATTCTGAAAGACATAATATGAAGAAAAAAAAATTCTAGTGATGTAATCACGCCTGGCAGGTCCTTCGATGCGGGTCCGCGACGTCCAATCCATTTGTCGGGAAATTCATGATGTAGCTAATATAAATGACACGGGAGAACACGTTCGTTCTGTGCATTAGTTAATCCTGGGCTAAAGTTGTGTAATCAGTCGTCGGATTGATTATTTTCTTTGTCTAATTGTGCCCGATTTTTAGCGGTATTCACAGTTAACGAAACTGCAAACGCGTGGAGAGCGTATTTCAGAGATGATCAAAGTATTCATTTCACTGAAAAGGTTTCCTTAAAAAATATATATTAACTCGATTAGACCTTAAAAGTCAACAAAAACTTTATTTTATTTTTTGTAGGTCACTGAGAATATTAATATAATTACTATAGGATAAAAAAAAAATGAAACCTTTATGAAGTAGATTTTAGTCCAGTTATTTTAATTAAAGTCATTAATCTACATAACAAACTTTGAACAGTCGTGGCTTGTGAAGTAATGAGCTATAATGTCAAATAAATGGCGTGTACTCAAATAATGCTAATACATACGAAATAACGAACTGAAAAACTACTTTTTCGTGCTACCAATTTATAAGCAAAAAAAAACTATGAGGATCTATTTTTAAACATAGGGCTTTGAAAAGCCTTTGAATAATAAATGGATTTCCACAAGTTTTTGATGGAGCGTTGTAAAAATGTATAATTTGCAAGCAAAAAAAAAAGTTGTCTAAAAGAAACTATAAACACTTGTGTTATGTTTTTTTTTATCTTTTTCGCAGTTTTCGTTTAAAATATAAAATTATGCTGTTGGCTTTATGTACACCCTGTATATCGTTTTTCAGAAGGAGAAATATTATGATCTTATTATTTCCTAAAATATAAATGCACTATAGCAATTAATTTTATTAGCAATTAGAGCATAAATATATAATATGACTGAACGTTTTATTTATTTAATAATAAGCATAGTGTTTAAGACTAAAAGTATTTTTTGGCATTAACTTTAAAAAGTTTCCTCTCTTTTTATGAATTGAAGAGACGTCGACTTATGATTCTTAAAGGCGAACTATGGTGTTTTTTCGCTTTAAATATTTCAACGGAAAATGTTCAACTAAAAACTTTCAACACACATAAATCTAGTTCTTGCTTAATGTTTATTATTATTTTTCCACGCTGTTCGGCTCCACTTAAATTTTTTCTTTATAATTACTGACTGTTGATTATCTGAAAAATTCAATATCGAGGTCGATGCGCTAGCAGTGTAAAGACATTCTATATTCTCCAGGTATTTGAGTTTGAACATTCTAACAAGGTGGCTGTTTTAAAACCATAAAATGTTTGCACGACGATAATACGAGTGTGATGAATCGATGTGCGAGTTTATAGCGAAGAAGAAAAATAAATTTGAATAATAGTAATAAAAAAAAAAAAAACATACAGAGAATAAATGCTATACTTGCCGTGTAAAAGTCAGTGTCTGACATAATATTATACACGTGTAATGTGTACCATGTATGATATTGTGTAGTGTAGCATATTACATATTATTATTTTATAGTCGAGAAATTTTCAAAACAAAGTAGGAATAAATTGCGTTCACCGGAAAATATTGATCATTTAGAGGAGACAAAAGTGTATAATAAATATTCACTGTTACGCCAATTTTTCAAAAAGCGCATAAACAAGTGCACGCTATCGTTTTAATGTGCCGTTCTCGAGTATATCTTATCGTGTTATTAAATATTTATAACCATCATCGTGGTTATCTTGATAACTGTGCTTAAAACGAGTAGGGATGTGTATCGCATTTATACGTTCAATGTTATCTCATATCTTTTATTCCGCTTAATTTCAAAGTATTATTTGTAGTAATAATAAGACTTACGTCGGTGTACGTATACAGTTATACGAGTTATCGGTTGTATATAAGTGCAGTAATTGAAGTCGAACGGAACAAAGTTTAGGATCCAACAACGATTGTCGTTATTTATAATGGTATAAAGCTACTGTTATTTTTAGCAGTAGGTCAGGTCATCACTATAGCTAAAATGCATTTATGGCTGAACCAAAATTTGTTTATTGACAGTAAAAAATAAAAATAAATTTGATATTTATTAACAATCGGGGTGTAAAAAACTAATGAGGAATCTATTATAATACTTTTTCAAGGTATTTGCCTCAAAAATAAAAATCGTTTTACCTGATACAAAAATATAATATATAAATGATGCATAATGTATGACAACTGTGCGTGGATAAATGCAGTAACTCATTCATTGTGATTTCTTGCAGTTCTGGTAGTATGATGTCGTAAAAAGTGGCTTTGTGTGACGCAGTGTTTGGCTTGAGTCATAAACCTGTTCTGAGGGTCATCACTTGTTGGCGTCACTAGTTCCCGGATGGGTGACCACCCGGGTTCTTCAACGTGTGTTATGAACCAACCGTACCCTCACAGTAAAAACCGGTTAATAACAATGCAGTTGATGCCTTAAAATAAAAAAATAAATGAAAATGTCATAAAAAAATAATTGTACGCTGCTGAATAAAAAATAGGTAGATACTCATCACGTATTTTCGACAGCCGCTGTTGTAAAATAAATGTGAACAGCGAGACCATAGCAATAACTCAGCTTAAATTCTATATCTCGACACCTTCATACCAACAATAATATGATCGAAGGACACACATTTTCGGGTGGACTCAGTCCGTCATATTACATAAAACAATATCGATACATAAAATACATAAAACAATATCGATACATACATATTATATTTTATGTATAATATATTATGCTTCAAGTTCTGCGCCGATGCAATTTAAATGGTAATAACATGTTGTTTTTATAGATGTAAGTACTTCGTATCGGTTCAATGAAGTTCCACGAAAAACTTCACCCGACAATGGTTTGACACACCAAAATGTTTCAATTTATATGAATATTGATACTCGTATGTTTATATTTATAAATATATAGCAAAAATTATATTGAGACAGAAAAAGCTTAAATAACAGTTTGTTTATTCAAAGTAAAGTTTTTTCATTTCAACCTTATTTTACATTTTTTATGACTTACCAGCAAGAACCTAAGTGTATTATAGTAATGAAAAATAAGAATTAAATGTTAAATTACATTTGATGACACCATAATAATAATAAAATTACTTTTACCAACATTAAAGCAAACTGTATAAAAAAGTAAAATTTGAGTTTTTCTAATTAAAAACAATTAACTTCTATAATTTCATAATCATAATACCGAATAATAGACATAATGGTTAAATTTGTTTATATCATATTTCTGAATATGACTGTACATGACTTCCCTCCGGAGCATTTGCCCTGAAATTCAATAAAGACCAAATAAAAGAGGTTATATATATTATTTTAATTTCACCATGCTCCATAAAACATAATTCAGACAACATACTTTCAATTTGGTAAAAATGTTGTTATTAATATTAAAATTAATTACAGTGTGTTTGTCTGAAATTTTTATTAATTACTACTTTTGCCAGTTAAAATTAATCCATTATATTCGTTTTTAAATTATCCTTCATTGTTATTATTACTATATTTTCTTTGCAAGAATTTAAGCCCTAAAAATACAATAACTCAAAATCTAATTAAAAAGCATATTAAAGTCGTACAGGCCTGAATTGGACTAATATTTTGTTTTTGTTCGCAATTTGTATGGTGCAGTTTCTGTGTCATTTGAAGACTTTGTATTGAACCTCATACCGTACAACTATTGCAATGACGTGTTTTGTTAAAAATATAAAATGTACCCAAAATATATGTATGTTAGACTTTGTAAATATACCTTACACAGAGTAATCACCGACCATAATATTATAACCTTATCAGTTGAACTATTTTTTTCAGGACTACAATCATTGCGTTGTCGTGTGTCGTTCAATTAAAATATAAAAATTAATTAATATGCCGTGGTCATTTTTTTTTGTAGTCGATAGGTTCATTCTTTATTTCCGTGATTGATGAGTTTTTATTATATTCCGCGTTGTAACAGTGAGTATTCGTTTTATACTATTAAGTTTAAAATTCAATGGTAAAAAAGTAATTTTATTAATGGTGCTTATGATTAAAAAAAAATATAATTGTTGGCAATATGAAACTGAATATGCTCATATTATAGGTATATTACTTATTTTGAATAGTCGATTAAACACGGATGTGTTCGGCGAGGTCTCGTAAAATCAATAAAATGTAATATTAATGTTGTGCCCAAGAGAAATCAGTAAATAATTAAAAGTTATTGATGATTTGTTCGCTAAAAATAGGTAAATTTTATTTTATTGCATCAACTTTCATACTTTTTTTTTTTACTCGAACTCAAGTCAACTGGTATTTTGCGTTTTTTTTTACAGACAGTGTATATTATACATGATACGCAGCAGCATCATTTGATTTATTTTTGATTAATGATGTTTTATAGAAGTTTGATTGTTTTTGCAATTAAAAATTATGAACTCTGTGCAACATTAATGAATGGTTAAATAGTCGTTTATGTTAAATGACAAATGACCTATATTTTAGGCTTTAAATTATATTAAAATCTTGTATTAAGCTAAATAATGATTCACAAGACATAATGTCATAATGTACTATACAATCTTATCAATATATTATGCGCATTATTGTAGAATTATTATTATTATTATTACGAAATAAGAGTTTTAATAATATAAAGGAACAAAATGATTTTACATAGAGTTTAATTAAAATACTTTCTAAGTCTCAACAACTTTTGTTTCTTTGACTTTCATTAATGGAAACTTTGTTACGCATATTAAACCTCAAAAATCTAAATAGCTAGAAACATTTTTAATTTACAGTTATTAATCATTATATCAATTAATTGTTTAAAGTCCTAAGAATTAAGTTTTTTTTTGTGCTCTCTTAAATATTTCATCCCAATATTAAGGCATTTACCATGCTCTTTTGCTTTTCAATTTTTATACTTCTTAAAAGATTTACAAGTAAAAATTATTATTCATTGGTACTAATAATACATAATAAAAACTAAAAATTGAACAATACAGAAATACTGTTAAGGTTTACATTGAAAATAATTTCATTAATACAAATAATAATTTATGTGTAATTACATAATTATGTAGTATTTTTTGTCGAATTAACTTAAAACGATTTTATCAATTTACAAACAGAAAAGTTTTTATTTAAAATTAATATTCATGTATTCCTTTTGTGTTAGTTATATCTATTGCGTATAGTTTGAATATGAATTTAATTAATTTATTATATTAAATATAAATTAAAAACATGTCGTTGGTTGTCGACGCGTGGACTTTTTGAGTTAAAACAATAGTTGAATATGAAGAAATATCATAAAAATAATTGATTGCTTGTAATGTAATATAATAGATACTCATAAAATTCGAATAATCGAATAGCTAAATTCATTGAGATTTTAGTGCAGAACTAATGTGTTTGTGCTTAACAATAATAAGTAATTGAATATATTATTTTTTTGCACTAGTCAAAATCACTTCATTCGTAATCGTGGCGAACATAAAAATCAATTTTATTTGTACTGAAATAAACTTTGATAATTATAATTATTCAGAGTACTTAATTATCCTGTAATTATTATGGAATAATTATTTCTTCGTTAATTATTTTAATAGTCTCTACAAGATATTTCCTCCGTCAAATCCCATTAAATACACTCATAATCCTCAACATACTAATTAGTAATTATATAATATTATATACGCAGCCGCGGCATAGTTATAGGACTTATTTTAAACCTTCAAATACGTTTCGTAATTATTTTTCGGAGGAATATTGATTTTACATCAATTTGATGCATACTTTTTTTCGACGTAAATGTCATAATTCATAAGTGTTACTATTTGGCAAAAATTGACAACGATTTTTTGAGTTTATGCTGTCGTCGCATGCGTTTATCATATATATTTCGCAGTGATCGGCCGACCAAAAACTGAGTGTATATACAGGGTGATCCATGTAAGTGTCTACATTGATTATTTTTAGAGTTGGTATTTTTTAGTAAGCGTTATTTTAAACAACATTTTTGGGTTACCCTGAATGGCATTTTACTTGGTTTGTTGAAATTTTAAATTCGTATAAGGTATAACTAACTAACTACTAGTTCAAAATTCAATTTGTACGAATCGAAATACCAAAAAAAAAAAATTCCATTCTTGGATATGAAATCAAAAACTTATTTAGTCGTTCAAAAAAGATAAACTTAATATTTTCGAAATATAGAGTGTAGACACTTAAATTGATCACCTTGTAGATCGCGAACATTTGGCTGAAGAGTCCTGGACCATTCGGATGTCAAGTGACAGGTCAATCGACAAATACAATTATAGAGGGAGAGAGAAGGACCACAAAACGTGATTTCGGTGCGAAAATTATTAATACGAAATACATAAAACAATAAATAAACGCAGCCAGCCAGCGGTGACTTTTTCCATACCGAATTAGTTTCACGTATGCATACAGGATTGATGAACAAATATAGAAACGATTTACTTCGAAATCTTGGAAAGCAAAAAGCCGAGTAATACAAGTTAAATTCCAAAAAAACTACCTCCGTAAAGTGTACGCTTAACTTTTTCGTCAAATCCCCAAAAGATCGATCTGTATACAAATAAGCTATAGATATCGTTTTTATTTCACAGTTCCTTATAATAAATTCTGCCTAGAATATTATTCGCATACGAAATAAACAACAATAAAAACAAAAAAAAATATTCGTCCATCGATACTCGCGTCAGTTTATACGTCGTTTGCTTTGTTAAAATAATTACAAGCAAAACTGTAGTCGTAGTTCTGGAGGTCTGCAATAAAGATAAATATCGCACCCTTTGGCTGTACACAAGAATTCTAAAATTATTTTTTCGGTGATAGATTTGTTTTCTAATAGCTACATCTTGCAATAATCAAAATTAGGAAAAAAAATTCCTAGAAATGAACATTTCCTAAGTATCGATACTTAGCGGTAATCAAATATTTTTTTCCATTTAAAAATCGATGCGTGATTGCTCGGACTTCCGGTTTCCATGTGCCGGTATATTTGAAAAATAACCCGATCCTTCATCGTCGCTTCTTTTGGAAACGCCGATAACGACAGATTGTCTTCCCGTATACGGGGCGAGGTCAAAAAAATTTCTGTTTGAAAAACACCGCCCCGCTAAAAAATATCACAGTCGGCAACCTCACATCGCCGTTCACTGTCATACGCCGCCGAGCAAAAGCGTTCTTCGATCACTCTGCTGCAGTACTCATATCGGACATTATGGTTTGCACCACTATCGGTATACCTACTGTTATGATGACGGTTGCGGGGCGTTTGTAAACAAGACGGTTCTCGACGAATCTCCGCGGTAAACGGCCCGCGGAAAACAAAGTGCATAAAAATCCCCTCCGGACCGTCGCGCCACGACTGTTGTCGAGTTTTTTCCGAGTTCTTCGGGATTTTCGGACGATTCATCGTGGCGTCCCGTTGGTCGCGCGAGACCGCTGCGGTGTCGATCGTTGCGCGCGAGCACCGCTGCACCCACACACTCGTGTACGCGCGTCAGTCGAGTCTCGGGGCTCCGAGGTGGGTGGCAGCGTGTGGGTCTCGGGGGAGCGACACCACTATCATCTACAAAAACGACCGGTAAGACCCTACTACGCGCCCGACCGACCGTATGCAAACAGCGTTTTTTTTTTTTTTTTACGTGATATACGCCGTGACGAAGGTACCCTACGGCGGCGAAACCGTGTTTCGCGGTGATATTATTTATTTCGGCGGAGGAAAAAAATTACAATAACCGTAAATCCGTCTCGGGTCCGGTCGGCGTCCGCACACCCACGTAATCGCGTTTGCGTGTGTATACATATATATATACGTGTGGGGCGCAATACACGTCGCTGCGTACACACACCGCCGACACCCACACCGCACCCACCGTCGCGCGCTCGGCCGCCACCACCCGCCGGACGACTACACGTCCACCCGCGCACCGCGAAAAATGCAGCTGGTGTCCTCCCCTCCCCTCAACCCCGTCACCGGCTCTCCTATACGCGTGCGACGCGGACGCTGCGGCGGCGGCGGACTTGACGGTTGCCATGGCGGCGTTCTGCCGGATGACGTCACGGGCTTGCGCCTAACCCGAAATCCAATCGAAATCTACGGTCACCCCGCGTCCTCCGCCGCCGCCGCCGCGCTCGCATCGCCGCCCGGCGAACGTGTAAGGGCACATATTAAAAATTTCCGCACACACACACACACACACACACACACACACACACACCCAAATGCGTTTATTCGTATTCATAGACCGGCCACCCACCTGCCCGCCCAATGTGCGTTCAAAAAACACATACCTATAATGATATTGTGTTTTACTCGTTTAATGGCGTGTCGCGTACGTAGGTATACGCTTTTAGCACGCGATCCCGACCGGCCATCGGTCGTCCAAAGGCCGACGACTCTTGCGCGACCCTCGCCGTTCGACTTGTGTTGGTTATTATTGTTTTTTTTTTTTTTAGGTCCCGTGCGCCCGAAGCCACCATATTATATTATATGGTTAAGCAGTAAACGGCGCTCGTCATACGAGACGGCGGCGTGCACTCCCGGGACAGAATCGCATTAGAGATCAGGCAGTTTCCGTTTCCGGTTGCCCCCTCCCCCCCTCGCCGCAACCAGAGGCTTAGCGATGGGCACGGGCAGCGGTGTTCGCGACGAGCAGATATATGACTATAATACAGTTTCACTGACTGCAGATTGCGGGAGTGCAGTCCACGAGTTGTGTTTGACCGACTTCGTATAACATAAACATACAATGCCGTCAATTACATAATATTGTGTTGTATTCGGAACAAACGTTTTATTTTAATAATAAGCCGTTCGATAGTGTTTATTATTGAAATATTAAAATTTCCAGATGCATTATTTTATTCGCGTAGTAAATTTGACTTATTCGGGTTATGCTCCGAGCATTTTTTTTTTAGCCTATGCGCCCTATTGACCATATTGTATCATATTATTTGTTAGTTTCAATTTAAAGTTTTAAGGGACTCGTATTAAATATTAATTTTAAACGTATTACCTACATTTCGTCTACTTGGTCGATCAGACAAATTTAAACATATATTGAATTAGTGGAGACTAACGGTGGATATCCAGTAATTACATTTAACATCTGAAAGTTAACAATTTCTTAGAACCGTGATAAGCAAAAGCAACTTTATTTGCAGCATAATATATTATACAATAATATTAACGTTATCGAACATTATTAGTAGAATTTACTAACAAAACCAGAAATCAAATAGCTATAGTGGAATAAAATTTATTTCGAAGATTCTTAGAAACATAAAATAGTTTTATACATATTGAACCACATTTGTTTTTCAGTTCAAATGTATTCATGCCGATTCGAAAAAAAGATCTCCCACCTGCTATATGATAAAGAGTTATAGCGTAGATCAATAAACTGCCTAACAGAGATCTAACGAATAATATGAGTTGTGTTATGCAAACTTCGCGCTCATATAAGTTTGGCTAAGAAAATTGAACAGGATATAACACACTATAATGATATTAAATAATATTAGGAAGACATCGGGAAAATTCACGCTCGATTATGGTGTAACTAAATTGCCTATCCAGGAAGCCGTGTGATCATAATTATTTTATTATTGTATAGCTACAGTAGATAAAAATTTATTGCGTACATAAGTTATCGGATCATTGAAAAAGGAAAAGTCGTAACAAAAGTTGGGTCTTGGTGAGCCCTTAAGCCAGTTTTTATGGGATTAAGCGCTTTAGAGAATATTTTTTTAGCCTTCTATCAAAATTCAGAATTCCGTCTTAAAAAAAAAAAATCCTATATAGTGTCTCACTGATAAATGATAATATACACTTATTAAAGTAAGTATTAACTTGAGCAATATAGCCAACTAAAATTCTGACTTTTGATTATACTTCATAATTTCAAAACATATTTAAATATAACAAATATTAGATGTAATAAGCTATCGTTACCTGTGTTGTACCATCACATATTGTAATAGATATTCTTACCTTAAATATAATGTACTGTTGCGTTAAATCCTATGAAAACGAGCAAGTGAATAAGAATACCACGGTAAATTATTTTTTATATATTATATAGGTACAATGTACATAGGTCAAAAACGTTGGCTAAGTGCAATACTGCATAACTATTTGAGAAAATAATATACGACAAAACACATTTACGTTATTCGTTATTTGTTGAAATATGGCTATTTAAATCAAACATCTAAAAATGTTACTAACAACTATTTTTAAGCCACAAGATAATATTTATATATTAAAATCAATGTCGTGTTTTTTGTCGACACCTGTAGTGGCCTTATAAAATACAAAATAAACTAGAATACTACGTTGTTCGTATAGTTAGGTAGGTGTATATAGACTAATTTAATAGTCTAGTGCTAGTGTAGAAAAATGTAAACATGTCTGATACAGATCTTAAATCGAATACAAAATATTATTTAGAAGGAAAAAACCCGGTTTTGGATGTATGTTTGTTGGCTCGTTCTATCGCACACCTTCGATACAATATCATTACACGCGTAACATAATATAATGTTTTAATATCGTCGTTTCGCGCTACGCCGTATATTATTACCATACGAAACAATAATAACAGTATCAGGTGTAGGCGTGGGTGTGTGCGGATCATTGAAAATACGATCATTATTATAGTAGCATTATACCGCAGAACGTCCGCCGGGAACCATATATAATATTATGTATGTGCAAAAGTATAATTTATACGTATATTGTCAAAGTGTGCGCAGGCTCGTTATATTTTAATTGGGTAACTCTGGGAAAGCGCGCTATACATGTATACGTACGCGATGTATGTACAACATTATATACATAATATAATACATTAGGCGGGCACGAACGCAGGACGACGCGCAGGACGATACAGGATAAAATCACGTTGAACACAGGACGATCGTCCCGTCGCAGAACTCGACTCGACACTCCTTGGCTTGACGTTTTCTTAACCCTGTGACCTATAAACCAACTACAACCCGAACACTTGCACTGCAGCTTTTCTCTGCGGCCAGCCGACAACCGACACGGAAAACGCCGTTAATCTCGGCTCGTCGTTGTCGTATTTTATGTATTTTTTTTTTTCACCACGAGTCACAATTTTAATTTTTATCCAGGGAACCCAGGACCGTCCGCAGGCACTACCCGTTTGCAGTGCAGCAGCGTTGTACTAAAATTAAACAGTTCTGATTTCGACTAAACGCTTGAAAACATTACCACCTGCGCATGATACCGGTCACACGTCTCATTCGAAACATGTAATGTAATATTTTTATAACAATATCGACAGTGACCGAAGTGGCTCAAAATAAGCGTAGGGATGGAAAATAAGAATGATAAAAGCAGGAGGGACTCCATCTCACCGTCCCCACTCCCATAGGATCTGAACACCGAGCTCTGATAAATGTTAAATACGTGTAGGTGCACGGGCGTGAGCCGGAATTCGGTATGGGATGGCGAAAAAATGGGCCGCTCTCCCTGAAATCGGGCCTAAACAGACTTAGCCTGTTGAAAAACTCTTTTAAAACCGAATAATCTGTTTCCGTGGATTGAGGCGCTGTTTACACCTCTCATCCCCGTGGCGGGTCATCGTTTGTAATATTTGTTTTGAAGCTCAAGCATCAACCAAAGTCCCGGGATGGATATAAAGTCGTACAAAATATATAGTCACAGTCTACGGAGTTGGCCACTGCACTGCACCTGGCGCTATGTGCAGAATGACATCACTTGCGGAAATTCAATAAGTGTTCGGATCAAAGCGTACACTTTTAAAACTAGTGGCTAATATTAATACTAATATTCTTTGCAATGATACTATGTGCTTAATAGTCGTATACGGCGTAACGGACGAGTAAAACGATTTCAATCTGGAAGATAGCGACGTCGAGTTTTTTATTTGTTTTATTATCGCAATATTATGACAAATACGTGCGGACGGTTGAGTGTTTGGATTGGTAGAATAGCAACATAAATACAATATGATGAATACCTATCGTACTAGACGGTACACGCGATGTTAGCGGCATTAAGTATTTATGTAAAGTACTCCTATACAATACATATCATTTCGCACGATACGTTCAAGACGTAAAGGGATTATTGTGTAAACAAAATGTAAACTGCACACCTTGTAGCAGAGGGACAGCGAAACGAAGACTAATTAAACTGTACCTTTATAAATCACTGTACACTATTCATAGGCGCTAACTAATTGGGGGATAGACAATTTTTTAGGCCTCACCCCACAAAAAAAAAACTGATCAGATATGCGATCCAAAAGTAAGTAACATATATTACAAGAAAGATATTTATCGGATTTCATTAAAACAATATAAACCGGGGGGGGGGGGCTATAATAATATAGATCTAACTACCCAACTATAAATACCACAATAAACTCTTTTTTATTTCATTAATATTAACTATTAACTTTAATAAAATTAATATTTTTTTTTGTTTGTAACACGGCTTTGTGATTTTTAAGCTGTGATTGAATTAGAAATAAACTGGAAGGGAGTGCAAAAGTATAAAAAATAATTTAAAATTTAAAATAATTTTTTTTTTAAAATTATATATATATATATTTTTTAATTTTTCAAATTTTTTTTCATATTTTTTTTTTTCAAATTATTTTTTTTTTTTTTCAAATTTTTCAAACAAAACCATACATATTATATACAAGATATATTTATTTTTAGAAAGACACTAGATACAAAAAAAATTCTACGAAAGGGGTTGTCTGTGTTAATAATGAGCTCAGAGATTTAAACTGTCCATTTTGTATTGTATTTGGTTCATTTGCTATTACATTTTCAAATGGTTGTGATAATTTCAAACACATTCATGAAGTTGTTAAAATACACGAAGAATCGTCAACCCACAGAAACTCATAAGAATTCTTTATTCAATCGTCTAATGATCGTCAAAATTAGCCATTTAAAGGTAATAAAAATTCTAAAAGTGCTATATAAGTGGAATGTTGAAATATTTTAAAACATTTTTTAAAAATTTTAAAATTTTTAGCGTGTGTAAAATATAATCCTATTTATAACGGTACTTAAAAGTTTCTTAAAATTACCCATAAATAATATTTTTAAGTTAAAATAAAATAACTAAATTGTTATTTTTTGTCTAAGTATCTAATATAACTATAATTCCATTGTATATTTACTTGATTAATCTGGTTTTAAATTTCTTTTTGAACTTCATCTTTTATTTTATGCTTGAAAGCATATTATTATAATATAAACATTATTCTCGGAACAAAAAAAAATATTTCGTTTAACGCAAGAAACAATTATTCTTAATATTAAGTTTCAATATGCTAATATTATAGGTAAGAATGAACATGATAATTTGATTTAAACTTTTATCATTCACTAAAAGTAAACAATATAGAGAAGCATTATCTTTTCAAAAATAACGGAGTGGATTATCTGGAAAACAGATTTTATGCAATTTAAAATTATTTACGCAAAACCCTGGTTGTTTGTATTTTACGATTAAAAACTTAAACTCGTTTTTGGGATACTTCTCAGAAGTTATTATTTAAATACCAAAATAAATGAGGTAAAGTCTGACATAATTCTTAACAGTTCCATAATTTGATCGTTGCATCGTGTCATTTATTTATTTGTAATTATTAATGTGTAAGTGCGATAATTATTTTAAACGAAATTATTATTGTTACGAAAAGCGTACACTATGGACACAAATACTGAATGCACAGGAAAAATTGATTTTGACGAACGAAAAATCTTGGAAACGAAATCCAATAAGAGTAAACGTATAAATGATAATGTCGTTCTTGTATGAAAGCGCAAGGAGCCATAATTGTACAGCCATTTACTGAAGTCGTAATAATATAATAAAAGTAGCGCTCTTCGAGTCCGAATTCATGTGATGGTTTATTGTTGACAAATAATAAGTAGGTATATGTATACTTTACAGTTTGCACCGTTCACTTCCATAACAATTACAATATAATATAGCGCGGAATACGTGATACGCTTGCCAACGCGAGTCGGACTCGTCGGAGATAATGAAAATAATAGTCATTTGAGTGATTATTTTTGGCGTACCGCTTTCGGTGTATCTCCACCGGAATCGCTCATCACACGTGTTGTTGTCTGTGGCCCGATAACACTGCAAAGTTTAGTTGTAATCTATTTAGCCGCAAACTAATGGCCACTGGGTCCGTACACGACTGTAACCTACACGCGATTTCGGCAGTGAGACGTCTACGACCAACCCACTTATTATTATTACTTATATTCGCCGGCGAGCATAAAAACGAGCTTCAATTATTGTGGAGTACTGAGATGACGATTGACGTCGGCGGTTTACTGGCTCAAGTAAAAGTTAATATTTTTATTGTTATAACGACGAGGTTCGTCAGCTGTTAAGTCACACCCGTATAGTCATATATTATGTGCTCCATTCGGGAACTAATTCGATAGTATGACCCTATCAATGAACTACCCTGCAGAAACGAAATCGGTGATCGGGAACCAACTCGTCGCAGTCATCGTTGAGCGAGTGCCATTCTCAAGTCGTCCAACAACGATTGCTAACGTATTGTAGGTACATCGCAGGCATGTACGGTTATTGGATATTTAAAAAAAAAAAAAATTTATAAGAATCATTTTTCGCTTTACCTTTAACATGCTATTCTACTGTTATTATTATTATTATTATAACAGGCGGTCACCCACCCTATACTGTAGAATAGTGTCATGGGCGGATAGGTATTTTTTTTTTACCGGGATATATTTATTAGGGCCAAATATATACCTAGCGCCTATGTATATTGTATATAAAAAAAATTTAACTTCTTTTGAGCTGTATCGTTGGTACAATTGCTCCAAAAATCTTGATCCATTCTTTATTTTTATTTTTGTTATTCGAACATCGATTATATTTATTTATACCTACATTTTATACATTATTTAGTTTTAGCGCAATAGTACATACAACAAAATAGATATGTATTTATACGGTATCGACGAGTTTATACAGAAGCCCCTAGGCCCTAACGGAGTATACAAATATTACAAATACGCATTAATGCTGTACCAGCCATTAATACTGTATTATAAAAATTTACTTTTATATTATTATTTTTTTTTTTTGGGGGCGGGGGAATGGGACCTCTGAGCATAATATTGACGGGGGCCTACCGGGAAATCCCGATTTTACCGATAGGCCTGTTAGCCCATGAATAGTGTCGTAGTAATGATATTATTTTAAGACCGATCGACACCGTTTCGTCACGGCAGCGGCGCGTTTATTATTATTATTATTATTATTATTATTATTGTTGTTGCTTGGGTTGTGACGATCGCTCAGGGAGGAGGGCAGCGCGGGAAAAGTGTTGAAAACCACACACAATTAATATAATATCATACAATTTATATACATTGTAGTACACATATACGACACACACATCGTATATTATATGACGTCATCGCAATTTTAAATATTTTCGTCTCGTCTCGGTAGCACACTTTATCCCACTGCACGGTTCACTTATATTATTGTTGTTTTGGAACGGTATTATGCCTGCTATACAAGCCTACACGCTGCCCACACACGATAATTATACGGCGTTAAAGTTTCGATATCTCTAAGGCGCAAGAAGATGAAAACACAACGGCAACAAAGATGGCGATCGACGCGGTTGTAATCATCGAAACGCTTTCGCTCATTGTTACCTGCAGCGCCGGGTATATCAAAGTCACAAATTGACAGCCCACCCCAGCTGTAGGTGTATATATAATATAAGATATCCGACAGTAATGACTAATAACGATGACAGTATAATTACGAAAATAATAATCGAAAAACGGAGTTTGACGTGACGTCGGTATTTCGTCGATTGATCCATATAATTATACTAAATACATAACGATATAAAATTATATCTATAGAGATTTCGGAATAAATTTACATGTCATTTTAGCAAATCGTCGAAATTTCAACCATCAATTCACAAACGTTTGAATCACGACCTATAAAATATGATTACTTGAGTATTTTTTTAAAAATATTTTTTAATATTTTGCAATTATTTATTGATCATGCAATAATATTATATTCGAAAGCAGGTTGTATCAGCACAAATTAAATATAAAAAGTAAATTTATTAAATTATTTTTTACCCATATAACTTTAATGATCCTTTAATTTTTTTTTTTAACCTGCAGTATCACATTTTTATATTTATCTGTCAGACCTTTCTGTCACACCTGTATAATATAACGTGCTCACAACGGCGGTTCTAGAACTCAAATTTCGTACGGGCACAAAAATATATTTATAATTAAGCTATAGTCAATAGATCAGCCTAAGCTCCCTAATCGCATTTTTTTCCCTCAGAGTTCAAATGTGAATATCAAAAAAAAAAAATAGATTTTCTTTATTATTTAAGAACGGAGTATAATTTGCTTTATGTTGACTATTTTACATAACTTCACAATATCTTGTAATATATTATTGAACTATTATTTTATAATTTAAGTAGTATAAGAAAAAAATTAGGTACTATTTTAGTATTATGTAATAAGTGACAACGTTACTTATATGTTTAAAAAACTTAAAAATCATTGAACTATTTTCATTTTTTCGACTAATAATTCTTTACTTTACTTATCAAAACGACACGATATTGAACTTAATAGGTGAACATCAAACAATTTGGTACGGGCAGATGCCCACCCTGCCCGTATGCTTAAACTGTCACTAAATGCAGATTTTTTATTTACTAAAACTATGTATGTACTCCATGGATTTTACAATCACATAGTTACCATAAAATGTACAATATTTTTGATTTGATATAAATATTTTAAGTGTTTCAAGTTTATATTATACCTAATATGATTTAGGGAAAAAAATTATTTGATTTTACACATTTCATTAAAATAATCCTACGAATCGCATAATTTTCAATTTTTTTTAACAACAGTTAATCATGAAAGCGATCTGATTTTAAATTTCTAGCAGTTTAAAATAAAATTGCAGATTGTATATGAGGAAAATATAACGATTGAAATGGCATGCATACATGTATATATATTTGTATATTTTTTTGAAAATTTCGCCTTTATGGGATTACGATAAAGTAGTAAATAAAACAAAAAAGCATTTTCCACGAATCCTAGTCTCTGGCATATTATTGCGTCGTATTGGAGGGCTTTCGGTACAGTTTTTCACAATTTTCTTAAAAAAATACGACGGCCTTTAAAGCACTATCTACGTGTGTAAATATCCGATGTGTATGGAGGCGAGCTATATAAGAAACTTTTGGAGCATTCATTCTCCTCGGGAAAGTGTACACCGACACACACACACATTTAAAATATATATGTATTTAAAAAAAAAAAATTCAAGTCAGTTTAAAAAAGTATATATATATTATGTATAGCTTCCGCAGAGTTTCGCTTAGAAAGTACTAGCGTTGTATTGCGCCCAGATAAATTAAGTGGTTCGGGTATTGATTGGCACAAAAGCTACCGGAAAATCCAAGAAAATACGCATTACATGGGTAGCAAAACATTTCACTTCTGCGGATTAAGGGGTACTTTTTTTTCTTCAGAGTTTAATTTCATAAACGGGCGCCCATATATATATATGTGTGTATTTATAAGAAAGAAAAAAAATTATCGACGGTTTTTTTTTTTTTTTGCACTCTTTCTATATCATTACGTCATTAATCACTTCCGGTGTCCTTTTCACCGCCGAAGTTACTACCCCTCCGCCGTCCGGTTGACAATAAAGCCGAGCTTGTACGACTATATATACAGTATAAAATTGAATCAGTCCTATACATAACTAGTCCGCGTTCTAATGTAAGTACCGTCAGCAAGGCGATAAAAGATGATATATTGCCGTCCGGGCGATCGTGTTTCCTAGAAAATGACTGATATGATGTGCCTAAACGTATATGCACGGGGTTGGGGTGGGGGGGGGCGAGGATGTGGACCAGTCAATATTGATATTAATAATAATATACTTTTGCAGTGACGGCGTGGCACTGCGGGAACTGTGTGTGTGGGTGCTGTTTGGCGGGCGTGAGAGGTGGGCGGTTCGGGGTAGGTGCGAGACGGACGTATATCATTATACCACAATATTAATATATGTACGTATACGACTGTATATGATAATAATATGATCCGCCGAACGGCCGCGTGCATATTATGAGGACGGTATAATATTATTGTCGTCTTGGGTCCGGGGTATAAATTATACGCGCGTGTCAGCCGAAAGAATGTATAATACATCATGTGAAATATGCAACTCAAAACGCCGACAGCCGCGGCAAAAGGGATGACGATAATTAATAGCAGGCACGCGTTCTTGAATCTAAATATTGATTTTACGTCTGGAAAGGCTTGGGTAACACGGTGTATTTGAAGTGGTAAATATATAAGGTTTAATGGAGTTTGCCCAACCACTTCTGAAAAGTGTACATGTATATAGGTACCCACCGTGCCGCTATAGAATATAACCACGCGGCCCTCGGCGGAATTGAGTTTTATCGTTTTTAACGACCTGCTGCTGCAGGAGATTGTGGTGTCCACGATGATATGTTTCGTATTAATTAATATTACGTTTTTATATTATCTCGAGTTGTTTTTTTTTTTTTTTTATTTATTAAGTTTTTGTTATATTTTGTTTGTGAATTCGGAGTGAAGACTTTTGAGCACTAATTAATTATTTCGAAATGCATTTAAAAGTGTGGTGTTTTGTATACGCGGTCCATAACGGAACGAAATGAATCATTTTTATAAAACGATGTTATCTAAATGAATACGTGTTTCGTTATTATTAGTTCTCCAAAAGCAGAAACACATATAAATAAATCATATTTTCCGAGATCGCTTACGCGCCGAATACGTATTGTACGCTTATGCAACTACTGTTATTGTTTTAGTATACATTAAATCGTATTATATTGTAGCGAACGTTTTCGAAAATATTTCAATTCGTTAAAGCGTTTTAGACATTTTGGTATTTAATATGGGACATTTAAGGAATCCTTAAATTAATCCTTTTCCTTTGTACGTTAACAACTATAGGTATTTAAATGTACTCGCAAAGTTTAGTGCGCCCTGCAAGTATAATATTTCCAACAAACATTCGAACCGTCTCGGCCAATATTTTACTATCTCATTTCATACGACGACATCATTATAATATTTATGCGACTAGAACGCTATACGTTCATATGCAAACAGTTTTGTTCTGAATAAATTGTACAATGCATGCTATATGTGCACAGTTAACAGCGTAGCTGACACACATACAACAGTGTACACAATATAATATGTGACGTGTGTGTTGTCGTGTTTTACATAATATTATGTCCATTGTAGCACCGGTGTCGTTCGTGTGCGAAACGAACTTTATTTTATGGCATAGAGACATCGATGCTCGCCCGTTGCGCCCTATACATACCTACTACAAAAACAGTCAAATACGAGAACTTTCAACAGGGGCAAATGTGGATACCGTTGCAGTTATGTCGCACAACGTCCTATTATAATTTATGGTACAATCGGGTGTCTATGGTAATGTGGTAACTATCAAAACGTTTCCAAGCTCTATAGTACGGTGTATCTGCTGCAGCGACGAATTGATATACGGAATGAGGGAATGCGAGACGATTGTGCAGACGTTGATGGGTATTAGACCCAATAGACACGTCTTACCGAGTACAAAATATTTAACGCAGGTATGTTGAAATAAAATGTTATTGTAATAGACTTACCGACAAGAAATCAATGAATCCAGTTGCTCAAATGGTATAGGGTGACCTACCGATCATAATATTTTAAGTGGGTCATTGGAGCAGCAGAGTCCTTTGTGAGCTAAACGAACTTTACATATTGTTGTTTAACATAGCCTTAGGGACATCGAAGTTAGCCGGTGTGCCCTACAAATGTACCTACTACAACAACGGTCTACATACATGAGAACGGTCAACAGCGGTAAATGTGTATACTGCTGCAGTTATAACGCACAGTACGTAGGTATGTCATATAACAGAGGTATTCAAACGTTTTCATCACACGGCTCCTTTAAGTCTTCACGAAACGTCGACGGCTGCCAAATTATAAATGACAAAAAAATCAATGTTTATATGAATGTGATTTATGTCTTATAATTTATTTTTATTATTTATTTACCATATTACATGTATGAAAAAATTAAAGCTATATTTATAGCGAATGATCGTTGTAGAAAATTCAACGTTTCGGTGTGCCTCAATGGTAAAAGTAAACGTTTTTCGTAAAAATATTTATTGGTTTTCAATTATACTACGCGGCTCCCTTCGACAACTTATTGAAAACCTTTTTTTTTTTTTTTTTGGTCGATCGCGACCACCTAGAAAAACTCGGAGGTCGATCGCAGGTCTATCAAAAGTTGGCCACCCCTGCGCTATAGCTCTATCCAGTGTATATGATCTAAGGTTGTAAAATAATAAAATATAAATACTGCAACGTCGCGAAACACCATTACCAAACATAAGTGCAGTGGATGAAAACATGACTTCCATCACTCTATCGGCCACGGTTATACATTATGTTATGTTATGGGAAAAACCGTAATAATTACACGACAGGTTTTTTTCGCAGTGCTGCAAATATCCCATTATAATTTCAGATGATAAATTATTGTTCGACAAATAATGAAAATTAATTTTATAACTCTCAACTCGAATAGTACACTGGCACAATATTATAAGTGTACAATATGGTATATTATGCTACTGGCAAACTATATGACGAATTGATCGGTTTATACAACTGCATTTCGCTAATCGACTGATGACTGAGTATGTATTATGTAATACTAAATGGAAGTATATTGTTTTTCATTTTTTTTTTTGTCATTTTTACAACAGCGCAGTATGTTATTATAATTATTATTTTTTGTGATTAGATTGTAAAAGTTATCAGCAAAAAACGTGACGCAATAACAATGTAAAACAATTTTTTAAACAATGTAATCGTAAAATTTCCCGACGACTTTGCGAGTCGCAATACCATAGAGGTTATCTATGTTAAAAAATCTATTAAAATTGAACAAAATATAATAAGTCAACAAAAATTATACTAGTTTTATTGTATTCTATAAATTAGTTTTAATACAGTTTTGAACAATTCTATATTCCTATACAATTTTTAAATTACTATCATATATTTCTAGATATTATAATGCAGTGTAGGTATTACTTTATAAACATTATTTCATTTTGCAGACAATATGTACGATTATCATAAAGTGATAAGTTGTTTTGTGCTATAGGTAAATAATGGGTGGTTCATATAAAAATGAAAAATTCGTTAACATGGCATTGAATATAAAATATAATATAATATAATATAAATTTTAATTGTTAAGATGATAACAAAAAAATTGTATTAGGTACTTCACTGCAAACGTCGATTGCATTTTTGTGTAAATATTAACGAATAAGATCATCAATTTCATTAGTCGTATGATATTATTCCGATGTAGCTTCTTATATTTGTTCTAAATTTAGACAGAAAATAAAAACAAATAGGTAATTGAGCTCTGTTCTTACTAAACGATAATTTACTTTCATAAGTTAATTATTATAATTTTCTGTGATTAAACTATAGGACATGGAAAGTTTAAAAATATACTAACAACTGAGATAGTGTAATATGAAAAGAATAAAATAAAATAAAAATAATATTCCGAAGGAGGCTATACCTAAATACATAACAAACTGTAGGTGTGCGAAATATAAATGTAATATATTTAAATAAAAAACAATACTAATAAGTAATAATAATAATAATAATAATAATAATAATAATAATAATAATAATAATAATAATAATAATAATAATAATACTATAATAAGTAATAATAATAATAATACTAAACATTTTAATTTGAATAAAAGTGGCTCGGTGGGCACGGTCGTCACTCAATCTGCGGAAAAGCTCTTAGTGCACGTATCGGCTGACGTTGTTAGCTCCCGGATGGGTGACCACCCGGGGTTTTTGGCAACACATTCGTGTCACACATACACAAACAAGTGTTACAATCCTACCAACATAAAAACCTACTGAATCTATACAAAATACTTTCTACAGTACCATCCCACACCTAATGGACTACGTTGCCGCGGGTTTCCCCTAAAAAAAATGTGTAAAAAAAACAAAAAACCACTATATAATATATTAGCTAGAGTTTTGAACTTAATCGGGATCGGACCAATGTATATATAATAGTGACCCAAAGTGTTTAAATTACGTAATGATATGGTAATAGTATATGTGTAATCCGCCCGATAAAATGGCAATATAACCAATATATATATATTATATCGTCCCGCAGCACCAGTGACCGCATAGTGAGTTATTACCAAAACTTTGCCGACCCGATACGCATATATATATTATATACATGCACCGATTTACCAAACCATCTAAACGAAGCACACACACATTATAAATATATATATATATATATAACTATATAAGTATATTTGTGCGCTTGTGTATATCATTATATATATATATATATATTATGTGTGTGCGAATTGAAAATACAATGCTCGGTATTAATACAAATGGCGTTTCTCCGCTATATATATTGTCTCCTCGGGGCGGAATTCTATACTCATCCGAGCTGCAGGTATAAGGATACGATTTTCAAACGTCACCCACGAGATACGAGTACGATATATTATATTATTCGTATCGAAATCCTTTAGATTCGTCGGTGTACTACGATATAATATAAATGGGACGGTAAAAATTGATAGATCGTGTTTTGTGTGTTTTATTTAAAATTAAATAAATATAAACGGCACGTGACATTTGGTTCCATAAACGGTCGAGCCCAATCGTTATTACGAATTCTTGTGTTACATGCTGGAATCGAACGGTTTCGATACATTATATTTTGGTTGACATGTTCTAATTTGACTAAACAACAAAATATGCGATGTCAATTCGTTAGATTGTTTACCGTTTAATCTATAAATGCAGAAATACATGTATTAGGTACATACAGATTCTATCTATATATTATATTTTATCTTTTTATATGTTATCTTTCATATATAGGTATATATACACGAGAACCTATTTGTTCTTGATAAATCAATATGTAGAACGTTTATACAATCTTTGTTTTTCAATCGAACAGACTTATTCGGTAACAATTAATTGTTTGAATTTAAGATGGCCATAGACACGAGTTATGTATCGCGTCGCGGTGTTTACATCATGTATTATGAAATTTTAATAAATTCCCCGCGGCAATTAATTCGATGGACCATTGTTTAAAGATCGATTATAATCGATTTCAGTGTAATATTATAATATCGATGATAAGTCAATAATTGTCGCTAAGATTATTTTGACGTTACAATATTATATATTGTATTCAGTATTCACGTATAATAGTATATTGGTATTTGTTACGAACAAAAAAAAATTACGTTCCCTGTGCAATAGACATTAACAATTTACACCCGAAATACACAGCGCATTTAAACCATTTTAACCATTGTTTTTATGATATTATTATTATTATTATTTTTTTTTTTTTGACGAAACGCATACCTACCTTTTATTTTGACGGAAGTGTTTTGTGACGCGTCGAAAACCTAACGTGAAACGGTATCGAAATGAGCCACGAGGATGATCGGTTAGCATTAAGGCGTCTCATATAATATAGGTAAGCGTTTTCTCTTTTTAACACTTCAGTATGTCGTTGTGCGCGTGCGCGTGTCAGCTTATGCGTGCTTTCGAATAGAGCCTTTAAGGCGAAAAGTTTATGGATTCTCTATAGCATTTCTGCGCACACAGCAATAAATATATACCTAAACGGGCTAAACGTTTCACAGTTTTTACGCTAAATTGGTTAAAAGTAGATTAAGCCGCGGCAGCGGCGGAGAGAGGAAACCATCGATGTTGAACACGAAAAAATTAGTTGAAAACTTTTCCCCTAAAATTATAAATTGGATATGATAAACATCTGTTATGGTTATCTCACGGTCGTGTATTCGTAACGACAGGAAAAAAATAAAAATAAAACGCAACGTCGAGGATTACAATATATTAAATATAAGTACGCGCTCGTTTATTCGGGAAAATTGAATGTTTATATAAAACGTGAAATGGGCTATTTAGGCGTATACATATACTTACAGCAGGTTTGTTTGGTGCCCGTTTAGAATAATAATATATTCAGTACCTATAACATCACCGGAGTACAGCTAAGGTCGTTTACAATAACTCTACGCACGGTCCGGATCAATATTTTTCAATGCGGTCTTGTGCACAAAGAAAATATATATCCACTTAATGGTCCGCGTTTTTATGTGCATTTTTTTTTTTTTTTAAATATATTTCATTTTTTACGCTCGATTTGTTTTCCCGTATACGTACACACGACTGTGAATTTAATAATATACCGTGACGCAAGACACCGCCGAGTCGACGCACAAGCGGTCAAATCTGCTAGAGGTGTTGTCATTTAGTACATACATAGATACCTGTAAACATTTAACGAGATTTAACATTTTTTTGAATTGTGAATAATACAATAGTGTAATGGAGAACTCCGTGCAAAAACGAGACAATTGCATTTTGGGTGTCTGGCCGTGCTCAATTCGGAAAATTTTGACGAGTGTATCTGTGCAAAAACGAGACGAATCCGACCACCCGCGTAGGGGGTATAATACGTTACTGGGAGCTGTTTGTTGTTTTTTTCCGTCGAAAACCCGAATAGCTCCGGAGGTTTTTCGCGTTTTTTGAAAAGTTTTGAAAAATGGAGTTGCTACGTTCCTGCACGGACCCCTTAAATCATTCTTTGACTTTTCGAACGTTCGCTTACCGTGTATTGTGCATAATATTATGACGTGTACCGTGGGTGCGTCAAAGTTTACAAACCTGAGAATAGGCGATTACATTTGATTAAATCAAGAAATTCGCAAACGGTAGTATATCATACAATATGTACATAATTAATATTATGGCGTATGACAGAGAGAGAAAGATAAATGGAGACCCAGCAGCCTGTAAATATAATAAACGTCTTAATAATAATATTATTTCGAAGAAAACTAAATAATTATTATTGACGCTTGCGAAGAGAACAAAGTATGATAACCCGACAAACGTTTAATGTTTTTGACGAATAAATATTAGAAATATAATATTAGCTTTTGCATGATATTATACTCAACTGTATAATATGAAAACAACTGTAAAATTATAGTATTCTATACAATATATTATATTATTTTAGTATATTTATTTATGTGGAAAACTCTATGGGTACACATCATCATAAATGCTTATGATTTTAACTTTTATTTTTGAACTCGAAATACGGATCTAAATCAAGTAAATGTATTTACAAGAGTGTTTTGTCCAAATTTGTATACAGTTTGTTATGACAGACAACTGTTAATTTATTTTATTTTTTATTTGAATAAACCTGTTTTTAATTGCAAGAGACATACTTTAAAAAATGTTAATTTAATTTCAAATAAATATACGTCGTATAATTTAATATCAAATTCATACATTGCTGACAATAAAAATGCCATTTTAAAATTAATCGTTACAAACAATAAATATAGAACGAAATGAGTATATTTGAACAGATGACAGAGCTTTTGAAAAAATCAACACTATTGTTATCAAATAAATGAATTTTGTTTTAACGATATTCGGCGTGCTTTGTTTATTTTCAAAAATATCAACAATAAATCTAAGTATTTTTTTTTCGTTCGATTTAAAATTTGATTGTCACTGATAAATTATACTTCACAGTTATTTGGTTTTTATTATAATTTTAAATACTCAACTTTCAGTTCACAGTTACTATATAATCTCTATAAAAGCCGTATAATGTTGGAGTCTCAGCTAGCCAAATGTAAGCCATTATAAATAATAAATGCCGATAGTCAATTATTCTCAATCACATTACACAACATGTAGTTACTTGTACTTCACAGAGACATTTTGAGTTGCAGTTAAAAGAGTAATTATTTTGAAAAAAACGACTGTAGGTTCTAAAGGTAACATGTAGCGGGTATGTAAACCGTAATATTTAATTTTGACTCAAAAGTCGATAAGCGCAAATGTAAAGTGTAACAAAATAAAAGCGATCGAACATAAGATTACTCGGTTCACGCACATATGCATTTATAGTGTGATATTATTTAGTACGAGAGTAGATAAAATAATATGACAGTGGAAATACGAAATAAAAACCATATACATAATCCTATATGGATTATTATGATTTCGATAAGAAGCGAGGAGCTGAGAATTGAGATCGTAAAAAATTATGTATCACATGCATTACCGTTTGCACGATTGAAAAACTGGGAAAAAATACTTTTTTTATAACTGTATAGTGCAGGGGTCTTCAAAGTTTATGGGAAGCGGACCACCGGTTATTTTCAAAAAAAATTCGAGATCCCCGCTCGGTATAAAAATACGAATTAAATGATTAAAAGCTTCTGAGAACCAAAGTACATGGTATACATAAAATGTGTTTGTGGGCCTCAAATATAGACGAAGCGGCTTTGAAGAGACGAAGACCTCCTGCTCTATAGTAGAATTATGAAAAAAAACTGAGAGTAATGATAAAAATGTTAAATTTATCAATTATCATGCGCATGTGTACACACAGAAAAGTTTTTGAACGACAATAATCAATAAATATAAAACGATTTTCTGTAAAAATTAGACGGCTGTTTTGGAAAAACGATAACACGTATGTCGCACATTGTCATTTCCACAACCGTGGTTTATAGATTAACCGATGACGGTCCATTGTGATATTATAACCTGTACTGACAATAAAAATATTACAAAAAAATGTGTTGAATTACGTTTGTTGTATTTTTTTGTCCTCATGTGTATACTATTTTGATATACATTTTACATTTTTCATTCGAACGTTGTTTATTGAAAAAATAGACATTTGTTTTCGAAATTAATGCAACGATGTTCTCGATGTTATACAGTGTAAATTATTTCGTTCGTATTTTTAGTCCGGTGGACGAAATAGTAAAAGTATTTCCAATCGAATAAATATTAATTTGTTGATTTAGTTAGTTGGGACGTTCAAATTAAAATTTATGAAAGAGAGTGTTGTGTTATATTTCACTTTTATAAACTAAATAATAATTAAGATCTCTTTTACCGATTTACTTAGTATTACAATTTTTAAATTACGGTCAGTCTGCTGTTGAAGTGTGATTTGCTTAAAATAAATTCTATTAAGTTATATAAAAATAGTTATTTTATACGTCTCAACAATTTTATAAAAACCATTGCATAAATCTATTTATTTTTTTGTAAGAGTTCGAGCAAGTTATCAAATGGTTTTAATTTTTGGGTTGATACTTAAAATCAGAATAATTTTTAAGGCAAATGTGCATAATAATGTTTGTAAAAACGTTTATTAAAAAAAAAGATTTACATTTAAATCCAAATTATTAGCTAGATTTTTCATTAAATTACGAGTGAAGTACCGACATGGTTAATTCCATTCGTTTGCAACCGATTACAATCTAGTTACTAATAATAATGTCGTTAGTTTAATTAATAATTTTAATGAAAAAAAAAAATTAATGAAAATCTGTTTTTTTGTTTTAAAAGTGTGGTTGATTAAAAACAACAATAACGCTTCGGCCTGCAGAGACCGTGACTTTTAGCGCAGGAATTGCATGTTAGAAAAAATAAAAACCATTCGAGTGACAACTCGGTTTTATTTCAATGGCCGTCCGCGGGACGGCATTAAACTTTTAATCATTGTACACATTTTCGTTTGGAACGAAACTCAACAACGATTTTTCGGTTTTGTTTTTAAACGAGTACCGCGAATAACCGCTGTACGACGATACTATTTAATCAAAACGTAATAACGTATAATAATAACAATAACAATATCATAATCGTATCGTGTAGATTTGTCGCACATTTAACTGGCAGGCTAGGTACTCGGAACGCATGATGGTTTATGCCTCATACGCACGGAGGTACCGAAATTGCATATCCAAGACGCCGTGTTGCGCGGCAACAATTATTATTATTTTACCGTAGCGAGTTTTTAATATACAAAACCTCTTCGTCTTCAACGTTTCTCAGTGTGTGTGTGTTACAATACTTTCTCGCGCACGCACACACACACACACACACACACACACACACACACACTGCAAATGCCACAGAATGAGAATTATTACAATATATTATTATAGTTTAAACAAACGCGTCGTATATTATATTAATATACCCGGACACGTATACATTATATTTATTCCGAAACGCGAGCGTGATTTATACAGTGTACGCCAACGTTTTATGTAAATATCACGTAAACAATGTTATTTATTATTATAGCTGGTAGAAATGAAAGAATGTAAGCAAGAACTAAAAAAAAAAAAAAAAAATCATAACCGACTTAGGTCGACTCCGTATTTAGTTTTGGTGTTGCTACCGTCGTCGGTGCTGCTGCTGCCGCCGCTGGGTGTGCGAATGTATATATGATGTACGACCTCGCAGCACGTTCGACGACGGCCGTTGGGTGCGAGAAAATAAAAACCCGTAATATCCCTGATTTACAATAATAATAATAATAATAATAATAATAATAATAGTAATAATTTAACGTCCGTTTTAATAATGATTTATACGCGCCGGTCTCGTTCGCCGTCTACTGCGTTAATCAACTGAGACATTCACGTCCGAGCATGACGTCGCACCAACACGAAATAATGTACGCTACGATTCTTTCAGCAGAAAACGTCGCTCGAAATGTATTAGAGTTATTGAAAATATATTTTTTTTATGGTTCGATAACGTGTAAAACAATATTTTTGATAAAAAAAAAACATATGTTGTATTTAAAAGATGATTAAAAAAAACCCTTTTTAATTTTTTGAATGACAAAATGCATTTTTAATTTTCTATTCGAAAGCAAAACCTTATGTGAAGTATAAGGTTTTCATTCAAAACAGCTTAAACGTTGTTTGTTACGTTGTTTGGTAAACGTAATTTTTTTTTTAAATGTTATGTTGTAAAGACATAAGAGTTCCAACTGTAAAAAATAATAATATCAAATACTTTAATACTCTGTTAATACTCTTTGAGATAATAAGTGTTACTTACCTGTTTATAGAAGGCATAAAGTATGTAACGTTGTATATTATGTATGGCGTAAAGTACATCGGAGTTGTCCATTAAACGTTTGAGAAACGATATAGTTTCAGTGATGAGTGAAATCTTTTTTCAATTTCACACACCTTTCGTGTGAATTAATAAGATCACATGTTGTCCCAAAACGTACACCTTGCATTGAATATAGATGGAAAGTATAAATATTATACATAATGTATTATAATTATTGATATCAGCATAGCACAGGCGTTGATTTCAAATTTTCGTAAACATGCGACGTCGAAGTTCATTTAATCTATAATTTATTGTATCTGTTGGTATTGTTATTCAGTGCATTGTATGTTCGTCGTGTGGATTTTTCTCTAACTGTACACATTTAAGAAGTAGCGCCAAAATTATTTCAGTACACAACTTCACCGATCAAGCTACCTGGAAATTTTTTTTTTTTTTATAATTTGTATATAATATTATATTATAAATGATCGTATAAAAAGATGTTTCACATCAAAAAATATAGTTTGGTAACTGAGTCCCGAAGTCAAAACTCATAAACCACCGTTAAATCAAAGAAATTCCCAGATCGTTTCGGTTGCTTAAACATTTCAACGGTGCCGGTGTTCTCGGGGAATTTAACCTAACCGACAATGCGGCCAGCCTCAAAATCGATGAACGTAGATAATACGCGTTTCCTGGACAAAAACCATGAATTATATAACTGTTACGATCATCGATCATGGGTCGCCAAAATCACAAAAAATCTATCATGGGACATCAGTATGGGCGATACGGCTGCAGAAGATGCAAGAAGACTGTGGAAGAGTCCTAACCGTAATCGTTTCAAGACCGTTTCGATTCCTGGAACTGTACGGTGGTCTTCAACCCCTGCAATATTGATACGTTATAGTTTTACAACAGGTAATTAAAAAAATTTTATAATTTATTGTAAAAATGTATTTCATCCAACAATAATTCTACCCGTTTATATTATAAAAATAATTGGTCCTTTTTCGCCCTCATAACACCTTAACCACTCATTTGTCGATCAGCTATTATTTCACGTTTGTCGCAGAACATAAATCATTACTAAAATCGAGTCAAATAAGGTCAATGATCTGTGACTACCGACTTGGGAGGTACCAGCCCCTCGTGGGCTTTTTTAATTTTGAGATGGGCGTTAAATAGGCAATATAATGTATGGGTAACTGCGTACAGCCAAGAGTGGTGGGAGGGGGGTAGATGCGGTGTGAGACTTTTTAAAATCTAACAGGGGCGTTGGATAAATTAAAGGTTGGGAATCACTGGTATATACGACGCGTCGTTGTATACATCCTATAGTAACACAAACGAGGAATAAGTAATGGCTACGAGGTATTAACGCGTTACAATAATACAATACTTTCACCCGAAACGGATTTACCGACCGCGACGTCTTGGCGGGGTGGTCGAAAAAAAAATTTGAGACCGACGATATGCAGACGGCTCCGCGTGCCGACAACCGCAAATACGTGATATAATTAATGTCCCGACCTAGGTCGTACACCGTAAACGTCCGTGGTCTGGCGACCGGAAACTCGAATGTTTCTTTGGAAATCGCAATGATATATTATTATCGCCCCGAATTGGATTTAGACGATTTCCACGGGCACATAAACGTAATAAGTTCGACGTGTGTCCTATACATTTTGTGTAAAACGCTTTCCCGATCGAGTTGCACCTTACGCTGGACCGATAAAATATAAATACAATATTATTATTCCAATAACGGTGTTTTGTTTCAGTCGCCGTGATTTGCAGTTTCATATTTTTTATTTTGAAAACAAAACGAATATAATGATAGTATGATGGCACTTTTGCACACTATTATTAGTATTATTATTATTATTTTTTTTTACTATTCACTTATACGCTCCAACTGCTGACGGTGTAACCATAATTGTTGTGTGTAATAAGAATAAAAAAAAATTGAACTGTAAATTTGTTATTTAAAACTTTAAGTTGTTTTCTTTTGTCGAACCAAATAAAAGATGTATCATATAATATCTGAATGCAAATGACGATTAAAATTGTATACAACATGTTTTAATCATTTAGTACTTACATGAATGGTTTAAGTGGTGCTTGCATTCTGATAATTACAATATGTAATAAAATTTATTTCACATTTTTTGCACGTCATTATTTTAGTTTACCGCGGAGAATGCAGATATGCGTGTGTTATTTAGGCGACGATTGCAGTGGTCGGACGCTTGCCAATAATATATTGCACAGCGAAACAAAATTCATTCGATATTTACTATTGTCATTGCCACAATAGGGATGAATACGTTCTGGAAATTTTAAGATGTGTATAATATATATTATAACAATAATGCTTTCAATTGTCTTGCATGATAATGATACTATCGTCGTTTACAATGCGTGTACACTTAAAAGCGATAAAATATTATTTGGAGACTTTCGTGCGCAAAAACAGAGGAATTCATTCGGATTTATTTTCACAAGTCCCATTAAATGTCTCAGAAACTCTTGAAATACAACGAGGATGCCGTAGTCTAAACGATTTATGCTGTACAAGCTCTTTCGACAAAAGTTTGAGGGACGGCTATTATAATATTAGTTTTTTTTTCTCTTCAAACGGCTTTTATACAAAAACGGTTACACGAGAAGGTCGTGTCGCCGGCGAATTGTTTTTCTCGTCTGTTCGCTGGCACACTTAAACACACTTCCATGTACAGGACGGTCCATTTAACGTGTTATATTTACTATATCGGTAAATTTACGTGATTTCCAAAAAAAAAAATGAAGTGTATTTTTTTGCACTTTATATTTATATATATGTATGCCATACGTATAAATTATTACAGTACCTATGTTTTTTTTTTATCGCAGTAAGTTTAAATGATTTTTATTTTTTTATATTATCTACCAAACATAAAATTATTTTAAAAACAAAACTATATTGCCTCAATATTAAACTATGCATAAACGTTTTCAGAATAATAGAAGAAATTAAAAATATGAACTGTCATAATAAATCTAAAATATAGTTAAAATTTAAAAAAAAGTGTTGTTAGCACTTTGTAATTTATATACAAAAACATTGTTTTAAAATCACGAAAAAATTGTTGAAAGCTTAAGCTCGTTTAGGGCGTGTAGCAAGACGATATTTTAGATTTACCTCAGACGTAACGTTCATGTGTCTATACATAAAACAACATAAAATAATATTATTATTCATAAAAAATATTATTATTATTATTATTATTATGTTAGATTTAGAATTAAAACATTTAAAACGTATCGACATATTATAGTTACTATTGAACGAAAAATATAATCAAGAGTATACGACAGCGTTTACGAACACAATATACTCTTTTTGCTGAACGTCGGGCGCCCCCCCCCCCCCGAAACTCTTGTCCCCTCTGCCACTCTGCTGCCATAATCATCATCGTCATCATCGTCATCGTCATCGTCATCGTCAACGAATTCCAAGACCCTTCTCGTTCTCCGCCGACGCGTATATCATTTAAACTACCGCGCGTTTATATACGGCGACGGTTTCTCCGTCGTTTGATCGACACCGACGGCGGCCACGAATGGCTGTTGGGTTTAACCTCGAATTCCGAACGCAATATATATTTCAGCTCGAGATAGCTGCTGATGTATCGCCATCGTCTCGACAACCGTTAGACAAAGAGAAAAAAAATCACGTTTCCAAGAACTACCCCCCCCTCCCCTCCCTCCTTTATCACTCCCCGAATCACCCAAACTGCAACTCGCTAAACTATATATATATATATATATGTAATATTGTTATACACGCACACCGACATCGCATTGTCCGCATTTTATTTGTTTCCAATTTTTCCGACCCGAAGGGACAATAACATAATAAATATATATATATATATATATATTATTTTATTACATACCCACGATCGGGTTTCCGTACAACATATTATTATTATTTCTCGTCCATCGGTTCTCGTGTTTGGAGACCGATATGATATTAATATATATTTTACTCGGATACGACGGATGGGTCGAATATTGTACAGGGTGTTTCGCCACGTTATCTGAATGTTTGTTTTTGGACGCACCTGTGCCGCCTGCCATACTTTCCCCCCGAAACACCCGACTAGTACTGGCAAAAATCTAAAAACGTAGGTGCATAAAACTATTTGAATATTTGATGGAAATCGGAAATTCGATTTTTAAAACACAGACATAATATAGATTTAAATAATTAAAAAATTTATTTTTATCGTACGTAGTTAAGCAGAATTTGACATTCATTTTATTTGCAAACTCTTTTTTCGCTTCAATTGTAGACGTTCATATTGCGTAGTATTACCTATTTTAAAACATTTATATAACCGATTGTCTAAACCGTATTTTTAACTAGCTGCTCCCTATCGTACGCTTGGGACAGCATCATCAAAATATTCCTAATCTTTTGGAAAAGTGTTTTCAATTTGAATACTTTGTAGTTATTTGTACTGTGGTTAAAAATGATTCAATAATCGATAAAAAAAAAAAAAAACAAATAATAAGTAACTCGGTTTACTCGTATTGGATTTCTCGGAACGTTAGAGACACTAACTGTTTTGTAAACATCAATGCGCCGCGGCTTCGTGTACGGTACAATAATTTTCCACGATCATATTATAAAAATACGTGTTATGTTATTTGTTTCTGAAAAAAATTATCAAACAAAAAAAATACAGTGATCGACAGTCGGAGGACTTCCCAAACACCCCGTGTTCACGTCTTAAAGCTCCTGCGATCGTGTGCGTGTCGATCATTGCACTCGTGTCCGGCAACAATCCAGCGATCCATACACGTACGTCGTAGTACTTATTATTGTTAAGTGATTTCACGGTTATATTGCGAGTGTGTTACGATCGAGTAGAGACGAAATGGATCAACCGCATATTGTGCACCGTGTATGGCTCCGCGAAAATATCTCCTAAAACGACAGAATTTCCCAAATCGTTGTCACTGTTCATACAATGCACGGTACATACGTGTAGACAATATATAATGAAATATACGGCACAATTGTTTTTGGTCGATGGTAGTAATACGACGCGAGCACATGATAATATATAGGTTTATTTAATGCCGAACATTGTCCAATTATCAAACGCTAGCTAAACACTCGTACAGTCTCTGTCTCTTCCCCCTCCCCCCCCCATCTTTCTCTCTCGCACACTCTTCCGCTCTGTAGCACTCGGCTTTTGTTGTAACGATTATGGATGGTTGAATGTGTATAGTTTGTACCGATTTCACTGCGGCGGTCTTCTACGTCGTAATATTATACAGAGTGCTCCGCCAATATGAGCTCAAACTCAAGTTTTCATATTTTAATGTATTTGTTCGAATTCCGATTTTTGAAATTGTTCATTATACTTATTTGACGACCATATTTTTAAACACCTACTCAGAGTTTTTATTCCATTAAACCAATACAATTTAGCCTTACTCGCTCTTTTTCGTTTTGCAAATGAGAACTTTACTTTTTATTTATCTCCATCGTCATTAACCCATAATCATCATCATCGTTACACAAAGCTAAGTAACTCAAAAATCACTCATTTTGATTTAAATGCATCGATGTTTAAAAAAAACCACATCTGCTTAACAACTATTACGATAAAGAACGAATATAATTTTAAAGAAAGTATGGTTAGGTACAGCTGGTAATCTAAGCGTTTGAAAATATAGATCTTAATAGTAGTAGGAACATATAATTAAATTCCAAAAATCAGATTATTAATGGAAGAAATGGGGGGGGGGGGGGGGGGTGAGCATGCTTGGTGAATGACACTGTATATTAACTGCAATGAAAATATAGGTTGTTCAATATATAAGCGACAAACTTAGTAAAAAATTGATTAAATTATATTACCTACTTATCTAATTCATGATGGTCAACCACCTGCCCTATAAAAATTACAAATTCAATGATTATAATACATACGAATATATATTACATCTACTGATTTTGATCTTGGTATAAAAGATGGAAATACCGTATTCAAAAATCAAATATAAAATATAAATTTTTATTTAAAAAAATTCTGTTTGAAAATTTCAAAATGAGTTACGTTAAGAAATTTGTTTTTGTGTGCATTTTTTGATTAAAACATTTAATGTAACAAGCAAGAAACGTTAGAATATTTACTTCTGCCCAACAGTATATAATTTATGATGATTTTGTTGCTTACAATTATTATGTATATTAACGTGAATACGTGTGGTGTATATAATATGTTATTACTTATTACTATAATTAAATATCTGTTGATTTATCACATTTGAGTTCGCTGTTTGTGGAAATTTATGTTGCCCGTTTTATTTAAGTTATTATCCCATAATGAAAGAAATAAACGTTTTTATGACGTAATATATTATTATTAGCCAATTAGCATATTTCAACCTTTAAGAGGTGTTCTTGAAATATTGTTCGTTCCTTTTTGACAGTTAACGCTATATCACAAAACTTTTTTTTTGAAACGTTTATAGCATATTATGGTAAAAATGCCAAAGCATATAAAATAGTCATATTATAATAAACTTTCGATTAATTTTATGAACTTGGAATTATATAATTGTTCCCAACAGCAATTATATCACTAATATAGAAAAATAAAATACCTATTCACTAGGTACATGAAAACGTATATCATTTCACATAAATATATAATACAATTAAGCAATTAATGTTACCTAAAAATTAAGTAGGTGAAATAAAAAAAAATATTATTCAAAGCGAATTTATTGATAGTTTTTCACATTATAATATCCTAACAATTTTATGATTTTATCCAACTACAAACTTTATTATGGACCGAACTACTCTGACGACTATAGCTTCTTATCGTAAAGATTTTAAATCACCTATATTAAGATGTTAATGCAAAATTTATTTGTTTATAGAATTTTCCGTTTTAATATACTTTTATACTTCATAAATTATACCAGACTTAATTACCTAATTACCTAGAATTAAAATCTTCAAAAGTTAAGGTTTTTAGTTTTTAAGCAAAACCTAAATTTTCACACGAATAAAAACATTGTATAGTAGGGGATCAATTATGACAGTTTATGTATACCTATTAATATTATACATAATCAGAAATTATATTAGAATAATATTAATATATGCATACATATTTAAACAATTTTTTTTCGGACGAAGCTTTGTTGATCACCATGGTGACGAAAATTAATAATAAAAAAAAATATTTATTAAAAAGCAGTCCATAATATTCTTGATTCATTAAATGCCTAAAAAAAATTAGCCTAATGCCAATAAATATTTTTTCACTGTAGGATTTTATGAATCTCAGTTGTCTACGTAGAGCAGAAATATCTAGCAGCAAATAGCAATGTAGCATTCTACTAGTTAACGTACCCATAACATATGCAACACATAACACAATCTAGAAAATAATTTAACCATGTACCAAGGAATATTAAATACTAAACATAAGTGCAACAAAAAATAGTTTTTTCTTGAGTTTTTTTTTTTTTTGTTCTTGACGTTAGACGAGGACGTACCGCGTATATATATATTTATATTATTTTGTTTCATAACCTTTTGAGACAATAAAATTGATTCGATTTCCAACTTTGAGGGAGTTTCTGGTAAAGCGAATTGTATCTAGTATTCTAGTTGGTACTTTGGTGGGTCAAAAGTAAATCATTCCTAGTGCCTACCTACTCTTCACATTTTTTTTTTTGTGTAAATAAAAAACGAATAACTGCAGACACTTGACATTTTTACCAAATGTTTATAAGCATTTTCTGTATACAATATAAATGATAACATTTTGACACTTTTTGAGCTATACATGTATAATAGATAATTGAAATTATCGATTTTTTTTATAAACGTAAAATAAATGTTTACTGGGTAGGACCCTACAACACAAGTCTCGTTGTATTGAAAAGAAAGACACTTTTCACTTTACCCTTAACTTAGTTTTTTCTTTTTAGATCCGAAACGAAGATTTGATAATGATGTTTGTTTTTTTTTTACAGGATAATCGAAAAGCTGAATAAGTTAGATTCACTACTTTAGCCACAACTTATATATATGCATTTTAAATTGAATACAATATATAATTCATACTTGAAATGCTATTTATCGAATTTAGTTTTTGATAAAATCATGAAAAATAACAACAAAATGGTCTTATGAATATGTAAATTTACAATAACTGATTGCTTTATTATTTCTTCCAAATATGAAGTCAATCGCCCAAATAGCTCAACTTACAACACTGCCTGAATTTTTTTATTGTTTAATACCCAGTAATTAGTAGTTTTTAATAAATTAATCCGAACTAATTTTTCAATCTGACGTTGTTAATGATCACATAGAAATTAATCACAATTTTGAATTCATACTTTGGCACAAACATTTCAAAATTATGCTCTCTCGTGCATATTGGCGCAATGGATTCCGTGAGTTGTTTGTAATATTTGATTCCAGACATTTTTATTGTCGTCATCGAAATGTAATACGATTTTAAGATATTTTGTATCTGTTATCATATAAAACATTATGTTTAACTTTTAAATTATTCTGAAACTGTAATACGGTAGTATAGTATGCAAGCTGTAAAAGCGTAAAAGTGTACTACTAACATATTACGTAATACAATACCATCGATATATTTGGTTTACAATGTCAAATACCAAATTGTTCTAATGACCCGGTTATTTCTAAATTTAATGAAGTATTATAATTTGTCATTTTTCTAAACAGTACGGCAATTATTAAATTAAAACTTCAATTTATCTTTACGAACTGAACTTGTACCGTCGCGTCGGTTCGTTCATGACTCATGGCTATAAAGCTCATAAGACTGTTCTAAAAACGATTATTCACAGTATCGCTGTCTGCAAGGAAACCGGGTTCGGGTATGATATTAATGACTTTCAAAATTTTCTTTTATCACTACAAGGCAATTGAATTATGTATAATATATATATATTGTAAATACCTACACAAATTACAATTTATTTCGTCACGTTAACGTTATAAATTAGTTTTGAGAAAAAGAGTTAAACTTCCAACGGCTTGCTTCGTGAAATATATCTAAAGAGAAAGCATAAGAATCCAAATAACTGGCTATTTGGGATATCGACGAAAAAAATCACCAAAAATGCACTATCTCAAGTGACTAACTCAGTATACACGGATTGGAGTTAAACACATTTTCAATCCTGGTGGCATAGAAAATCCAAAATAGATTATACTAGAAGAAAAAAAATCTCACACACTACATTGGCATAGTGAGTAACGAAACGGAGCAGACAAAGTGGTGACATCCTCTCACAAGACGGATACATCATTCACGAATAATTCAATAATTAGTTAGAAGTATTTAAAGGTATAATTCCAAGTATACAATATAATACGTCATACTACTATTTGATGACAGTGTTTCCTAATACTTATTATAGTGCTAATGAGCTAATTGAGACGTATGAGACCAAGGGTGGGAAAATTTGACAAAACATCGTAAAACTTGTAGTGGGTAGGTGGTTTCAGAGATGAGAGATGTGCAGCAGATAGTATAGTGTTTTGAATGATGCATACCATAATAATATTATATAATTATAATTTGTAGCCTTACGGGTATAGGTCAATGGTGGAGTGTGTGCGTTGCAGGAATTTAAGGTCTCGGTGAACGGGTGGGCCCACACACTACAACACTATGCAACACAATTCAACAATTATAACTATCACTGGCTTCAGTGGAGCCGAATATTTTAAGCATAATCGTGCCAGACATTTGGATCGTTTTAAAAAGCGTATTATGCGCAGTGCTCGCGAGAAAGTCGAACGGTGGACACACGCGATTTGTCGCCTTTCGAAATTAATATTTGTCAAGCACTTCGTTAATTTCTGATCGTTTTTGAGCGTTCTCTGCAGCGTCGCGTTTGTATAAAATCCAAATTTAAATTTCGTTTTTAGTACCACGTATTATACCCGGAAAATGACATTACACTCTGTGCGTTTTCGGCCCTACACCCGTACCCTCTATATACGTAGAATTGTAATTATTATATATCCAGAGGAATTTTCGAGCTGCACACAGCACATACAAGGCGCATAATAATATTATCATCGTCGCACGATAACAATTATAATGATAATGTCGCTGTGAAATTGAATCTGCCGTGTGAAATACTGCAACGGCGTTATTATGATGATTACGGTATGAACCATTATGGTTTCTGCGCCGTTTAAACCAAAAGCCGAGGGTCGACAATTATTGTCAAACGAACATGAACAGTGTAGCAGTGCTCATGATATTGCACGACAAGACGTTTATTTTTGTATTTTAATTTATCACAATGTTATCGCATAACGGTGTAAAAGTTATCGGTTAGTAATGCAAATGAGACTGTGGATAAACTTATAATAGAGCCCCACCCAATTCGTTATGCGTTGAATCCATTTCGAATATTTTCGTTCGGAAACACATCAATCCCGACTTTTTTGGCAGTCATCTATTTATTATGTATGACTAATAAAATACTATTAAAAAATTGTTATTTTTCATGTAGGGAAATTCTAAAGAAAAATGTTCTTTAAAATATAATAACCGTACATGGATACCTATTATATTATAAATTGTTTTTAGGAGAAAAAACAAGTCGGACCAGTAAAAAATATTAATATTGAAGAATAACTGAAACTCATTACAATTAAAAATATCAGCATTTATTATAAAACATTCAATATAATTTATTTTTTCTATAATTTATGAAGTCGTATTATTATTCATAGTATATTTTATTATTCGTCATTAGTTATAATCTTCCAAATATACCCCACCTTATTGTTGAATTGGTATTATAACACAATATTTGTGTGAAGTAAACTTATGATAATACTTTTTACTATTTTTCGCGTTAACATTTTATGAATTTTCTAATGACTACCTGCATTTTTGATTTTTTAATCCAATGAAAAATGTCTTTTGGAATACTTTGATGTACAAAAATCGAATTTTGGATCATTCGTTTATTATGAGTTATAATCATCTGATGTTTTTTTTAAGTGGACGGAGTGGTGCATGCTAAAATTTTGGACTACTAAACTTTAAATATTAATACCTAAACTATTTGTCAGCAATTTGATTTTTATAGATCAAAATATTCTACGAAATCATGTTGTAAATTGTTAAGTATTAAAACTTTCATTAATTAAAAATAAAAATAAATATTATTTCGATTTTTGATTATCAATGTTTTATATGATAATATTATACACAAAACGACATTGTTGTAAAAATAAAGTATATTGATCTCAGGAGTATAAAAATAAGAATGTTATAAAATAAATATTGGGATCATGCTCCTAAAAAAAATATTTTTCAACTGCAATACTACACCAAAAAAAAAAAAATCAGTGAGATAAAAAATATTAAAAAATAAGATTAATTTTTCAGAAATATTATAAAACTGACTGAGAAAATGAGTGTAGACTATTTACCAACAACTTGCGCAGACTATATTTGTTCCGAATCGTTGGTCACGAATTGAAATCTCTTCCTCTTCTCTTCCGACCACTGACCACGCACACACGACCTACCATAGCTAGGTCAACGAGAGAACATTTTCCGAATCAAAGGAATTCGTCAAAGGAAAACGGGACAACAGGGCTAATATGGCGGACGTCAGTTGTGGTTATATATTGCTGTGCAATTACATTCGATTACGTAGTTTAATTGCGAACAAATAGAATTAGGTATATCGTATAAATATATGCATCATATTAGATTTCCCTATCGGAGTGTGAAACGAGGTGACTTCAATCATGTTATATCGCAAAGGACTTTTGCCAGCCAAATTAAATGTTTTCATCGTTTGTATAATGGGTTTCGAATGTTTCCCACAAAAACCATACAATAATCGAATAATATAATGATGGGTAGTATTGTAGTAGGCATGTTAAAAAGAAAGTTATCTAACATGCTTTATAAAATAAGACAATATTATATAGGTGACATGTGCTCAAATATCGATTCGTTTAAATATTCAAATTAAACATTTATATAGCTATAAAATTATCAAAATATTTTTACAAAAATTCAAACACTCTGATTTTAATATTTTTAAATGATTTGTTCCGACAGACAGTACAATATTTCTTATAACTTTTTTTTAGAACCGAAAATCGCTTAAAAAACGCCCGTCGACTACCCAGACGCGAAATGAAAACCGTTTGCAAAATGAAACCGTACAAAGGAATACATAAATAATAATATACAAACTAGATGCTCAGCCGAACAGTTGTAAAATACGAGACAAATTTGCAGCCAGATAAGCATCTTCAAGTGTTCATAGAAAAAAAAAAAAATGCCTAAGTCATAATTAACATTGCTATCCTATTCACAGCTTATAATCGTTATACACGCCCCAGTAATCTCCGTCACTTGTTTTGTGAGGACTTGCTGTAAAAAATTTCCTAGAAATGGATGTATAATGTTATATTATATTTCTCTGCGAGTGTCTTATTAACGGCCAGTGGGTCATTGGAGCGTATAATTCTACGAAATAGTGGAAAATCCTGAATAGCGTATTATACAGTATCCCGGGGATTAGAATAATATATATGTTTATATTATATACATTTGGAAAACCGTATTGCAATAATTAATATTTGAAAATTAATATATATATATATGAATGTAATCCGTTTGAATACATTATCCACGAGTTACAAATTGATCGAATCAGTCTAGCCGCATTATAGTCGAGAACGTCTGTACAATCTGCATTGAAACTTTTTACTAAAAAACCAGCTTACAAATTTGGTTTTTAGCGTTCCACTTGTCTGGACTTATTTTGACTCTGCGGTCAACTTCACACGATGTCTAAACTGCGTGACTACAGAAAGAACGGTGTTGTTGAATTCGTGCTGTTGCTTCGTATACGTCGATCGAATCGTCGTTGAAAAACATTATCATAGACGTAATGATTTGAACTATATTTTTTTCAGACTCCTCTCTGGTCGCAGACATTGTACACGAATAAAAATGTTGTGTTTAACTGACTTAAAAAAAAAAAATAGTATCAAAAACGTTGACGGTTTTAACAGTCGGATGAAAACCGTGTCTTACGTTAAGCGGATCACCGGGCAAACCTCGGACTCCGAGGTTTTCGAATACCTACCCCAGCGACCTGGGCACAAATTCATTCGTCATGCAATTTGCACTCAAAAGGGCCACGATTGCATTACATTTGTTTCGGGTACGTAATATTAAGCATGCGTGTAGACTATATATTATTATAGATAACCCACTTTTGTGACACACGCAGTCAGCCGTCCTTTCGTGGAATCCGTTTTATCAGTGGACGTAACTCTGCGCACCAAACTGACAGTGTAATCGGATTTTGACCTTGTGCGCATGTCGCTGGACTGTCATCACCATCCGATATCAAATCGGTCAAGCCCCGGAGTCCGCCGAATCTAGTTTCGACTAGACAATACTGGTTTTTAAGATTCCCTTTCGCCAAATCGTGTCCAACAAATCGCTGCTTGTGCAAAAGAAAAAATTCCGAGAATTAATATTCATTTCTTATGAATTACATTAATACATACGTAATATTCCCACTTTTCCCTAGTTCAAACTAGATTTAATTTATTCACGATAGAAAAATTATTACTTCTAAAAATCGATTTTCACTAGACCATCCTGTTTTGTACCACTATTTATATTTTCAGACACAACTATAGTTCTAACTAAAAAAAGTAAGTTGAAGAGTCCTCAACTCGTTTTAACCAGCCGAAATCAGTTTTGACGAAATGAGGTTGTAAAACTGTCTTGTGAAAGCGCTAGGTGTTGCAGATTTCGGGTTTTTAGTGTAGCATAATATACAGTTTGCATATTGTATTACGTACAAACACAAACTACTATATTTCGGTCGCTTTTATGACATACTCCGTACAACGTAGCCTAAACTGCAGATTCTGTGATCATAAGACCTATTCTGGGCGACTTATAGGTCATCTATTAAAATTGAGATCAGTACTGGCGGGCGACCAACTTGTGCGCAGGGGGCGTGTCTTCGTTCCGAAGCTTTGGCCTGGTGGTCGACTTGGTGGGGGTAAGCCGGTTGACGTAATCTGACCGTCACCAACGGAACTCGTCACCGTCCGGTACCTACTGATAAAAACTGGAATATATTTATTACAGACATTAAGTGATGAAGTCTTTGAAATTTAAATCTTTGAACAATACTATCGTGTAATTGATGTGTGCATGCCTGCACATTACTTGTGGATTATGATTCGTTGGACAGGATTACGACCGCACTTCACTATTTTCGGCTTATAAATCCCTTTGGAAATAAATAACACAAAGGAACTGCGGCAAACAGTAATTGGAAAATCCAAACGTTCGATACATCTCTACACAAATAACGAGTTTAGTTTTCGTATCATGTAGAGAATGCACACAATACACATACGTCATTTGTTTACCATTATGTTATTATAATACTGCCGAGTGAAATTAAATTCGAAAGTGTTGTTATAACGGTCAAACACGAGATGTCCTTCGTGCAATGTTTACGTAGGTCTTATTTGTAGAGTTTAATTAGTATATTTTGCGGATGAGCTCGGTGGAATATGAAATACATGTAAAATACTGCCAATTCGATGCCATTCGCCAAAAAACGTTTTAGGTACCTATAATAATTATACACTATACAGTTTATAATAATATAATATATTAATTATAAAATATTGGTCATTATTCATTATAAATAGAGCAAGGACTTTCATGCATTTGAATGTTTTTTATGGTTTAGTTAAACGTATGCAGAGTAAGTACACAATACCTTTCACAACGTTTGTGACCAAAAGCTAAAAGTTTTTAGTGCATATTTTTGCATATTTGGACATTTTTTGGTTTAAGGGGCATATTTTTGATTATAAGAGNTTATAAATAATAATTATGAACACGGCAGGTGCAGTAGTACACGGGTCATACATAGTTGTAAAATAAAACATTAAATTATGTACAATTTTTTGTTTACCATACTGAATAAATGTTCGGTTATATAATATATTAATAATAATAAAAATAATAATAATTTATTATAATCATTCAAATAACATTAATTCTTTGTAGATAAGTTGTTAATTTGTTACATCGCACATTTACGAATGTGTTGATTTGCTGCAAATAATCCTAAAGAGGTATCCTAAAGCACTGTTTTTCATGAATTGGTTTTTCTTTTTATATTTTTGTTACAACACTTTTCATTTTTCAACATCGTTTCCTTTTAAAAAACGAATAGTTGTCTGACTATGAATAAAGATTTATAAAAATTGTTTTCATTTTTAATCTTCTCTACAAATTAGTTAATTGTACAATCGACATGCTATTACGCGATGTATATAATCATAGTTTTATCTCAAATTAATGCGTTTATTTTTTTTTAATGTCATTTAGTTCACTGAAAAAAGTGTTAATTTAACTAATTTCAATGAATCACGAGATCGAGTACCTATGGATCTTAATTTATTTTTGTCTTATAAAATAATTTAGCCTATAAGTGTTAATCATAAGAGTGATGCGATGAGTATATCAAAATTAATTCCAGTGAAGTTTAGGAACTGCGGCTACAGTATGATATATCTCTACAGCTAACGTTTTTTTTTTAAATACAGCACATTATTGGTTTTGTCAGAGAAAAAATTGACTTCCTTAGAATATTTTTTTACAATATATTCACAACAGCAACATATTATAGATTGAATGGAAAAAAAAAAACATTATCGTTGCCCATAACGAACAATTTTATGTATAATAAAAGACGGTTTAATTATTTGTTTTCTTTTATCTTGTAAACAATATATTTTATGTACAATGAACCATTGTTAACAAATAACTATGTACATCATATATTCGTGAATTGTGTTTGTATAACATACTAAATGTTGTATTATGTAAGAATGTTTATTCGGACCTTTGCATTGTTTATAGTATATCTGTATGCTATACCATATTATGCACATATTATATGGTTCAAAAAAATTCGCATATTCACTTCTATTTTGTATAAGGTTTCGGCGATTTGAATATATCGTAAGTTGTACAACATTGAATTTGCTCTTCGGCGTATTTCGCGAACCCTACAATTTCGTTTTTAAACTTATCGATTTTTCGGACAATAAATCAATATGTATATAAATGTTCGACCATTTGTTGTTCGAATAACTGTTGAAAGTTATGAAAAAAAAAAAAAACGTTACTGTAAATCAGTATTGCTTGTGGTCCACAGATATATTATAGGGGGTTGGTATTGGGCGGGGTCGCACCATTTACTCCTGTACCGAAAAAAAACAACACAAAACAACAAGAATAATAGTGTATCAACTTATAATTTATGTTTAACAACGAACGCACACACTAACACTTAGGAATACACATAATTCAAACCCTAAAAAAAAAAAATCGTATCTACATCATTATAATATCATATAAATACTTTAAATCTTGATGAATGATTTATGGTTATATATTTGGAACAAAAACGGATTATCTCATCTCATCGTATTCTTACCAATTTATGTATAACAACAATAGTGTAGGTATCTGTATTATTTATACGACAATTATTGGTGGGCACCGCCTACTCACTTTTTCATCGACATAAGGTTTGGATATCCGTTTATTTAAACGAGGGAATATAAATCACGCGTGGTAATACATCAGATTCCGACAAAATGTATAATAGGGCAAACAATTGGGAGAAACGAAGCGGACCATATGTCATGAGCGCCAATGATATAAAAAATACACATAATTTGCGCCAATATTAACGTATTTGACATATTTCAAAACAAAAAAAATCTTAAATAACCTATTGTACATACCATTCTATAAACATATACTTATGCCCATTAAACAAAATGCACAAGACTCCTTTACACGCAATTGAATTTGAATTTTGAATTTACTAAATTCGAAAAATAACATAAAACGACTATTACATTTTAAGTGTACACAACATTTTGCAGACCAATTTTGCGATTGTTTTTGTAAAATCAACTGCAATTACGATTATATTACTTACTCGATTGCTTAATAAATACGACTTACCAACGATGCGATACCGTGTTTGTTTTGTTCCGATCAGTCTAAATAATAACTATTTCAATATTTTAATTGTACTGATGTTATGCAAACCATAATACGTTACATAAATATAATAACTGTAGAGCAACCATAGTTGTTATACTAGAAGCTAATAATATTAAATAAAAAAAAAAGAAAACAATACTTTGTCAGACAAATCAAAAACTCAGACATTCTATCGCAATCAGATAATATACATTAAGCGATTATACGTTAGGCGTTTTCGAATGATCTATACCCATAGTTCTAAATTTAATGGACACACATTGGATGGACCCTAGAATGGGTGCACAGGTATCTGGAATTTTGGCACCTTTGTACGATATGATTTATCTTTCGCTGCGAAACCCGGTCCGTTGCAGTTGAGTTGTAACAGGGCAGTGTAGCAGGTGTACGTTCACCTACTACGAATTAAATGATAATTAACTTCGTATATTAACGATTTTTTTACAGTAATTTATTATTATAAAGGTAGTATACATACTAAAAAAACGGTATAGAACGAGAGAATTAAACTCAGAAAAATACTGTGAGAGCAAATCGACGAAATATATACAAAAAAAAAAAAAAGCAGAAGAAAAACTGTCTGTGCGTCCCTTGTTTGAGTGATAGATGATTGAAGGCGTCTGTTGAAAATATCTTTCTTACCCTTAAATCAATATTTTAATTCTTTATTTCTCTTGTTTTCGTTACATTTTTACGTACCTATCATGTCGAGTCGAACTCGATTTCTGTTATAATTTATAAGACTGACTCACGCTCTCTCTCTCTCTGGCAACACGTAATAAATAAATAAATAAATAAATATATGCATCATTCCATAACTTGGCTGACATTTTAAATTTCATTTCTTAAGTATTAGCGCCACACCTGTTGTTGATTTCCAAGCGATTATATAGTAATAGTGTATCACGGCTATTCGTATGAAAAAATTTGATCGATATTTGAGAACGGTTAATGTAGGAAAATAACGAAAAATCCTCTGCCACCCATCGTCCGCGATCCGTACAATATTTGAAGTAGGCGCAAGGAATATACGACAATTAATAATACTCAAGGAAGTCGAACCCACATAAAAGCTTGGATGTGTCCAACCCCACACATCCATTCCCCTCCGCCGCCGCCGCCGCCATCTTTGATATGATATCATAACGGCGAATGGACATTATAGTGACATCGTGGCTCGTATTTAATAATAATAGTAATAATAATAACAATAACAATAAGTTCATCCCCGCACAACGGGGATCGCGTGCACCGAAGGTTATTCCGTAATAATTCTCTTATAAATAAAATTAGTTTCGTCCATACGTATATATATATGATATATCAGCACAATATGCACGGATAACAATTCTATATGGTCACGTGCACATCGCGACTGCACATTGTTGTGTGCAGCTCAGCCATCGCGATGCATTATTAAATTAATATATTTTTTTTATACCCCGTGGCCTTTACACGCGTTATTACAATATTTATTATACATTATGCGCGTCACCATCGTTATCGTGATATTATTATTATTATTATTATTTTTATCATCATTATTATTAGCATAACAAAGGCGCGCCGCGCAATACGGCGGCGAGGGGGTGGCGGCGGGTACGGTCTCTTTTTTTCTCTCTCCTCTTTCAATTGTGTTTATTTATTTATTTTTTTTTTTTTTTTCGTCTCGCATACACTGCAGATGATGTGTCCTGCGAGGACATATATAAAAGAACGGTCTCCGGGTCGTCGGAGACGGGTCGTATACGTATACGGAGTGCTCAGAGTTTTACGGCCCCTTACTCTGTCGCCGCTGTCGTGCACCGTCCCCGCCGGGACGTCATTAGCGATCCGTCTGGGAGGCCCTGCGAGACCCGTCGACAACGCGCAGACGGCAGACGGAGTTGACATGTGGGTACAATGGATGTGCAGGTATATGTGACCGCACGCATGCATATAATGTTATCGTCACATTACGGGCGTACGTCTGTTTGTGTACGGGGCAATAGTATTTCGCGAGCAGCCCCTCCCCCCCCCCCTTACTTCTTTCGCACGCCGAAAAGAGCCCACACGTCTACGCAAGAGTGCGAGTGCTGCAACGACGAACGGGCACAACAGGTATCGGGCAATTATCCCGCCGGTGTCCGATTGTGCATCTCATCAATCACAGATCCTTCGCCTTCCCGATCGTAAATCTTAAAACATTTACCCGGGTGGGCCGTTTCACTAAAAAAAAAAAAAAACCGATTCGTGTTTTCCGCGATGCGTGTGCAATAATAATTTACGAACTTCGAAACCAGACGTCCTCTTCTCGCGCCCTCCCCCCCCCCCCGGCCAGCCGCTCAAAACAACGTCGTTTCCAAAAAGTCGAATTTATATATACCTACCTACGTACACACCGCCGTCGAGCGCTTTATTTATTTTCTTTAATTACGCCCACAAACCCTCGGATAATAGAGGCGCATATAGAGCGAGTACCACACCTGCAGTAACGGTACAATATATATATATATAGGTATATAACACAATACGACGGTGCGTGGGCTTTGTTTTTACTCGATCGTTCTACACACAATATTATGGTTGTGTATATACCGAACTGGGTGATCTATCGGCATTCTGGACGTGTTATGTGGGTGCACCAATGTCCCCGGTCAAATTCAGTGTTTTTCAAAAACAAATAATTATTAATTTGCGCGTCGGTTTGAAGACCTATAATTTATAAGACTTAATTTTAATGAAAAACCGCAAATAATAATAATATGCATAACCGATTCGTATCATATTAATAATAATAATTAGCAGTACCGTAATTATTTTAATAATACATATTTTAATCGACGAGAGGAGTGGTGGACACACGCGCATCACGATTTGCGATCATTGCGGTGCGCACTTGGCCAAATCTGTCTGCTCGTCTTAACTTTAAAATATGCTTATTAATAAGTAACCAAGATTTATTAGATCGGCCTATTTTTATTGAATAAAATGTAACCTTCGGGTCGGGTCGTCATCGAACGGCTGAAAAACAAACGCAAAACTCGAAGGATTTAAAATAATAATTATTACTTGATTTCGTTGCAATACATATTATTAATATCTTATTAATCGTTTGAAATATTCTGTTTTATCAAAAACACACACTTGGTGATCGACCAAGAAACAATTATAATTGTAATAAAACAATGTATGGATCACCCAGTAGAATGTTATACCATATAGGTATACTGCGTGGGGTAGAACGTTTTTACCTGCTAACTTTTATGCAACGTTGCCACATTAATTAAAAATAAAAATAATGAAAATACAATATACAATATATATAAGATATCAATCACTGTATTTTGGTTACAAAATAAACTTACATGGAATTTTGTTTTAAATTTTCAATCCTTAGCTATTAAAGTTAAACATTTAATAAATTGTTAACAAAAAAATCATATTTAAATTTTAAATTTGATAAAAAAAACACACACACATATCATTGTAAAATCAATACATTCATCACTTATTTTAAGGCATTTTTTTGAGATTAAAGTTGTTTTGTTAATCGCATGAATTGTCGTATACATTTTATAAACAAATTGTGAAAAATGCATTTTTTTTTTTTAAAATACAAAAAAAAAATCAGTTTACACATTTTATACTTACAAAACAACGTTTCAAAACACCAAAAAAAGATGCCTTTGCATCAAAATCCCAGCCCTATAAATTATTACTAAAAGTTAAGATAAATGGCAACGTCGCTAGAAATACCGTTTTCAATCGTTTGATTTTAAGGTACAAAATATCGTTTCTTTGATCTGCCGACATCGTTCTCAATCGTGTTGCGTAAAAGGTAAAACGTTGTCAATCATACAACACCGACTGCGTGAAACACAGCCCGTCTGGGCGTTAATATATATTTGTGTGTGTGTGTGTGTGTGTGTGTGTGTGTGTGTGTGTGTGTGTGTGTGTGTGTGTGTGTGTGTCTACTACACGCATGGTTATAAAAATATCGTACCAGTGTATTAATAGGTACACACACACACATGCTGATATAATATATAGGTGTATGATACACCGCCGACATCGCCTGTGCAAGCATGAAATAAAGCTTTCGATTTGAATTATCGGTTCGCCACCACGTTTTTATTTGATTCATTTAATTCTAGGTGTGACTTTTTTTCATCTTTTTTGCCCCTCACTTTTTTCATGGTATTATTATTGTTAATACCCAGTTACGGTCTGCATCATAATATTACGGTATTCTGTTTTATCATCTATGAATACGACTGTTGCAGAACGGCGATTGTGTTCATACATGGGTAACTGTCATATTATACGTCGACTTGCTGCCTAACCTAACCTGGTTATGTAAAAATGAACGTATTCGATACTGACGAATGACTATTGTAAGGTATCAATATGTTTATACAGAGCGACTCACCAGCCACGCCCGTTGTTTTTGTTTAATAATGAAATTATTCAAATTCTGATTTTTGGAATTTCTAAATAATATAAACAAAGACAATTTTTTTGCAGGATTAGCTTAAGAAATGCACTGTAGTGATGCAAACTTCTATTTTTCGAATGAGAATCAAAAAAATAATTTTTCTTAAAATTTTTAAGAGGCAGAAACGAAATTGAAACAAGTTGCTTTTGAATTATTTAACTTACAGTGTACTAAGGATAATAATAGATTCATGATAATTGGCTTGGAAGATATATTGGGACTACGATGATTAATATTAATTCATTGACATTATAAGAATTGGTAAAAATGGTCAATAAATACTGCATCCAATAATACATCTATTTTATATTTTTCTAAAACCGCTTTAAATTACTTTTATCCTCAGAATAAACATTTTAATAACTGAGAAACTACCGGTCCGAATTTTGAATTGGGTGTATCAAAACGTTCTCAAAAAGTATTCACTTAATAATTTACAATTAAAAAGGGAGTTTTTGTTTGAAAAATCGAAGTTCATACTTTGGCATGACACCTTTAATGAATAAAAAAAATCAAGAATTTTAAAAAAGGCCTTTGAGTATATTTAAAAATTCCAAGAATTAGAATTTGAATAATTTCATTATTAAAGAAAAAAATGAGTAAGGTTGTGCATCAAATTTTATACACGGTAGATTGTTACTTGTATTGCTATAAAATATTTAAATTTATTTAACTTCTTATATTAATCTTGAGTATGTATAACATGTTATAAAATTAATAATTGTGTGAACAAACTTTAAGAGTTTAGTTTCGTCAACCGACGGCTTCTCTCCATTTGTCTGCGCATACCTTACAAATTAATTAATCACATATTATACTTATCATAAATTATAGTTTATGGTGGGAAATAATTTCCCGGAAAATCAAACAATACATTATTTCCGCATAGCACATTATTAGCACAGTATATTCAGTACAAAAAAAAGTATTGAAAAACATCACGAAGTAGTATTTTTAACGGTCTTAAAGTTGACTTGGTAGTAGTACTTAACCAAACAGATAACAGCTTTTCTTTCGCTTACAAGAAAAATGTGATTTTAGGAATACAATTTTTTTTTTTTTTTTTGGCATCGGACCAACGTGTAATGTGTGACTTACAACGATTTAACGGTCTAATCACCGTTGTTTGAAAAATTCGTTCCGAAACGAACGCAATACACTGGGAAAAATATACAACGAAAAAAGGGAACTGTTGTCGATGTTGTTCCACAAAACATAAGTATCGAAAACCTAAATCACTAATCCACCGACTTCGGCGATGGCGCGTGTTACAACCGCACTCGAGGGTGAACCCGTGAATGCGCAATCGACTGATCACTCCGATACAGTTAATGAAATTTTCTGCGGCGGAAATAGCTGAACCGAACTCGAGTTTAACGCATAATATAAGACGCTGGCGGGCGTGGTTGGGGGGGGGGGAGGCGCTGATCTCCATCGCGATACTCTCGTCCTGGCGAATCGAAAAAGGGACTCCGCGCAATGTATAAATAACGCACGAATACCGTGAACATTTCGAGTATATATTTTATAATAATATATGCGTTCGAGTGCACTACCTATGTGCAACGTCCGTTGATGATACTCTGAGGGTACATATCGCGCGCGACCCGATTGATGGGGGCAACCTGGTATAGACCCTGCGCGGGAAAGGCGATCGATCCGACGATAGGACGTCGTGAATTGTTAATCGTCGGGGGGGGGGGAAGTAGGAATCAAAAGGAAAAACGTGAGCAACGTGACGGTATGCGTACCAGGTGAGATTATAAATAAGGAACGAGTTCGGTCGTACGTGTACACGGCCGGGGTCGTATGGACTCGGTGGCGGTGCGAACTTTTTTGCCGGCGGTACGAGAACGTTTTAGTTACACCGTCACACGAGCATATTTCATTCGCGCGGGGAGTTGCCCCCCCCCCCCCACACACACACACAGCGTAACACGATTTCGTGGAGAACCGACGCTACTATTATAGAAAAGCTCAGTGGACTTCAGATGAAAATAATTTTTCATAATTACGAACTCGCGCTGTAAATTCGTACTGACTTTATTAAATTCTTAATCACTCTGGAAACGCCAACCCGAGACAACGTTTTTAGTCATCGTGCGTAGTGGTTCGAAAATTGTATTCGTAAGGACTTGAAACTTTTCGCACAATTACCTGAGTACGTCATTATTAGCTCCGCCAAGTTGACCGCTTAACGTGAATATGACATGACATTTGGTAATGTTTCGGTTATATGACCACACATCATTATTGTTTACTGTCCTCGACGATATTTTCAAAAAAAATGCACACTTATTCACACCGATCTGAGGAACGGTGGCATTGACTACTTACCTACAAGATAATAACACCCATAGTTAGTAATATTATCTATAATGGTAAAAGGCAATGTTTGTGAGTGATCGATCCATAGCCAAGCATATCACACTATAATGGTTCTGAATTTTGGTGCATATTTAATCCTATGCTTACCCGAGAACGTGCACCTCGGAGTCAATTTTTTAAAAATTTTATTTTAAGCTCATGCAGGGATTTGTTGCAAAACGAATATTTTTTTGTTTGCACGGGGACGCCATCATTGTCAGAACGCCGTAAATGAATGTGTAATAAATATGCGTAGTTTATATTTAATGGAGTTTAAGGAGGGATAAATCCACCGGCATTATTTAATTTGTCGCGCCCAACACCACGCAGGATCAGCCGTAATTAATAAATATATCTACTATACAAAATCAAAGGCCTAAACCGGATCAAACCGTATGCAAATCCAACATTTTGAATTAATTTTCGTAAAATAACGTTGTTAATATATTCAGCAAGAGAGCCCAGGCCATGTTTTATTACTTACTTTTATATTGAATGTAATTGACTCGTGAAAAATATTATTTTTACATTTATTTATATTGTTGCTATTGGTTACAAAAAATACATTTGTTATAATGATTAAATATGATACTAAACCTGTACTTACGGTGTTAAAAATCTATGCGATTTGCATTTAATGGAGCTTAAGAAGAGCTTAATCCATTAGCAATAAAAAATTAGGTATACTTATTACTGGGTAAAATACTTTTTTGATGTTTCGATTTTGAGTAGATCAAAGAATGTATTGATATTATATTGATGCGAGTGTGTGTGTTTTGTTTATTTTGATTATTTTATAGAGAAAAAAATGCTTAGATCATCAATTTCAATGTAGTTTTTATTCGGCAATTGGATCTATATATAGTTGGTACTAATTTAGGAGGTCGAAATCGAAAATTCTCAGTACATCAAAAACAAAAACACATGGGAACATTTGTAAAATTTAAATATTCTTGTTAAAATAATTGCTTAAAAAGTTGGACAGTGTTTGCCTTTTTCATCTTATACAATGAATTGTTATCATTGAATTCAAATTGAATTCGTCTATTACCGACAATGACCAACTCAATGACGAGGCCCCCAGTCGACATCTACAACTGTACAGTAGAGCCGTTGTCACCTTGTTCATTATTGACTAGCACTGATGACTTAAAGCCCGGAGAAATCTAGAAATGAAAAAGAGGGAAGGTGTTGCACGCACAATTTGTATCTATAATAGTCACATAAACATATTAAATTAAGTGTTTGCATTTTTAAAGATTGATAATCCACATGCATAAAAAATACTGCGTTTTAAACAAAATGTTAGAGACTAATAATAATGTATCACTCATTTTTATAAATCAATTAGTGATTATTGACGAGAAAGGTATTTTCGAAAACGTATTACCGAAGAGAAGAGGCTTTATCGTCAAAAGCACGCCCATTGTGTCCATATTTCAGTAATGCCTTCATCCAGCGAGTGCACAAAATATATGCACAATCCGAGTTTGCAGCCACCGATTGCGAATATTGTCTCGTTTAATTTTCAACCGGAAAATCGTTATTGGAAATATTTTTCACTGCCCGATGAAATATTTTAGATGCCACCGCTGCAGTGATTACAATAAATTATTGACTTCGTGTTATCTCGCCGAGCCGGTTAAAATATTTTTCCGAATACGGTGATATTCATTTCATCGTAATAAACCGTCTATAGGCCCGAATATAATGTTATATGTTTCACCTGCAATAATTGCAGTGTATTATGCAATTTTGCTTTTTTTATAATAGCTGATGCCAACGCGTTGTCGTCCCGAGCTAAATTATTTATCGTACCTCGCCGGTACCAATAGGTAAATTTATACAAAACTGGGCGGATATTTGAATTAAATGTTTTATTTTAAGTTTAGATGACAATACATTCGATTAACTTAACTTGAACAGTGTATCCGTAACAAATAATGACATATCATTTACACGATATGTATGTGTTTAATTTTACTATGCGATATTTTTTATACCTTGGTCCCTCCGAAGTTGTTTCCGGAATAAAAAATATCTATCATAGTTCATCCATGTATCCGTTGTACTAAATCGATTTAGACCAAAAGATTTGTAACTTAAATATAGGCAGTACATACGCACATGAAACAATTGCACGGATGTTCGGTAAACTTTTTTATTTTAATATATCTAATAACTGGCTTCACGAAACAATACGCATATAATAATAAGTATTATATTTTATAAGTACCAAAAAAATTCCAAAATAAAAAAAAAAAATATATATTTTATTATATTTTTTATACGATGAAATATTATATCTATTTTATGAATATTGTTATTTGAGTAGAACAGTTAAATTTAGTTTCTATATTATTATATGTTCAGATGTTTACTACTCGTTCGGCACTAAAATGTTCAAAGTACTCGTTTTCAAACGTTATAGTCGTTGAACCTATATTTTATTAATATTACTTATATTATATGGAAGGAGAATCTTATATCGTCGCAGTCGTGGAGTATTTTTATTTGTCACAGTCCCAGAATAATAAATTTATGAATTTTGATGAAATTAATGCTACCGCATGTCCCTATTTCTAATAAAAGATATTCTATTATTAGTCTGTACAACCATAATAATTCGTAAGTATACAGTTGATAGTTATATCTTATAATACTTAAATTAGTATTATTTTATAGCTTAATAAATATATAACACTCTTGTATAACCATCTAGCCGATTTCATAAATGTTAGATTCTGATTGTGATCTGTAGATTTAGTTGTAGCTTTTAGATGTACATTATAGAGTTTATGGGTTTCAAGAAGTTTTTTTGTTTGATTACTTAATGGGACTAATATTTGAGTTGAAAAAGTGTTCCGAAAACTAAACTCTCCAATGTCCTCGTAACACCTTTTAACCGTGCTATTTTGTCTTGTGGATACTTATCAGTTAATGGTACTTTATCAGTGGTTCGATATTTTGTTGTGATTCAGCAAATAGTTGTCCTAAAAATTCAAAATTTAACTGAAGTAACAATCGAGTTTGATCTAATCAGATTATTTCAGTAAGCACCCGACTGATAATAATTTTCAAAAATAATATTATGAACCACTAAACCTTAGTAATAGCTAAAGAATAGAAAAATGTCAGCCTATAATCATTTTTAATTTTACCACAGTTTGCATTTTATATAATAATTAAATTCCACACTTTACACCTGGTTGAGTGAATCAAGACAACTAGAGGTTTCAGTTACGTCATGTTGAGCTCTTTCTCTTAACGAAATATGTTAGACGGCGTCTTGTGTAGGCAATATAGCTACATCGTTGTGTTTATGGTTTTGTTCACGTTATCGCCACTAGACTGACGGACATGACGAATAAATAATTTTAAGAACCCGATAATACTATTATCTCAGTCATCATAATGTCATGTATGGATATATAACGACAAGAATAAGAGTGGGTTGTGGATATTATGCCTTAACTCTTCGTGAGAGTATCTATGCATAAATATATCGAGTGCAGTGCAACCCGAATATTATACGCTTAGAATATAATACAAATATATATTTTTTTTTTCAATTATTAATACTACCCACCGTAGCCCAGAGATATTAGCTGCGAGTAAACCAGTGTATTTATGAATTCGCATTGCGTCTGCCAGTGCATAGGTCTCGACTTATTATGCACATAATATTACATGCATAACTACACAATCGTAAGCTGCAGCACACATCACCATCTGGTGCAGTCGCAAGCGTCTTGAAAATACATGTATGTATTGAGAAACGATTGTAAACAGCGCGGAAATCGATTCGGCAAAACTTTTGTCGTCCGACCATGTGCGCACGAGTCGCGCTGAAAAAAATAAGTGTAGGCCCGAACTTGGCTGCGCCACGCGTGTTAGCACGTCATTATTACTTCATCGTCAGTGCTCAAAATTAAAAACGGACCTGATTGATCGCCAACAACACTCGGTTGCGTATATTTGCGGTGATACCGACCTAAATTTGGTCGGCCAAATTCTATGCCTATATTAAAATCAATATTATTATGTACGCGGTTACAATAATATTACGATACGACGCGAGAATATGGAAAAACAAGATTTAACACATCCGGTGTTTGGTATATACTATCTAACTATACCCGTATAAATTGTTAACCGTCGGGGACGTCCCCTTTGTGTGTATGTTTTTTTTTTCCACCCAAGAATATGTCGTCCAAAGTCCGTGCGTATAATATATTACAGTTTTATAAGCCACCGACTGTAAGTGGACCGCGGCGTAAAAAAAAGCCAAATCGTCTCCGAGTCATTCAATAGGTCCAATCCACTTGCCGGAAATTCGTGAACCAGGTAATCCCCAGACTGCAGGCCGACTGCGTGTTTATGTGCGCTCAGCCACTGTATCGTAGGAATTTATTACATTTTTTTCTTTGTCTAAAAACCGCGTGCGACTTTCGTTCCATTTGATATCACTGATTATTATTGCCAAAGCCGAAAGTCGTATTTTTCGCAACTATTACACGGAACTTACCGCAAAACGTACGATACAATAATACCGCGCGCTTGTGGACACGTTTTGGTTTTTTTTTTTACGACCATCGGATATGACGTTGAGCATAGAAAAAAAATGAACGTTGGTAAAGTATAGCATAATATGTAGCTTAGAGGTTCGATAATTTTAATTAAAACCATTGGTTAATGTACCAAACCTTGAGGGTCGCGGCCTGTAAAGTAATGAACCAAAAATAAACGGTTTGACCACCAAAAGTTTTTCGAAAAAAAATCATTATCGTCTATTTTTGACGATAGTCATCTTTACTTGTAAAAATTTCAATTTTTACGTGCGTGGACTGTCCAGTGTGCATGTTTAAAATGTTCGTTGTACATTATTTTATAAAGGCCGTCTGAATAAAGATACATTCGTGATATTATCATTCCATCGAAATCCCCTTTTTTTTCATCGACAAATCACGTATAACTGCCATATTGTGATAAAAAGACAAAGATGTTAATTTGAATTTTATTATTAATGTTTGACTATTGAAATTTTTTTAGATGGTTATACATGATGTCAAATTTATATTTATACATTGCTGTTTGAATACCATAATTGTGAATTTTTTATTTGACGTCGAAATGATAAAAATTAATCATTTCTAATTATTTGTTTCAGTAACAATTCGAGTAATATGAGTTAAAGTATTAAATTGCTTTAAAAACTGTTGTATACATAATTTATATCTAGAACAAGTTAAATATAAACGGGACTAAACATTAACATGTTGAACACTTATCAATCTTAACGACATTTGTATAAAGTCTATGGTTATGATTATTAGAAAATGCTTTTTTGAGGCAGACATGTGATAGAAATATCATTTATACATACATGTACATATACGTTTCATATTAATTTATAATAATTAATATAGTAATTATTACTATAAAAAATAAACTTCGTTATATTATTATGTTCTTTTCCTCCCATAATGTCCTATATTAATAATTTCTGCATAGTTCCTATAACGATATCACTGCATTAAATTACTACGAAAATTAAGGAAAATCGTCGTAGTATACGTAATAGATGGTCGATAACATAATTATCAAAATATTGGAATTATGGTAGTTAAATCAAAATGATGAAATGACCGTAATTACAATATTATAAACGACTTTTGGAAAAAGAAAATTCTTTGACATTTTACATAATATTTTTATGGCACGTCCAAATACAGTTACTGCCTACTTATGCTCATCGGAAATGTCGTTCGGTAGGTGTACAAATTGTATGATTATAATTTGAAAATACTGGAAAGTTTAAAATTAAAAAAACTTATTTTAATTCAGAGAAGAGGTGTTTACGACTAACGGAAATGTTTTATTTTGTAAATATCGTGAAATCGAAATTAAGTCTTCGAAAAATATGTATAAATAGTTGTAAATTATTTTGTAATCTTAATAATTTATCATTTGATTTTGTTTTTTTTTTTTTAAGTAATTATGAACACTCTTTAACGATCGATTTGTATTGTCACAAAATTCGAGCTTTAAACTACAAATATTTACTCACAGATATTAATCATATTATTATACCTCTGCACCTCTGCGGTTAGGCACCAAAAAATACATACACGCATATATGATAAATAATATATATTCTGTCCGCATTGAAAGTTTGAAAGCGCTTTACACGACTTTTTCGATAATTTACGTATATTATGTATATTCCACAAACTAGATGGGTCGTTACTGGTGTATCACTTTCGATTCCTTTGGCGACGAAACAATCGGCGAAGAATGGTAAACATATTATAATGTAGCGGTGTGTATACTATTTTCGTTCTTGTGATACTCTGAGCCTTTTTTTTATGGACAAATATAACGTTATGTCGCATCATAATGTACGACCGAAAAGACATGGACAAAAATACACTGAAATTCGAGAAAATACCACCAAAAAAAAACGTCTAGCCGATAATTTTCAACGAAAAATCGAATAACAACGATTTTTCAATTCTACGGCCGAACGATAACGAACCGTATCGACGAGACCGCGATCTCGTCGGGGTAATGGATTTTTGTTTTTTCACCTCGAAGTCATGACTTGAGTTCGCGTCGACGGGAAAAAAACCTGCGCCCGCAAGGGATCATTGAATCCTGGACAAAAACCGCCTACACTGCAGGTACACTTTCGCAGCAGTACCGGTGCATATTATGACGAACGTTACCCCAGCACCCCCACATACGATTTTCATTTTTTTTTTTTTACTAATATTTAGTATGAATTTGTACATTATAATTTTTGAATGAGAGTTAGAACAAGTTATGTGGACCCTTCTATTAAATTTTCAAATAATTTGTCGCAGCTAAATTTTTTTTATCAACATTTATAAAAAAAAAAATTTAAAAAAAATTGATTATTTCAAATGCCTATAAATAGCTCAAAAAAAGTCAAAATATTTTGAAAATCAAATCACGTAAAGAAAATGGTAATCTTAATAACTGCTAAAATTTTCAAGTATTTACGACTTACCTATACTATTTGAATAACAACAAATATCAAAAATGGGGAAACGTTTCTCCAGCAACGCCTCTGTTTTTTGTTTGTGGGGCAAAAAGCCAAAATCTACATTCGTGCAAATTTGAAATATGGTCATACAAATTCGTACTGATCGCATACTAAAATATTGGTAAAAAAAAAAAAAAATGAAAATCGTATGTGGGGGCGCTGGGGTAACGTTCGTCATGCTATTATGGTCTATCTCGCGGGGACACATAGAGGTAGGTATACCCCCACCCCCTACCGACAGAGAGGTATTAAATATTATATCATATATTTGCCACACGCCACTGCTACGATGTCGAGTTTGTAATCACCGCGGGTGGGTCGTACTCCTCGAACCCTTCGCGAACGTATTACACCCATATTGTACATATTATATATATATATGACGTGCTCACTTGCGTATATATATAACGTCGTTATCAATTATGTATACACCTACTATAATATCACTCCGAGTGTATTGTTCCCCGGTTCTCAGATCTTTGTCGACGACACCGCGTTTCTATGATATCGCTCATAATATACGTGTGTGCGTGTGTGTGTGTGGCTTCTGCGTCGTCGTCGTCGTGGGTAATGCGCGCAGAGTAAGTCATTAGTCACTATGATATTCGCGTGTGGGTACGCATAATAATAATATCGTTATTGTTATCGCACTATAATTATTCTACGACGGCCGACGACGACGGGTCGGATATACAGATATTGTTTTGCACGCGCAAATGTCACAGAGCCGCCCGCGGCCGATGGAATAATTTAAATATTATACATATATATTATATATATATGTATACATATATATATATAGACAGGAGAGACCTACTGCGAGCGACGATATCGTTATTGTATACGAACGCAATATTGTGACGACAATACGCGCGCGTTCGATGATTTATGCGAAAATGCCACTATCGACGCAGGTGATTATTAATGACCCCCGCTGCAGTAGCTGCTGTGTGCACAATAATGGACACTGTTTCTTGTCTCGCGAGATTCCGGTATTCTAGAGAAAAAAAAAATGAGATTTTCGATTCGTCGGCCCGATTTCGGTCTGACCCACCCGCGATATTGTAATACGATAAAAGATAATGTGCAGGTGGGCGCGCGTAAGTAACGTTCATTCGCCCATTCGGTTTTCGTGATTTGGTACCCATGCACACATAATATTGTTTTTGAGAGTACGCGTTTTGCGTTTTGTAAAAAAATCAATATTGTCGTGAGTGATTTTTTAGGTAACTTAATAGTTTTACTGTTTTTAGATGGCGACCCTCGTTTTAAATTCTTTGTTCACCGGCAATATATTTCGACATGAACATAAATAAATAATCGAGTCTTACAGCAGCTTCAACAATCGATATTATTAAATATTCTAGAGTATGAATAAAAAATAAAAGTAGCAATTAAAAGAAAAACATAATAATAATAACAAGCGACGGAGAAAACTACTGGCGTAAAAAAAAAATTAATGCTCTGAATATTTGATGTATTTATGCCGCGTTACCCATTTCACATCGTTGCACGTTGGGGTGAATACAGGGTGATTTATCAAGCGTGTTCTGTGTTCACCAGCCACATTTATTCTTTTAATAATGAATGTTTTCGAATACTGATTTTTGGAATTTTTAAATATTCTTAGAGATCACATAATGTTCAAATTCTTGAGATTTTTGTACTACTTAAGAAGTTTTATCTGGTGATATAAATTTCTGTTTGTAAAATGAGAATCACACGTACATGTATCTAACTCCGCCCACCAATCAAAATGTTGATATTTTTTCAAGTCAACGTTTAACAGTGAATCAGCATCAATTTTCAACACCATTTCCACACCTGACAAGCTTTTACTTTAATCATCAGGTCAACCTTTTTTATTGTAAATTATTTGATATTTTTTGAAAATTGTTATGTTCCTAGTTCAAAATTTGTAGGAGTAATTTCTTAGTTATTAAAATGTTTGTTCTAAGGAGAATATTTCTTAAGAGGGTTTTTACAAATGTATAAAATATGAAATACTGAATCTTTGCACTACAATCTAAAGTATTTATATACTTTAACCATTTTTATACATTTTAAGTGTTTATGGATTACTAAAATATATCCCCTATATCTTCTAAACACACTATCTTGGACATGTTATCCTCAGTGCACAAAGTTAAATAACCCAAAAATAACTCTTTCAAAAAAAAAAAATAAATAAATAAATAATAACATTTATAAGTATCTATAATATGTTATAAGATGCCATAAGTAGCAAAAAGATTCTCAATAATTTAAAAATGTTATCCCTGAGTAAATTAAAAAAAAAAATTCTAAAATCAGATTTTGAATAGCTGCATTGTGGAAGTAAAATTGGGGGCGGTTCACTCTATAAATTGTTTGATCAAGACATGATTAGGTACGCGAGTAGTTGCTTATTCGGACAAAAAAACGTACCGTTTTACATTCATATTATACCCTAGATTATATTGTCGTGATGATGGTTATATTAACACAAAACTACAAAAGTACTCGAGGGTAGTCTTTCCGGTACCTGCAACCAGCTGCATATATTACGGATAGTGAATACGCCACGCTAATACACTATGCCCGCAATATTTATCGTCAACGAAACTCCAGCCCCCCCCCCTTTGTTATTTCAACGAAATCGCGCCCCTGCAGATAATCGCGAGACACCTTTACGATGTGTACGCGAGGAGTATACATCGTAACATAATAAATATAATCTAGACGTTCTATTGAGATTATATTGTGTGTAATAATTATAGTATATTACAGTGCGACCTCTGCAGCAGATCGACGGAGCCTGGAAATCTCGGAGGACGACCCATTATACAGGATCATTATATCATATTATAGTCAGTCACAGGTGTACGGCGTCCGAGGGTCGACGTCGTTCGGTCCGAATCGGAACGAACAGCTGCAGCTATGACACAATAATATCATCTCTTCTGTGCCATATTATTATTATTATACACGTACCTACTGTGCGTGGGGCGGTCGCATACATTACTCGTGCGCACCGTCTACACACTCGACGTCATAATAACATTATTCTCGGGATTTGTGTTTTAATCGAAAACCGCGGGTGCCGGGGCTCGATATAATATCGTTATTATTATTATTGTTATTATTATTATAAATAATATCGTGCGATAGACGTGCGTGCGGCGGGGAAACCGAAACCGTTTGATTCGTCTCACACACGCTCATCATAATATATATTATTATATAACACGCATACACGCGTATGATAATATAAAATATATAGTATAGTCCCCCTGCGCGCGCATGTACCTACGCTATTCGCTCGACGGCGGTGCTTCGGGGGGGGGGGGGGGGCAGTTTGATCGCAAATTACCGTCGACGAACGTGCGAATTCCGGTGGCAAAAAGCGCTCCCGGTTAATGTCCCGGAATCGGATCGAATCGATATTATTCGTCGCGGTACGCGGCCTCTCGTATAATATATATATATATATATATAATAAAGTATTATATATATACATACAATAGGTGAATATAATAATATCGCTACGGGTCCATTGTTCTTTGTCCTAGTTCTCACACACACACACACACGCCCACGCACACATTCGACAGTGATTGCGGCCGTAGGTACTTTAAAGTCGAATTTATTATTACTTTTGTATCGCGTCGAAACTGCGTAGTATACGGGCGCAACTGTATGTAGGGACATTTTTGGCGTGGGAGGGCTATGGGATCGCATTAACAGCGCAGACCGCCCCGATAGTTTAAACTAAAAATATTGGTGGTGGGAGGGGGATGAGGTGCTGCGGCGACTAGTATATTCGTCACGTTTTCGGTAGTTCGCGCGGACACTTAGGTATCTGCATATACAGGGTCCGGCAAAAAGGCCTCCCATATTTTAAAAGACGATTACAAGTAAATAAACGATTTAACAGAACAATCTTATTAAATTGTTTAAACCAAATACTATGCCATTTTACATCATCCTACCGGACAATCCAAGGGCGGCAGCTGCATGTGTAAGTGCTGAACGCCTTGGAGATTGCAGGATGGACGCACTAACACGTGCCACATTATCCGGCGCCGTTTTTCTATCCGGAACAGGATCATGTCGGCCAAGTTGAAATCGAATGCGAAATGCTCGCAGAACCACCATTACGGTTATATTCCCTTATATACGTGGAGACGACGACGAATTTTCGGATTTGGTCAGAATCGGAAATCTGTAATCTGTAATCGCGGTAATCGCAGGGCGATGTGTCACTTCCGTAGAAAAATATACGATACGGTATTACAGGTACTGTAATAATTCAAACGTACAAAATATGGATGATAAATCGTAATAGCTGTTAACTAAAAATAATTTTTAAAAATTGATAGCAAACGAATAAATAATATTTTTTAATATCGCACTACGTGGTTGTCGGTATTGAACAGACTCGAATGATAGCACATGGTGCATGGCACAAAATCATTGTCGGTGGCAACAGCTGTCTGAGCAATAATGGCCTATGATTATAATATTCACTGTTCGGCGTAAGCACAACACACATCCAAATAAACGACCATTATTATCGATGTTAATTATGTGCAGTACTAATATAGTCACACGGTCACACGCATTAAGAACGAAAAACACGGGTAGGTACATCTTCAGCAGTTTAGCGTGTAAAACGAGGTGGGTAAACATATTATAATCAATAATGAATGCAGGTTACGCCATATTAATATATTATTATTACTAGTATGTATATAATATTATACCACACTATATAATGTACCTATATACGTGTGTGTGCGTGTGTGTGCGTGTGTGTGTGTGTGTGTGTGTGTGTGTGTGTGTGTGTGTGTGTGTGTGTGTGTATGTGTGTGTAACTATTATTACAATACACGCTGTTTGATAAAAATTAAAAATATGACTGTTGAAAAAAAGGTAAAAAATAATGATACTAATGAATAATACATAACATTATTAGTATCGTTCGAAATGTTCAGTTTTATGGAACTAATAAAATAAAATTTATAGAGTCCCTTCTTTTGCATTATTGTTTTGCTCGCCATCTTGCTCAATATATACATGCAAATAGTGCTGTCGACTCAATAGTTTATTGACTATTCATTCGATATTTGCGTTAGGCACTCGCATAGCTTAATAACGCTGCAACATTAGGTTACATTATTAAGGTAACATTTATTACTTAAGGAACGAGTCGTTGTTGGTCGAATGACGCAATTTAGGTTACTGCACCTGTAAGTGGCTATAAGAATAAGACTTTTTGCATACTCACGTAAATACGAAAACACATTCCGGTCTATTAATACTTCATCGAATGGCACCGTTCCATTGGTCGTAGAAATTATATTATTTGTAATTACTTATCACGTAAGCCGTCGTCACACGAGCACTATTTAAAACACAAGTTTTGTTTTTCAACTTTTCGTGAAATAAATCAACAGAGAAGTGCAGAGTGATATTTCAAGACAAAAAATGTGTGGTTTTCAACAAAAATATTAAACACACATACCTGCCGCAGGTATACTCAAACCATTTAGACATTACAGTTTCAAAACCATCCAGATGGAGAAACAATACAATTGTTCATCCATCTCGATGATTAAAATCGATAATGCATGCTAGACACGTGCAAAATGACGCCGGTGGTTTCTCAATATGATATAACGGCCCCTTTTTTGTATATAGTAATAATAATTCTAAGGTTAGTTTTCAAATATAATGTAATAATAATATAACTCGACTACTATACTATTGTTATATTATTACGAACACGGAGATCGATAAATGTGAAAAACATCATATTAAAAATTCCTCAGAGTTTCCTACTATTTAAACGATGTAATGACAAAAAAATTAACCACAAATTCTATTAAAAGAGAAAGAATCGTTGAAAAAATCGTAAAATACAAAATTATAAGCCGTTAAAGTTGAATATGGTTATATTAATAAATCATTATTTCAATTACTTTTGTTTGCCATTACATTCTATGGTGAAAATAAACTCTAGAGCTTAGACAGTTGAACAATTGGGTGTCCGATTAAGATTCGAGATAAAATTGTAGACATAACGTATGCAAGATATTACAGTATGCAACACAATTTACTATGTATGTGCAGAGAGATTCAAAAAGCACCTTCATCTCTTTTTTTTATAATGTAGTTATTTAAAATCTGATTTTTGGAATTTTCAAATATACTTAAGGACCATATTTCAAATTCTTGAGATTTTTTGTACTATTTGAAAGGTGTCCTGTGGACGTTTAAACTTCTGTTTTTGAAATCAAAACCTACTTTTTGGCGTTAAATCAAGTGGTAAATAACTTTCTGAAAAATTTGATTCATCAAAATCAAATTTCGCAAGAGTAGTTTTTGAGTTGTTACCGTTTGTGTTCTAAGGATGATAGGTACATAATAATGGCAAATGGATTTTTGAGATATGGCAGCTATGATGATTGGAAAATTGTAATAATTTATATCATAATCTATCAACCATAATAATTTGTAAAAATAGCCCAAGTATAATAAATCAAAAAACAAAAACCGAAGTGTAAAAATGTCAATCTATTCTTATAGATGTACAAAAAAGAAGATATCACAAGACTTGCTAAAAAGATCGAGAGTGTCCAATTCAATATAAATAGAATCCAACAAGTTGAAGAGTTCAACAATAGAAACAAAATCAAGAGGATTAGAAAATATCAACCACAAATGCTAGTAAAAATAGACAAAACGGCACAATCAATCGAAAAAGAGGAAGAAATATGAAAAAATTTGAAAACCTGGTAGATTTTATAACAAGAAAATTCAAGAATAAATAGAAATAAATAACGATATAATGTCGTACACCTACAAATAGATAAATACATATAAAGAAGACTCTTATTACAAAATAAGTGTGCAGATAAAAATTTGAAGATTTGTTTCAATATTAGGCCTATTTTATATTTTTGTGCGTAAAACCATTTTTTAAGGACTATTATTCTTAGTACAAACATTTTAATAACTAAGAAACTACTCATTTCAAATTTTAATTAGATAGGTATATTATCACTTTTGAAAAAATTATCCACTAAATAATTTACACTAAAAAAGTCCTTTTGAAAAACTGAAGTTTCTATAGCCACAGGACACTCCTTAAGTAGGTAGTAGGTAAAAACAAATTAAAAAATTTGGAAAAATTATATTTGAACATACTTAAAAATTCCAAAAAGAATAATTTAAACAAATTCCTCATTAGAGAAAAAATGGAGGTGAGCATAGTTGGTGAATCATCATCTATACTGTGAACATAGGTATTCAATGTTTATGTATAATGTATATTATTGTGATATGCATTTGTTCGATCACAGTTCGATCAACGAACGTGATTACCGATTTTATACTGTGGCGGGTGGGAAAGACGATTTATCAAACTATAAATTTGAACAATGGCATTAATTTCTAGAAACGAAAAAACGCCGAAAAACAAACAAATCACATTAATAATATAATTTAATTGCATAACATTAACTGACGCCTTCTGGCCGCGCTATCGCTCGGGCCCAACGACGTCTCCCCCCAGCGATAAATCATCGGATCGGAGCCCGGGAACTCTACATAAACACCCTTAATTACTATCCACTCACTTGTAGGTATATACTTTTTCCTTGCTCCACCACCGCGCTGTATAAACATTAAGCATACGCAATCTAGAATAGATTTATGTAAAACAAAAAATAAAAAACAACAAGGCAACGGAATCGCCAAACAAACGCATTATAATCCTATCGCCATCGTCGTTGGTCGCAGATCGCAGGTCGTTTATCCTCCGCACTCGCAATTCTGCAGTTGGGCACAGCCCAAGTTGGTTCTGTATATATTTACACAGCGAGGAACACCATTTTAGTATAACCTACGAGTAGGTATAAGATGGAAAATTCATCCAATTTTCGCATTGGAAAATTGTTGAAATTTGACAACATCTATAATGTTTCAAATATTTATCATTTAATAATGTCTGATATCTACCCACTATGATCTCTCTTCGTACGGCTGACCTCGATACATATATTATTATCATTGAATAATCGCCACAGGCTCGCAGCTTACACAAATCGTCGGCATGTCCGGTACGAAGACAAAGTTTTGAGACTTAACGCCAAACTCTTAGGCCTTGGAATGTATTATAATACCAATATATATTTTATGTATACACAATTATATAATATGTGTGTGTGTGTGTGTATTAAACTGTATTTATACATGTATTATGTGCATTGGTGTATTGGTGTATCAAGATATCAAATATTAAATCGTGGGTTAGCCGAGCGTAAACATATGCATATGGTGTTTGTTGAATATCATATTTTGAATATTCTCTGGTATCATAATAATCGACCCAAGATGAATACCGCATTACTGCGTGTTCTTTTACAACCGAAAATGTATTAAATGCTTTTGAAAATGTACGAACAAACTGCCAATAAGCCACGTATGTTGTACGTCATAGGTATGTTCATATTTTATAAATTAACAATATTTAAAAATGCACAGGAAAACTTATGAGGAACTTTGTATTAAAAGATTTTTGATTTACAAATAAAAATGTTATCAAAAAATTATTATTATGTTGAAAAAAAAACATAGAAAAGTAAACGTTTTCAAATATGTATCAACGCACAAAAAGATCCAAAATGTTTTGAAAATAATGTTTTGTTCAAAAATGTATTATTTGTAATTTGGTAAACATTTGGAGCCTCTTCGGTTATTGAGTTGTTTGTTTTTTCCTACCACTTTTGAAAACTATTAGGAATTTTTTATTTTTGACTCCCCAAAGTACTAACCAGATTCACTTTCCTACCATAGAATATGCTGATGAAAAAAATAGAGGCACTTTACTGTCCCAAAACGCGATGATAGGCACCAAAAAAAATAAAAAATAAAAATTCACACAATCGGTATATTTTCTTCGCTCTGATCAAGACCTAAAATATCGATATTAAAGCACGTAACTTTAATGTTATAAGCCCTCTATTGATTGAAATATAATACGACGTACCACGCAAGGCCGTATCAAGCCCCGTTCGGGTGAAGTGTTAAACGTAATTCGTAACAGTCGTAACCACCTCCCCGGAAAATTTGTTCTGTGTATAGTTTTGGTACAGAGCAGGGGTTTTCAAACTTGCATTAACACTGTGCCCTTTTTACCAATACAATTTTTTGGGTACCCCTTCTAGGTTACTAGAATATATACACAAATATTTTCTCTATTTAAATTTGAAGGTTTGTTGGCCAGAATCGTACCCCCAAAGGGTACGAGTACTACAGTTTGAGAACCACTGGTATAGAGTATAGAAACAAAACGTGGGATAAATCTGAATGTGCCGTTTTGAGGCGATAATAAAATATTTTAACGACATTATACTACAGTTAGGGCTATACGAAGTCTAAGATTGGTGTGTAATGTGTATATAATAAAATTGTATGTATAAAAATAATTATGTTTATATGTAGTACTATGTACCTATTTATTTCCAGCTTTGATAATGCAAACTTACCTCAGCCACGGTAAGACGTCAACGAATGTGTAGGTACTACCGATGTCTGTACCATCCGTAAAGCAGTTTAATAAAATAAAAATCTGCAACAAGGTAATAATATCAAAATCTGTATGACCAAGGCACTTCTTTTTCCCCTGCTTGAAATTTAGAGATGGCCGAGAGGATTGGAAATCACATCAGTATTTGAGTTCCGAACGAACCTTACGATGTGACATTCGTTAAAAAATGAAGTATTGTTATTTACATTGTAAATTCTCTCTTGATCTGTCTAAATATTAAAAAAATATATGTAAAAATTATATCGACGAACGACAAAAAGGTGGGCAAGTGGCAATCGCTCTGCTGTACTGTAATAGGTGACTAGTGAAACGCTGAAGTGGATGTGTTAAATTTGAATTCGACGGTAAATCGTTACATAAGAAAAACGATTCTGAGCGAAGACGGTCCGTCGGCTTGTATTACTGTACCTAAGTATATTTTATGATACTGTTGCTGTTAAAGTAATTTATGTTACTACTTTTAGTACCTAATACAGTAGGTTGAATAATTTTTGCCGAAAACATTGCATTTGAAAATGTAATTGTGTCTGTAAAATATAAGTATTTAAAAGTTTCAAGTACCCATGAATAATATTTTTAAATTACAATAAAATAACTAAAATTGCTATTCTTAGTTTAAATATCTAATTTCGTCCAAATTTAAACTTAAATGATCTATAAAAAAAAACTGTGTTCGTAAATATATTTTTATTTTTTGGTTATTAACTAGTAAATACATACTTACAACTAATAAGATACCTTGTTTTTTTTAATTTTCAAGCCTTAGCTATAAAAATTGATTTTATACATTTCATACATTTTAACTACAAACAAACTTGCACATTTTCGTGATTTTCGATGAATTTTCTTAAAATTTAAACTTCTAATCCTTGGAAAAAAAAATGGAGACTTCAAATGCTTATGAAAGAAAATGGTGCCTATTATATGCATTTCCAATATTTTTGAGTATGTATAATAATTAATAACTGTTTATGAGGAACTTAAGACCGAACGAAAAACTTCTTATAGACATTTAAAGAAAAAAAGCGGGTAAGTACATGTCGCTCTGCTGTACAGTAGGTTACAAGTGAATCACTGTAATGGATAGTGTAAAATTTGAATTCAATAATTTAAAATCATTGTATATGAAAAACAATTCTGAGCGATGACGCTCGTCAGTCAATTTATATTACTTATTAATTTAGTAATTTGATAATATTATTGTGATTAAAGTAATTTCTTTTAATAGTAAGCATTAGTACTTACTACGCATTTGATTAAATTCATTTTCGCTAAAAAAAAAAATACATTTGAAAAATCATTGTGTATATTAAACATAATAATATACTTTAAAAGTTTCAAGTACCCAAGAAAAATATTTTTAATTTACAACAAATTATTATTTTTGGTTATTTAATATGTAATTTCGTCTACATTTGAATATAAAAAAAACTGTCCTTATGTATTTCCAAATGTTTTAGTTACAGATTAACCTACTTGTGTGGCACTTTGCCCTAAATTTTCAACAGTTAGCTATAAAAGTTTAAAATTTCAAATATGTTTAACTATAAAATTATTTGCGAATTTTGCCAAAATTTGAACTTTAAATGATTGTAAAATAAAATTGTGCCAATGTATTTTTAATATGTTTCAACTGATATCGAAAATATGTATCGGGAGCATTGTGTTGCATTTTCAAGTTTTTTGACCCTACAAATAACATTTTATTGAAAGTTATAGAAAAAAAAACTAATAAAATTAAAAGTTGAAAATGTCCGTAAACAGCTCACAACGAGTCTAAATATTTTGAAAATGTTATCAAGTATATAAATTGATAATATAAACATGTGGCTGAATTTTAAATATCTGCAGTTATTCGTTTTTGAGTTAAACAAAATAAGAAAATCGCTGTATGAGAAATGGAGTGAATATCCAATATTGTAAAAATTTAAACTTCAAAAAATTATGTACGAAATTAAGAAATGTTAAGATCAACCAATAAAATACGAATGCCTCCGAATATTAATTCGTTAAATAGGTGTATACATATTAATATGATATGTGATAACCCAATATTATAATATAATATTATATGATAAATAGGTGAATACCTACTCAACTCATCATACTAGATTATGTGCTGTTTGAAGTGAATTTCGTACGAAACGTTTTTAAAATTCAAAGCCGAATACCGTTTAACACATATTAATATTATGTGCTATATATTATGAGCATGTGCGTGGTCGATCGATACTTATACAAATATACTCTGTGTGCGGAAAACTTAATATTTCGTTTGAGTTACGTAGTTGCCCTCGTTCGTAAAAAAAACGATTTCGCAAAAGTAATATCAAAACAGATCAAAGACAAATAATTACAGTATAGAGGAATACCGTCATGATATCTCGCCAAGATGTCAATATCATAAATAAATTATGAATTATTGTACACAACGTGTGAAGTTTTGACAACGATTATATACGCCCGTGCGATGCGTCATATGTAAAATAAATAAACATGTACCTAATACGCGGGTAGTTGGATCTCTTATTGCGTATAAATTTGCATGTGGTTATTATAATATAATAATATAAGCGTCGACACGTACAAATATTAAAAAGTATATATTATTTATGTGCACGTGCCTACGCGTCACAATATTACAGTTTAAACGAATAAATCGATTTTTTGAGCGCACCGAAGATAATTTAAATAATAATAATATACAGAAAATAAATACGTTTTTCAATATCGACTACTCGACGACACCAACTGTATATATATATTATTATATTATTATTGTACGACCTACGGCGTTTTTCGAGCCACTATCTCTCTCTTCGCCGCTGGTCATTAGTCTCCATTCACATCATTGATTTATTTTGTATTGTTTTTTTTTTATCTTTTTTTTTTTACTTTTTTTGTTCGCCGTCGACTTCGTTGTCGTTTTTGCTCTTTTAAAAGTGGTTAGTATAGTCGCTATATTGTTGACTTTCTGATGGTTTATCATCTTTACGGAGACGACGCCACGACGTGCCGGTGACGACCATGACGATGACGATGATGAAGACGACGATGATGATGACGACAATGTGAAGTAACTCGTGCAAATAGCCTTTTTCGAACATGTTCTATACAATGCTCGGACTAAGCTATTGTTCGGTGACAAAAATAATTTTGTTTTTTTCAATAACAAAATTTAAGAAAATACATACGGAAATAATAGACCTATGTATATAATATAGTTGATCATGATGACAGAGCCAGTGGTTGAAATGGAGTGTACCATAATTTGACACGTTTTTAGATTCCATAAACGAATTGTGGTTGGTATAATACATAGTTGTGCTGCAGTGATAAATAGTTTATTGTGTCCGCGATCATTTTCGAGGTAGGAATGATTCGATCAATTCGTGCTTTCACTCGTTTCAGTGGAGAATTTAATGTATAGATTTCATATACATCATACTGCAGGGGTCATTTTTCGATTTTCTCACGTTTTGCGCGAGGGAAAGCCTCTGAAAAATCACGAAATAACACTCCAATTTACGACACGTTCATTTTTCATAAAATCCATTTTGTTTTGTTTTTTGTTACAATTTAAAAAATGTTAATGGTATAGTGACTTCAAACTTCCGCACCGATCATTTATAATACCGATACCAAATTATAGGTTTAAATTTTGATTGAGTGTTTTCAAGTGTTATACGTGCATTTTGCATAATTTAAAAAACGAAATATTTTATTACATTCTCATTTTATAAAAATGATATTATAATATACTTAATACCCATGATTATAGACCTAATAGTTTTGGAATATAAATATTAAAATATAATATGAATAGTTGTCGGTTACCGTAGTGGCGCGAGTTTTAGTTATTGATATATAAGTATTTTATGCCCAACTTTGAACTTTGCTGGTTCGGAGGAAAATTTATTTGTTCCTTGATTTTTTCGGGATTTCTGGCAGCTGGCCTGTGATTATATAGTAGACGAACACAAATTACTTGACGAAGCAATTATTATTTTTTCTTTTAAATCACTTCGGCGGTGAGTTTCCTTTGACATATTTTTTAATGATTAAAATATAATTGTAGATATTGCTAACGCTGAACACCACACAGACAAATCGATTAATATTATTTACTTGATATTACGGTGACCTTATATTATTATACTTATGTAATCAAATTGTAGACTGCACTTTATGCTATCTACGAATGTATAATTGCGTGATATAATAACTATACGTCATGTGCAAAAATACATCATGTAACTTATTGGAAGGGTTTCGTGTTGAACGGTGATTAATAAATGTATTCAATCGAGCGTGAAATAAGTGTGCAGGTTGTATGATTACTATCTTTTATGATAATTTACATTTTTTTTTTCGTCTTATTTATACTTGCTCGTCAGGACCCATTTGGAAAGCATCACCCGGATACTGGAAATAACAGCTGATAATTTAATTTTTTTTTAATAAACGCTGAAAGGTAAAATATAAATATTTCCTTTGTGTGCAATTTACACAAGCTATAGCGGCAGCCAATAACAATTTTTTAGGGAACTTCGACAGAACTAATAATTATTATTTTAATGTACCTTTTTTGCAAACGGCTCTCAAATAGTTTCAAAAGTTTTTTATACGTATGAAAAATTTAATTTTGAATTTCAAATGGCAACCATTATTTTCATTTCATATCGGAGTTTATTTTCCAAGAACATATTATTATAGAGGCAGTGATGAACATAAAATATGTAATATTGGAAAATGGGTTTATCGATTACAACCATATTAAACTCTACAGATACAAACCGAGCTGGGACGAGCAGAAGTTTCTTATCTCAATTTGCCATTAAATCCTCTGTACTTCTATATATAATATATAAACTTTGAAGTATTTATAGCTTTTAAACCTCTCATTCGATATAAGATTTTTAATGTACATTTGAAAATGTGTATTTTCCATTTGAACACGATTGCACGAAATATCTGATAAGTATATCTGAAAACCACGAAATCGACAAATAATAAATAAATAAATATGAACTGCGGCAATATGTACATACACTCAACAGATTAATGAGATTAACATCGAAGACGATATAATATAATATATGATGGGTATGCTCAAAAGACTTACGAAATGGTCAACGGAAAAAAAAGACGGATGGGCCAGTCGACCAGTGATATGAAACGTATTCAAATGCATAATAGACGACGTTTTTTACTGGAGACATCTGAGTGCAGAAGATTCAAAAGCACATCGTGTGGAAAAAATGCAAAATAAGCTCGCAGTATTCTATACGTCATGTACCTATTACGTTCGCGATCAAATGTGCATTTCAAATGAAAGTCGGTTGGAGCTTACCAAGATCATAATATTGTAATTAAACTATTCACTATACTATATACAATACAATAATCATAATTTTACGTTATACCGTTAAAATTGTATTAGCCAGGGTATTATGCAAAGCCGATAGGCATTCATATTAACGATAAATATTAATAACCAAAAACAATATATGACGAATTATCATAGTGCAAGTATAGTACTCCAAAAATTCTAAATCAAACGAACCATTCGATCATTAAAATAATATCATTTCTTGGAGTTTTTTTAAAGGGAATTTTATTTTAATCTAATTAATTATACGCCATGGTATGTTAAATTAATTTTACGGATTAAAACGATTTAAAATTAATTTTCATACAACGGTATACGTATATCCGAATTTTTCTCAGAGGAATTTCGATTTAAAACATGTTTGATTAATACATCGAATAATAATGACAACCACCTATAAAAAAACATGGTTGAAAAAATACTTTCGTCGAAAGTAGCACCTGCAACGACACTTTGAATCGTCCACATATTATATTATAATAGTAAATAAATAATTTACCAGATAAAATTTTTCTTGACCTACTTAAAAACCAATTTGAATTGATTACTTTCCGATCATGTCTAGTGAAATTAAGAAGACAAAGAAGCGTTTATACCCTGCACACGCGCCAACGCTATATATTACATGTGAGGAATTTCTGTGAGGCCATATTCTTATATATTTGAACTTATCGATGTTATTTCGCAATTTCCGAACGGTTCCAACGTTTCGTAACAATTAAATTTCTTTTCGGAATACATTTACGATAGTAATATTGTTATTTTCATTAAATTGGAATGGATTCGTATAGAAGTTGGTTTAGCGTCTCGATGGTAAACGAACACAAATCGAATCATAAAAGACAATACTCAAGCGCAAAACTCGATTCCTTTGTATCCCCGTGTGCATTGTATTGTGTTCCATTCTATTATATAATGACAATAATTAAATTAACTGCGTTCTGCGAACGGACTTATGAGCGTATATAGTGCACAAATTAAGTGAATATTATGTTTATGATTTGCATTTTAAGACGGTTGAAAGGTCGAAATAAAAAAACCCAATAGGTACATTATTTAAAATTTGAATAGTTCGTGGTTTAAACTGTGTGACGAAATTTTTTTTCAAAAACATAATATTTGGAGGTATTTTCCTACTCACATAATTATAAGCGGCCGTATTATAATTGTATTGTACACATAAGTACTATAAACAAGGGTAATATAATACAATATATTAGTTAGTAAGAAATAACTATACCTATACAGAAACTGATAGCAAAATACTCAATAGTTAGTGATGACATATAATAAATGTGTTTAACATCATGAATATCATATTTTATTCGTATCAGACAGTGGGTAATGACGTGTATAAAAACAAAAATACTTTGATATCGTTGTTCGCGTATTTGATTCAATTGTTCAGCTATTTTATTAACTGATCAAGTTAATAAAATGATTCACAGTTAATGAGAGGTCATTGTAAGACACTGCCACCTGTATTACCATCTACCAGATCCTGAAAATTATTAAATACACATATCGCGTAAAATAGTTTTATAATACTTATCTAATTATCAACCCTAATTTGTTCCAAGTACATATTATATTCACCTAGATTTATGATCTATTACAATGAGATGTGCACAAACGCAGGCCTGTAGTTCGGCCAAGTCCACCAGGTCCTATTTTTAATGTGAAACGGATATCATGTTATAAATGGGTTGCCGATATGATTCGTGCTGATAATAACCATGAGGAATGACGATTGACGGCCGACGGTTAGGAACTTCGTTGCTATGGAATTTGTTCTTACTATAGACAAGTAGATTGTGGTAGTATCATCGATACTTTTGCAAATGTAAAATCTAAAAAAGCTATTTTTCAAGACTAAAAATGAATAAATTTTTAATCATAATTACTTTGTACCATATTATATGTGTTAATAACAATATGATTGTAGCGTATTGGAACTATTGTATTAATAATATGAGTTAAGCAAAAAAAGAAACAAAGAGGTTTTATATGTCTCACTGACGAATTTTTTTTATTTTAATAACAAAAAAATGACCCTGGGTTTCACTGTGATAGGGGTACGATAGTAAAAGTGCGCACGACGGGGAGATGAAACCTACCGAATGGTATGACAGTCGGTGCAATGAATACCCGACTATTGCACTATTGAGTATTGGCCGATATAAATACCGTCCGATAGATTTTGGGTGAGGATTTTTCTATCTGAAATGCCCAAGTTTTCCAGGGTGGGTCTTGCTACAGATCAGGTAAAAGACTGGTTGCTGGTCGATGGTCGTACGGCCCTTATTTGCTGTTTTTCAATTATTTCAACAGGTCTCATGTTCTGTGACAGACTGGTGAGTTGCCGGTGTCGTGTTCTGTGACAGAAACCCGAAATCGCAAAATTTCAATCGCCGATAAACGCATAAATAATAATTATATAATTAAGAAAAGCTGCGGTACTCCTCTCTCAAACAAACACATCTTAACTGAATGCCTTTCATACGAAATGGATGGACGAGAAGCAGGCATCTCAAACATTCTGTCAGAAGCCCTCCACCCGGACAACATAAGACACATTATAACCTTTATTTTCAAATCCAACCTTATCAATAATATTTAATATGTAACGTATATCATGTAAACAATTTAGAGTTAAACTCTTTGTTGCCAATGGCCATAGTAGCCGAGGATTAATTCAAAAAATAAAAAAAAAAATAAGAAAAGGACTAGATACTAATGATTATAATAAAAATATGATATAGTAATATAAGGCGGAAGGGAGGGCAGTGGTGTGCTTTATCTTTGCGACTGTGTATGTGAACAATGATTGTTGCTTTTTAACACCTATACCTTAAACCAGCACAATTTATTGTTTTCACGAATAACAGAAAAGTCATTTATTTTTAAGGATCAGGGTAGTTATATTACAATACTTATATTTTATCAAAATTCTATGATATTTAGAAGATTGATTTTTGATTTACACGTTTTAAAGACGACGCTGGATATTAGTGATCAGTTAAATACTTGACTGTGTGTGAGGGGCCTTGTCGCTGGGGCCCTCGATTTTTCGCAACGGCTCTGCACATGTTATGCCACAATATTACATGTTTTAATCAAATCAAACACACAAACATTATTTTGTAATGATATAATATAGGCACCAGGCGGTTTTAATTAATTTTAAGTTTCAATCATTGCAGCCAAGTACAACTATGTGATGCACATACCTTTAGGCGCACCGTAGCACGCGCCTATATATACATACATATTATAATTATTCCGAGAATGTCTTTGGGATTTTTCTTTCACAGTGGTAAACTGAAAAACACGCCCTGAGTAATAAATAATAACATTCGTGTCGATGTTTACAACTGTTTATACACTTTTTAGTTTTTCGAACGGAATGTTTAAATAACAACGTACGTCTCTTATAAACGTATATACATTTAAATATTATATTAAATAACTTTCGCGAGGCAAACAGAAACTAAAGTTATAAATAGCAGCGTGGGTAATATATCACCTGTTTTGGAGTTCGGATGTCGGCAGAGAGAGAGACCTCGTCTCGTCGAATTATTGTTTTTAATACGATGAAAGAGTCAATAGTGATGCATATACGTTACTCTATTATAATAGTTTTCGGGTGACTTTAAAAAACAGCGGTACCAGCTTACGTATAATAAACAACAAATAGAACGGTATCCAGCTTGTATAATTATATTAAAATATTACATACGTACATCAAGAAAATATGTAATTCTATTATGACGACGGAAGATGACTGAGAAATTTTACTCTCGTAGCCTCACACGTGTAGGTTCTAGTGAAAAATGTGACATGGAATTCATAGATAATTATTCGTTAAATAATAATTATATTTCCCGATATTTTTTATTTGTATTTAATTATGGCAAATTCAACATATAAGGTCATTAGCCCGGGTTATTTTTAGTAGGTTTATTTCTGCGAGGGATTGTATGGTTGGTTAGAACACGTATATATGCTGAGAGGATTGTCACTAATAACCCGAGTGGTCACCCATCCGGCAACTTGTGACACCGGATGATGCTTAAGAACACAATAGTGACTGAGGCCAAACACTGAGTCACACCAGGAAACATTTCTTTAATAATATTATACGAAACGGGATGCAATAATTATATTTTTTAGCTAACTTCCAACTACAAAATATTATTAAAAAATATTTATTACACAGTTTAAAGTACGATTTTGTATCTATATAGTCGAATGTAAAATAATCGACGACTTACTGCCGGCGGTGGCAGTTTTTAAAAACGAATTTTCGTGATAAAGCCATAAGACTCTATTTTGTTTATCGTAGATAATTGGGTGTCATTTTGAGTTATAATCCACGCAATACAGAATACTACATTAAAATATCGTTTGTCTGCGTGATAATAATACATCAACAAAACGTCATAAATTCGAACTCACTCAGATTCGTTTAGTTTAAATTTGGTAATTTAGAACAGGTAGCATTAGTAGTATAAAATATGCACTGAAGTCCGAGAAAAATGTAATAATAATTTTCGAGTACAGATGCCGTACATAATATTGTTATGATAAAGAATCATATTTATATAATATATGAAACCGGAAAGGCCAAAAGTCCATTTTTTTTCAAGGAAATTACTTTTTAAACAGATAGGTATTATGTTATAATATTATACGTTATTTACTTTTGATGTATAAACCTATTACATCGCGTTCTGTACTACTATATAAGAACTGTAGGGAGGTAGGCATATTTCAGTAACATTTTTTTTTGTTTTGTAATGGTCACTTTAAGCTGATAGACGTCATGCATGCAACGGCCACACGGTTTTTAAACATTTTTTTTTTAATCCTTTTTTATTCAGAGTTGTAGAGCACAGTCCTCATCTGAAAAATTATAATGAAATGAGAGACATTCGTTGGTATGCCTTTAATTTTGAAGGACTCTGCTTGAACGTATACGTATAACATAATAATATCATATTATAAGTCTTATTGTTGCATTTGCGAGGTTTTTTTTTTACTATTCGTTCTATTTGCTTCCAAGGAATAGCTATATCCATTTTATGACTTTACGAATGAAATATCAAAGTATTAAATGGACATTTGGTTATGAATATAATGTTTAATAATAATAATAATAACATCAATTGTAAAAAAATCTCCATTAATCAAAAATAACAATTTCAAACCTTTGTCAGCAACATACGAGTTCATTACTAACAATATATATTACAAACGGTATTTATTTTTCAATACTAAACAAGTAGTGAATATCATTTATAATGATTCATTTATGGTGGATGTGAAAAGTAGGTGAGAATCATAATTTATAAATATTTCGTATAGGTAAGTAGTTTTAAATACATCTCATCACGATGAACTTTCTAGATACCTACGTAAAAACTGATGCAAATCCAACAATATAAAATTATTGATAGTTATAAGTCAATTTTTTTTTTTTGTTTTAAGCACATGGTTATTTTTATATTAAGTTCATTTAACTACAGTGAGCGAGTGTTTAATGCATAGTTCATTTTTAAAACATCAAAGGTTGATTCCTAATCATGATCAGTACATACGCTGATAATTGACATTATATACAAATACGAGTAAACAATCACTTGTTAACACATCGCCCTCGTAATGTCGAACGGGTGTAAACAAATAATAATCGATATTTGACGTAACGTGCGCAGTAGGTATACAATAAATTATTTTTCACGCCTCACACATTGAAACTATAATCGAAACGAGATGCTCTTTTTCTTCATAATTATTGACTTTCTACCGATCTCAAATAAAGGACGACCCTCGGTTCGTTTCAATCGCCTCGCTTCGAGGCACATTCTACAGATGCACTCCGAACTGCAACGTCACACAAGACGTACGTATATAATTTGTGATAATATTGTTTTTATCATTAAATAATACACACTTCTGCGTAGAGACTTAAGGCCATGGTGATTCTAGTTATATCACAGACATTAGTCTTGAACTGTTCTGGTATTGCATAGTTATTTAATGTATCAGTGTGTTTATTTTATTTCGAATAAAGTATGCGAGGTTGACATAAGCTGTCGTGTGACCGGAATGCCGTTGGCACGTGAACAAAAAAAATAAAACTTCACCGTAACATTCGAAATCGAAATGTACTGCGGCAAATGTATCACATATTTTGCCAACGAAATTCACAATTAAATATCCCAGACTGTCCAAAAACGACCAATATTTCAGAGCCTTTTAAAAACTTTTTATAGTTGTGTAGCATATAGTTGGTATTAATATATTTTTTTAGAACTTTTTCTGGCGATAAGTTTCGGTAGTTAAAATATTGGTTTGCAAGATTAAAAGTAATTTTGAAAACATAAATTATATTTGAAAACAAAATTAAATTATATAGTTGGTTATTATGGTTAAAAAATTATGAGATGGGAAATATAATATTTTGTTTATGGGGCTGAGAATATATTTTGGATACCAAAATATGAAGGGAGGATTTAAAAGAGGACAATAGGTGGGCGCGTCATGGTGGTAATTTGGGTCAGGTACTAATTATAGAGCGTTAATTTTTTTCATATTATATAGAATAACGTTGGTAATCGCGTTTCATTCCACGATCAATATCATTATATAGTATTATACTGGTCGAAAAAAACTTCTTATTAATTGGATACGTTCATTGGCGACCACACTAGTCGCATCAGTCCGTACAACGTTAACCTACACAAAATCACTAGAACAATTCAACCACAGATATATCTAATTGTATGAATTTAAAAATAAATTCAAATAACGAATATTACCATGGAGAATAATCGTGTGTAAATATTTTTTTAAAGAATAAAAAAAAGTAACTGTAGCTATTAAGATTTGTGTTTTTTAATTTTTTCAAATAATTTGCTTAAGTTCGTGTTTGGTAAAAAAATCCTGATAGCTAAGTATTAAATATGTATATATATTATATAGTACCAAACGTATGGCAATAACCTTGAGACACAGGAGAATTTGTAAATGTTCTCGGCATTAAATGTTTAATATATATATATATTTATAAATTGTTACATTTAGTTATTTACCTACTTAAAATTAGTTGATGATAGATAATTATGTTAATTGAAATGAAACAAAAAAAAAGGGGGCCAGTCAATTCGATAAATATTCTTCCGATGATAGATTTTTGAATCTTAATTCACTAAACATAAAACTCATTTTATATGATAGCCGATAGGTATAGGGCAATTCGCATCACGCTGGCAGCAAGATATTTTTTGGAAATCTCGAATCATGTGATTTCTGGTGATTCAAACGATGTTTGAAAACCCTTGTAGGTACAACATGACATAATAAAATATAATGAAACGTCAGTACGTCATGCACGTTGAAAGTTTTGGGCAAAGGTGTCTGTATAAACTTCTACAGACTTTAGTATTCAATAGCGTAATTTCGTCTAGGGATAAATATATTTTATAGTCTGCAGTCAGGACGTGCATTCGTTGAAAATTGCAATGTTCTATTCTTATGTTAACAAAATATCATTTGATCGTGTTCGCAAATGACCTGAGTAATGTGTGTACAATTATGTATTTCGTCGAAAAAAAATCGACGTCGTCTTCGTAGGCATAAGCTACAATTTTATAAAAAATTAACATATACACTAATTATACAGTATGATATGTAATTTTATTAGGTCCACTATGTACAAAAAAAAATTGATTTATAAGTCATTTGCTTATCAAAAAGTCGACGTCCCGAAATTTTCGTCGTTCAAACATAAATATAAGAATAAAACAAATCATGAGTACTGAGTAGTGATAATAATAATAATAATAATAATAACAAACACGATAAACGACTTTTGTGTGTCAAACCCGAAACGAAAACAACAACAACAACTACAATAATAATAATAATAATAATAATAATAGTAATACATCAAAACCGTTCGATCGAGTGGCGGTAAGTATTACGGAGAGGGTGTGATCGCAGGCCGTCGTCGACGGAAGGTCTCTGTAGCAAATTTCGCGTCTGACCGGATTTCCGGTCGCGCGTCATAGACCGAATAATATAGTTTATAGAAGTATAATAATACAGACGAAGACGGAATATATTCGTTTCCGTGTTCAGCATGTCTAATATATAATCGGACGGGCAAAGGCGAAATAATGCGTAGGCGCGCCACGAAACGAGAAACGCGTATTAGCCGCGCGAGGGGCCGAGGGGCGGTGGGCGGACGTGCTCGGAGAGAAGGTGCAGTGGGTGTGTATGGGTGAACGGGTTGAGGGATGGTGTAACTCGGCCGTTAAAGAGGTTTTATTTTTCAGCCACGAGTGCTGTATATATATACAACGTCGTGTATACATAGTTAATGTTTCCTTTTTACTCGCCGACTTTTATTCCTCACGGTCGGGAGAAGACGACGAGTGAGCTGGCGAAAGAAAAAATGTATACTAATAACGGAGAAATTTAATATACGCTCGTTCTGTCTCGTCGTCGTCGACGGTGTTGGCGGCGGCGATGTAGAACAAAAAACCCCAAAAGGGCTGACGAGAGACGGAATATTATTATAATATAATATACGCGATTACCATATAATATTATAACGCACAAAGTGTTATATTATAATGCGTACGAGGCGAATTTATGAACGTGACATACTCGTCGTTTAAAATATCGTTTTATTTCTTCAAGTATACCAGAGTAATCCTATTTAAGTTTTACAAGATTCCGAATAATAGGTAATAATCTATTTCCACGAGAAAATAACGGATATCGAAACAATGGATATTTTTCTTTTTTTCAGTAAGCATGCAATTTAAATTTAAGACAATAGCGGATTAGTATTATTAAAGAGAGGTAAAAAATCCTCAAAGTATCTCCAGTCAGCAAGCTGCTTATGTATTATTTAGGCTTTAAAAACTTATTTAGTATGCTATTTATCATTTATAAATAATAAACTATTTGTTCGGTATTTAATGCTTTCCGTAGTAAGACGTAATATTTAAAGATTTAGAAAAATGTTCTGAGTAGAAATTAAAAACGTAGTTGATACCGGGCTGAATAAACGATCGAGGTTGGCAAAAGATTAGATTTTTAAAAGGACTATTAGAGTCTAGTCCTAAATTTTTTTCTATGGCTAATGTAAGATATTTTTTTTGTCTACTTAAATTTGATCACGTTATAACATAATACCTTAATCCATAAGCTCATAATATATTAACAATTAGATGGACATTGGTAGTAACTAGTAACTAATAGAAAACATTTATTAAAAAATTAAAACCTTTTGAAATTAAAATCATAATAATTATTAATGAAAAAGTTTTAAGTGGTTTTATTTTTTAAAACTATTTGTGTTAAATGTTTAAAAAAGGTTTGTTTTTAATTAAATGACAATGTTAAATAAAATATTTATTCAAAACGAATTCACTGCTGATTTTGTTGTATTTTCGTTTTACAAGACAATTATTATTTACCAAGTTATTAAGTTATGCGCCGCTATAGTCGTAATGGCACTTGTGTATGGATGAATTTCATGGTAATATATTTTTTTGCGGTACAAAAGATAAGGAAAACTATGATCGTGGCTGACATAAATTCATAAGTCAAATAATCCATTTCTGAGATCAGTTCAAAAAAATAACAAATCTAAATTACAACCGATCCACAAAACTGTGTATAATGTTTATACAATTATAATATTGAGTTAGGTTACCGCGAGAAAACTACACCACATCATTATTCTTTATATGCGCGCGGTCTTATATTAATATAATATCAAGTCCAAACGAGGCCGATCATAATACAGTGAAACCTCCATAATATTACGAGAAGTCTCATGGGCAACAAAAAAAAAAATCCTATTACATGGTACAGAGAAATAAACACAATCTCTCACCAAACGACGTGGCGGAAAGTGTGCGTACGACTCAACAGCTCAACTAATGTATATATTATGTAATATACCTACCGTATATACCATACATACCGTATATACATAGATATAAGTTTATATATATATATATATATATATAATATATGTCATGTACACAACAGTTGACACACGCGCTCGCATTTAGGGCTTAAAAACGTGTAGTTTTTGGCTCGTTCGTGTCCTTTGAACAATTACCGCTTTAATGTGCCGCCGACGTTAATTTGTTTGGCAGGTGAATAAGCGTCGACTGCCGGCCCGAATGGCATATACGAGTCGGCTTAACGTAAATGAGTTTTCCGAACGACCGAGTGTGAAAAATGGCGACAGTCGGCGAACGTTTGTTTTTCCTGCGTAGGTAACGCGCGAAAATGGACTGCCGGCGGGAGCGCGAGCCGATGATATATGATCGTCAAAGTGCCTCGGTAGGCACGACTATACCGCGGTATAACTCCACACGCCTACCGCGGTATGCGATGTACTTATACGCGGATGATACGAATATCGTCGCAATGGAATTCAGCTGCGACAGGGCGCTAGGACCGTATACGATTTTCCGTTTAAATATTGATATAATAACATATGTACTCGAGCGTTTGCCCGCGTACATGATATTACATAATAGTGTCTATGAGCCGGTGAGTATTCAGGTAGGGGCTGCGGGTCCATTTGCCCAGAGATCAAATTTTCAATGATTTACAGGGATGGAAAATGTTTATTTTGTACACTGACGTCACTCGGTAATATTTTACCGGCAAATGTGCACCCCTGCTCTCCCGCGTCGTTAGAAAAAACCCAGTAATATTTTTGATAATACCTCTGAGGTTCGTGCATTAACAAATGGTTTTTGGTGGGGGGGAGGGGAATACGCCACCGAGTATGGCTACGGTGATATCGTTATAAAGGCATTCTAAATTGCCACTGCTGCGGTGGATCGCGATGGTAGTCTTAAAAAATAAACTCGTATGATATATGCCATCAGTCCGTCGCCGCCGTCAATATCACTGTATATTATATGCGAGTTGGTACCCGCCAACTACACAATATTTACGTTGCCAGATACGTTCAACTTTTAACGAATATTAACCTATACTGCAGCGCATAAATATTAATGAACTCGAACATAAGTTTTAATTTCAATGGGCTAGAGCATTGGCATTTCTGAGAATATATTTGACGATGCGCAATTTCTCTTGCAACTACTCACCGTCCACCGGCATTTGAAATAATAACAGTTATTAATTATTAAAGAAGTGCGTAGCTAGCGTAAGGTAAGCCAGTAAGCCGCCACCACAGATACCAGCAATTATTATCGACAGTATAATTATTATTAAAATAAAATACTGAATTAGATATTTTATGTTGTTATCGAGAAATTATAGTAATTCAAAAAATGTGTAAAGGTTTTCACATCTGCTTAAGGATGTTTTAATTGGCGACGCTGCAAAAAAGATAAAACGCATTTATATGAAACGCTCGCGCGCACATACACACACAAACCAAGTGTAATATCACTAATCACGTTCATACTGTCACCGCCACCGACGTATATTAAGATGAAACTTGTTCAAAATATAAGTTGTTTTTTTTTTCTACAAAAACTAAACATAATAATATTTTTCCACCCTCTGTTTTTAGAATTGAACTGGGGTGTGAGAGGGACTATACTCCAGCGGGCTTTCAATGTAATAATAATTTAAGATTACAAAAAACTTTTCCAACATTTCATCGCCGCGTCCCCTTCTCTGTAGACTTAGGGTCGTGGTTTCATTAAAAGAAAAAAAAATACCAAGACGGTTTTACGTGACCAAAATATTATTAACATAAGGGATAAAACTTCCGTTTTTTCCCCCTATCCCGGTCCTGCGGTCGAAGCAATAACTTTTTTTCGAACAACCGCTACAAACAAACAACTGAAATGCGAGGTTTAATTATTATAATAACATCCCGAGTAGTTTTTTTTTCGTTTAACTCAATTATCGCTAACCTCGCTTAATTATTCAGCTGAAAAAACTACGACCGTAGTCTTTGTACATCGTATTGATGAGTGTACAATATTATTTGAATATTGTATATTATTTTGTTACCTATGGCACATAATATTGTTCCGAAACTCAAAATTATATAATAAAGATAACACGAGTTAAGCTCAACAGCCAGTTGCATGCGTTTTAGTTGCGATTACGAATAAACGGGTTTCATAATAAGTATGTTATAAAGAATAATAACAATAAAATGTGCACTCCGAGGGCAGGCGATGGGTTTTACACGGAATATTTTATACCATTTGAATACTTACGTGCTGTACCCATAATTACCGCCGAATTACATAATTATGTGATATCAAAATATTTTCATAATTATCCTATGCCCATTACCATTATAATTATTAGTAATAAGACGCGTAGAAATAATGTTTGTAATACCGACTAGATACTTAGTGTCCTCATAAATTATATTAAGAGGCGGGTAGACCTGGGAAGGTATACTTGGGCACCACCATACAAAATACGAACTGAAATATTTCGTATACAAAGATTCTTTTATTAATGTCACCCACCCGAGAACTAGTGGCACCGACCGATGCTGGCAGTCAGAGTACATCATTTGAGGCTGAAGCCAGACACCTCGTCACACCATAGATAATATTATTACCTATATATAATAAATCATACATGAACACAACTATGGAATTTTTTTCTGAGAGGGGAGGGCTAGAATTGTCACAGCAGCACAAACCCCAATGGTTAATATTTCCAACTAAAATGTGATTAAAAATCTGGCTTGGACTTAGCCCTCCCCCCCCCGGTCTTAATTGCGCCTAGGTATAATACCTTTATGGTATTATCTAAATATTGACTAGGAACGCAAATTATCAACGAATGAAACAGATACCAATCCGGTAGTTTGTTTAAAATGTAACGGAACTTAAGGCGTATAAGATTTTTAAATTTTGTTTTTTATTTTATCCTTTTTTTTATTATTATTAATAATAAATTAAATATTAATTTTACATAGCATGGTTTAATATCGACGTATAATATAGTATATTATTATAATATTATATATTAATTATATGATAATAATTAAATAACGAGTATACCTTATATGTGTATAATATATAATATTTTAGAGCAACTATATTATGATATTATAATAATATATAAATGTAATGAAATTTACAACACCATATTATATCATTTCATAACACGATGAATATGTTTAATATATAATGTCTATATAAATGTCTACCATTCTCTAGAAAAAAAAAACAATACAAATATATATTATATTATAATTGTATAACCACGAAACCGATTTATTATGCGGCACAAAATAGGGATATAATCAAATTGGTCCTAAAATAAAATAGTAATATTACGAGTTATATTATTATTTAAAAGGTATTACGTACGATTAATAATAAAATTAGG